>NW_026057586.1:7511549-7729043 GCF_023721935.1 Panthera uncia | reverse complement strand
AAAAAAAACAACCGACAAAGAACGACGTGGAATCCACTTAGCTGATTCGAATGAATGAATTTTAAATGGAGTACTTAGTGCTATGGAGAGTCGGCGCTGTTTAAAAACATCAGTGATGTTGTTCACCAAGTTTCACAGAAAAAAACCACGAAAAGGTAGCCTGTGAGACGCCTCTTTTCCTGTGTGCTCTCTAATTTTCTCATGCTGCATCACCGAGTGTGAATGCTGTGACTTTCAGGATCTGTCGCTGTTCTAAACACAGTACGTGGCCCCAACCCCTGATACCATCCTCCATGTTTTCTGCCTTTGGGGAAGCTGGCTCACCTTTCTCAGAAGAACTTGGGGTTTGGCAAGTGCTGTCCACGGTTTGATCTGGTTAAGGATGAGCCCTTAACCCTTTTTAGGTCTCCATTTGGCATCTCTTTTGAAATACTTTCTCCTTTTATTATCATCTTTAAGTGCCTTCTAAATCGGTGGGGGTACCTCGCACTGCCCCTTTCCTCTTCTTTTGGTGGGAAGATAGGGCAGGCCTTAACATGGCCTCCGAGGGAACCAGGGGCACACCCTGGGATGTCACGCGGCACCCTCCCAAGGCAGCACCTTGCAGGGAGTGGCAGAGAAAGGGTTTGGGTGCCCTTGACCTGGGCCGTAGCCGACTTGGGCTGGGCCATGACCTCAGAGGAGAAGCTCTGCAGCACTCACTGGATTCCTACTCATCTTGCCATCCTGAGTGTCCCTTTTAACAGCCGCCTTTTTGGGGAACAGAAGCAAGAGTCTGCTTAAGACTGTCTTGTTATGTAACGTCATTCCTCAGAGAAAACCGGTAGTTTCCTCCATTGTGGTGAGTTTTCAGGAAACTTTTATGTTACTAACGGTGGGTATCTTTGATTTTGCTCATAGGAGTAATTGTGTGATCTTAAAAAGTCACGGTATAGTCTGAAAATAGGAAATGTTATGTCCACTTCTGAATTTGTGGCAATTACTGTTGTCTCAAAAATACACAGTCATGTGAAATGGGTTGATACACAAATAGGTTGAGTATGAGGTCAGATACCCCATGTTGTTTATAATATAGTACAACTAATGGATGTGTGTGCATCTCTTTTAATACGTGATAAAGTTAGGTAGGTAAGTAACAAGCTATGATCACCTTTTGCTGTTTTGTTTGTTGTGTCTTTTTTTTTTTTTTTTTTTTAAGTTCATTTATTTTGAGGGAGAGAGAGCATACGCGAGGGAGGGGCAGAGAGAGAGAATCCCAGTCAGGCTCCTTCTTCTTGTCAGCACAGAGCCCAATGGAGGGCTCGATCTCATGGACTGTGAGGTCATGACCAGAGCTGACACCAAGAGTCCGGCCATGACCGACCGACTGAGCCACCCAGGTGCCCCTGTTTGTCGCATCTTTTATGGGAAGCGAAGATTATCTATTTCAGTTCTTGGTCCTCATCCCTAATCTTTTTCCAGTTTTGGAAATGGCACATCTGTGGTGCCTGAGTACTTTTGTGAAATTACTCCTTTTACAAGGGAGAAATTTATAGTACTAGTGTATGGCATAAAAAGGGGGAACTTTCTTGTGTGACTAGATTGATCGAAAGAGTAGTTCGGGCAGTAAAGGCGAAAGAGCAGTGGGGACATGTTTTAAATTGTATTGACAGTGAAACCGTCATTAATGTTTTTGTGGTTTGTTACTCTGTACGGTGTGTTTCACTAATGAACAGTGAAGGCTTTAGGACTAAGGGCACATTTGGCTTGGGTCTTTGATGATCCATAACAAACCTTAAGTTTTACTTAGTTGGAACAATCATATTAGGTGGCTGTTGGTCTTGTTGATGTTTCAAGAACAGACGTACTCAGATAAAGTCATTTAAGATTTCAATCTTCATGTTGCAACCGAGGACCTTTTGGAGGTGTTTGCTCTTTAGTATGCATTACTAGCCTTGTGACCTTGAATACATTTTATGTCTCCTCTGAGTCTTATTCCTTCTGTGGGTCTGATGTGAGGATAATAAATCCACCTGACAGTTGTTGTGAATATATATTTCGTTTAAAGTAAAATCCAAACTCTCCGTCTTGGGCTACAAGATTTCTGCCTAGTTCTTCAGCTCATCTTGAATCCCCTTCTGTGTCTGACCAAATAGTTATACTCTGTCCTTTCTATTCCCTAACGTTGCAGGCTGCTTCTGGCTTCCTCATCTTACATGGTAGTTCTGTTTGCCTAGCATGTTCTTCCTGTGGTTGGTTCATTCTCAGACCTTAACGCCAGGTTCACCGCATCAGGGAAGTCTTTACTGTTCCTAGCAGCTCCTTCAGTAGTCCTGTCTAATCAGGTCTTATCAGTTTGTATGTTTTCTCATAACGTTTATTTCAGTCTGTAACTATTTTGTTTATTTGTTTTGGTCTTTCTCCACATGTAAGTCCCACATGGGCCAGCCGTGGCCTGTGGTTCTTCTGTCTCTCCCTAACACAACCCGTGGGGACATGGACAAAAAGTGATTATAGTTTTTACGTTGGTATCTACACATCAAAGGCAAGGATGTGCTGTAGATCATAGAAATCTGGTGTTTTTTTTGTGTTGCTTATTTATCCCCATCTGAGCTGATCTTAGCTAAATGAATCACAGCACTAATAATGCCAAAGTTTTTATAGCTACGTGGCCCAAGTAGCCTCACACCATGAGAACTGCTTTTTTTTTTTTTAAAGTAAGCTCTATGCCCAACGTGGCAAGCAGCTCAGTGGCTGCTCCTAAGACTCACCAACCCCAAGATCAAGAGTTGCATGCTCTACCGACTGAGCCTGCCAGGTACTCCAAGAACTGTCTTTTTTTTTTTTTTTTTTTTTTTTAATGTTTATTCTGAGAGAGAGAGAGAGTGCGTGAGTGGGGGAGGAGCAGAGAGAGAGGGAGACACAAAATCCAAAGCAGGCTCCAGGCTCTGAGCTGTCAGCACAGAGCCCGACGCAGGGCTCAATCTCACGGACTGTGAGATCATGACCTGAGCTGAAGTCGGACGCTTAGCCGACTGAGCCACCCAGGTGCCCCCAAGAACCTTCTTTACCTGTAGAGCAGGCATCCCAATAACAACAACATTCACTCATGTGTCCAACTGGCTGATCACAAAGACTGGGCATCTAGCCTTGAATTTCAGCTCTGAATTTATAGGGGAGGTTTTTATTTTAGTTTTAAACTTTTATTTAAAGTTTATTTACTTAGTTTGAGAGAGAGAGGGAGAGAATGAGTGGGGGAGGGGCAGAGAGGGAGGGAGGGAATCCCAAGCAGACTCCGTGCTGATGCAGGGCCCAGTCCCACGAACCACGAGATCAGGACCTGAGCTCAAATCCAGTCAGACACTTAACCGACTGAGGCACCCAGTGCCCCACTCCCCTTTTCTAAAGTTTATTTATTTTGAGAGAGAGAGAAGGAAGGGCAGAGAGAGGAAGAGAGAGAATCCTAAGCAGGTTCTGCACTGTCAGCACAGAGCCCGATGCAGGCCTTGAACTCACAAACCTTGAGATTATGACCTGAGCTGAGATCAAGAGTCAGAAGCTCAACCCGCTGAGTCACCCAGGTGCCCCTATAGGGGAGGTTTTTAAAATAAATCTGTCTTATTTGCCTTATCTGTAAAATTGTAATAGTGCCTTTCTCAGCATTGGTGTGAAAATTAAATGAGAAATGCGTGTAAATGAATGGGTTCAGTGCCTTGAATATAATGAGTGCTAATAGTAATAATTACTTTAAAATATACTGTGATTAGTTAAAAGGAGTATTCTGGGTAATCAGTAACCTTTATGGAAGACTTGGTTTTTCTTGTTAAGGAAGCCCTGTGTGGGGAAAGGGCGTAAGACCAAAGGGACAAGAGAAATGAAAATAAAAGAGGAAAGACGAGACAAGCCCACAGAAGTTTAAATGGTGCCAGCTGCAGAATTGTAAGGGTTACAAACGTGAGCAGCCATTGAGCTGCCTGGCACTGGGTCAGCGCAGTCAGTCCGAGGGAGCCGGAGAACGCAGAGGTTCCGTGCGCTTGCAAAGCCCCAGGCTCTTGTGTTTCTGCTGTTTTAATCTTTTTAAAATCACTGTTAACAACCATCACACTGAAATGTTTTCTTAAAATTATTAAAAGGGCATCACACTTGGAGACTATGTTTGGGGAGCGGTGGCTGTGCCATTGTCCTTGGGAGCAGACTGTTGAGTAATAGAGAAGAAAGAAGGAAGAAAAGACGGAATATCTCTGAAGGCCTGGGAGACAAACCGTTATCCTGAAGACGTCACTATGCCATCCTGAAATTTTCCCCCGCAGGTAAATTTGGTCATCTTAAGGGGCATCAGTCTACATAGAGCACTTGAGTGACAGCATGAGATCGTATTTAATACACACACTTGTGCTTAGGGTTTCCCTTTTAAGAGAACGAAAAGAATATATGGTTCCTATTAGAAGAGATTTCCATCAAAAACAATTTTAAGAGTTGAATGTTACTCTTTGGAACTATTTAGAAAAGGTGTGTTCATCAAGGACCCTAGGTGGCCTGCTCTTTGGCACTCCTGCTGGTGGTTTTTTCAGTGATTGGTGTTATTCTGGATACACCAATAACACGGGATGGTTGAAGCAACAGGGCTGATATGCCTGTAGCGTAAGGTAAATTCTCATTGGTAGACTTGTTACTTTGTATGATTTTCCTTTTGTGAATTTTGTTTTGGTGTTTATAGTAATGAGATGTTTCTTATTAAGGCTTAATTTTGGTTTTAAAGGAAATATCTTCATTCTGTGACAATAGTCGTTTTCATCTGTTGACATTGCTTTTGAAAGTGACAACCATATACTTAGGGAATAACATTATTACCAAATATCAGAGTGTCAGAATGCGTAAGCGTGTAACATACATGGAATTGTATTAGGATTTTAGTAGTTTTGTATATTTGCGGAATTACTGCATTTTGTTGTTTTTTTTTTTTTTTAAGTTTATTTATTTTGAGAGAGAGCGCACACGTGTGCACGAGTGGGGAAGGGGCAGAGAGAGAAGGAGAGAGAGGATCCCAAGCAGGCCCCACATTGTCAGTGCAGAGCCCGATGCGGGGCTTGAACTCACAGATCGTGAAATCATCCCTGAGCCGAGATCAAGAGTCAGACGCTTAACCCACTGAACTACCCAGGCACCCCTGCATTTTAGAATTAGAAGGAACCTTCTGATTATTGGTCAGCTTCATCTTTACACAGATGATGAGGAGACTGAGACTAATAGCAGTTAACTAATCTGCTCAAAGTCATGGACCACATTTCTAGCAGATTTCAGGAAGGATGGAGTCTGATGTCGGCGACTCTTCTCGTGGTTGATGCAGGATGTTTTCATTTGCTCTTAGGTGGTGAGGAGTTTGGATTGTGTCTTTGCGGATGATGTCACAGTTGAGCTGGCTCTGGGAAGGTGACCTTTGTTTGGGAGGAGCCCTGGGTGGCGGGGACGTTATCTCAAACAGGGTGAACAGCAGGAGCTATAACATCAACGTAGAGATTCTTTTCTCCCTTTCCTAAGCAAGGTTACCTGTGTTCTGTTTCTTAGTTTGCTTCCTTGATTTGATGGAGCTCATTCTTCTAATAACTTCCTGAGAAAGGAGATGGGGGAGGTGTTTTTTTTTAATGACCTCGTGGGAAACCATGTATGTTTCACATAATCTGACTTCCAGTCTGGCTGCATACACAGTTCTGGGTGATGAGTTTAGTCAGGACGGAATGGGTGCTGCTGCAGTGACAGATGAACTCTGGGGTTCGCGTGTGTAAATACAGGCTGTTTCTTACTTTCCCCATGTCCGCACTGGGCCTGGGGCTCCTCTGCCGTTTTCCTTTGGACCCAGTCTGCTTTCGCCTGTGGTTCCCCGTTGATCACCCGTGGCTCTGAGGCACCACAGCAGGTGCAAAGGGGAGCCGATGGGTCGTATGCTGGCACTGAAATGTTTGGCCCAGAAGTGACACATGTCATTTTTCTCACACATTTACCAGAACCAGTCACGTGGCCCTGCAAGGGTGCTGAGAAGTGTGGAGGTGCGCAGGAAGTCACTGGCTGTAAATGTACGCTGTGCTGAAAATAAATGTTCCCTTGGAATTTTGAAGACATTGCACCACCAGCTTCCAGCGTTACTGAGTTAGTTGCTATCTGTTTCCCAGTCGTCTGTATGTATTTTTTTCCTCTTTTTTGGGGAACTTTTGGTACCTTCTTATTATCTCCTCTCCTTCTAAATTTTAAAATTTCATTACGGTGTGCCTGATTATATCGTCTTTTCTTCTTTGGCTGTACAGAGCATCGCATGGATCCTTTCAGTCTGTAAGCTTGTGTTGTTCGGTTATGGGAAAATTTTTTAAATTTCTTTTATGATTTCTTCCCTTTCGTTTCCTTCTCTTGACTGAAGCTCTTCTTCATCAGATGTTGGACTTCCAGGATCGGTATATTGATTTTCTTAGTTTTTGCCTCAATTTTTTAAGCCAGAATAAAAATGACAACAGCAAACATAGATCTTTGGGCCTTCCTTAATTGTTAGTAGTTTGTAAAAAAAATTCTCAAAGGGTCTAATCTACTGGATACTTTAACCAGTGAGGCCTTACTTTGTCATAGGCAGTGAACACAGTGAAATTTTGTAGGGAATTGACAGAGATTTTAACTTTTTAATACTTTAAATGTATAAATGTATACCTTAAAAATTTAATCTGTATATACCTATAGACAGTGATGAACGGGTGTAGAGGTGTGCTACTTTTTTTAAAGATTTTATTTTTAAGTAATCCGTAACCCAACATGGGGCTCGAACTCACAACCCGACCCCAAGATGAAGAGTTGTATGCTCCATCCAGGCACCCCGAGTGTGCTACTTAAAAAATTTTTAAATACTGAAATCTGAATTACAAAATTAAAGAGTGAATTTGCTTCATTAATCAGTTCTTAGGAGCCAGTTCGTTAGCATTTTAAATGATTGAATTTATGAACATTTTCATATTCAACTTAATAGAAATATGTTTGACACAGTTAAAAAGATGCTTTGAAATGCTCATGGAAAATTTGTTCCCTGCAGGTTAAATTTCTAAGTCTCTGCATATTTTTACTTCCATTGAATCAGGTACTTTTAGGGGTGGATGTGCTTTAGAGGTCAACCTCTTTATTTCATGTGGGAAAACAGACTCAGGGAGGAGATTCACTCAGTGTCACCCAGCAGACTGGTTCTAGTGCTGCCCTCTAGTTTTGTGTCAGTAGCCTATAAAGTGGGAGTGTATTGGGGTGCCCGGGTGGCTCAGTCGGTTAAGGGTTCGACTTTGGCTCAAGTTGCGATCTCGCGGTTCGTGGGGTCCGCGTCGGGCTCTGTGCTCACCGCTCGGAGCCTGGAGCCTGCTTCGGATTCTGTGTCTCCTCTCTCTTCCCCTCCCCCACTTGTGCGCTCGCTCGTGCGCTCTCTCTCTCTCTCTCTTTAAAAAATAAATAGATGTAAAGTGGGAGTTTATTTATCACTTGAAAATTTACTAGAGCTTCTTAACTCACTAAATTTGAAATTATATGGCAACTTTAAGTCCATTTTTCTTAACTTTGTTACCTTTAAATTTCTTTACCTTTGTAACCGTGTAAATATTCGTGTTACTTTTTAAAATGAAGCTCATTGTGTAAGATCTAGAGGCCCTGAAAGAAGTCAAAGCAGTTCTCGTAACGACTTTTCATTTATCTTTATTTACACGTAGTCGTGAAGAACTGACGAGTAGGAAATCTCACCCTGTGCTCAAGCTGGCAAGTTAGCCTTGATGGGTGCTGCCGCAGGACATGATGCCCCTGGGTCAGAGATACAGGACTTCATTACGCAGGTGCGGCACCGTCAGCCTTCGTGCCAAGTCCCCACGCACCAGGGCTGTGTTGGGAAGGGAATGTCGGGGCAGAGGACAAAGCAGGAGACGAGTTGGGTGGCGGTTAAGTAACGTGGACAAGACGGACTAGTAGGCGTGGAGCAGTGTGGCGGTAACAGGTGATCGGGCTCTGCGTACATTTCGAAAGTAGCTGAGACGCGACCCTGGATGCGGTGTGTGAGGAGAGCCCCGGATGGTTGTGGACGTTTTCATCTGAGCGGTCGGAAGGATGGAGTCACCGCAGACCAGAGAGGGAAAGGCTGCAAGCAGAGCAGATCTGGGGCTGGGACCGGAAAGAGCCAGAGTGTATTTTGGAACATGTTACCTTGGATATCCCTAAGTCAGTGAATGGCAGTGTCGAGGAGGGAGCTGCCCGAAACCAGGCTGAATAAAGATGCAGATTCGGGAGTGGAGGACACAGCGGTGGTGTTTCGGGCGTGAGGGTGAGCGACGTCACTGTGGGGCGTGAGTGAAGAGATTGGAGGCACAGCGGTCTGAGTAGGACTGAGGAGAGCGTCTCAGGTCGGGACTGAGGACGGGTACTGGCTTGGCAGTGGGGACGTCATGGGTGGCGGTGACCAGAGCTAGACGTCTAGCTCTGCCGTGCTAGAGGTCTCTGGTGTGGGTAGAAGGGAAGATGGGAGAAAGGGAATAGTAGGCCTCGTGTGCCTGTTTTCCCAAGGTGTTTTGTGACAAAGGGGATTAAAGAGATGGGACCACAGCTGGCGGAGAAAGGAGGGTCAGGACAAGTGTGCTTGTACAGGTATATGGGAAATGTCGTTTTAGGAGCGATCCGGTAGAGCGGGGAAATGGTTGGGAGGTGAGGGAGGTCTGGTCCATGGGGGGGGGGGGCTTTAGAGAGGTGTGTGGGTCGATAAAGTAACAGGATGGTTCTGTCCGATTTTCTCCTCACATCCTCAGTGCTCTCAGTGAAGTAGGAAGCTGGGCCATCGGCCGAGACTAAAGATGGAGGAGTAAGCGTTAAAGGTGTGAGGAAAGATGTGGGCTGGTTGGTGGGGGGCCGAGTAGAAATGCGGTGTGATTTCCAGGCGGCATTAAGGCGCCACCTGGGAGGTTCATGGTCAGGACTGTGCAGTGGGGCCCGGCAGAGCGGCTTCGTGTTTCTCCAGCCACATTTCCCTGTCAGGCGTGGTGTGGGCGGAGCTGCATGTCGCCAGTGCTGCCTCTGGCCAGGCGAGCGTTTCAGAGTGAGCGTGGGGAAGGGACTTGAGGGTATATGCTACGAGGGACTGTGATTTAGCGGGGAATGTAAACCGAGCAAGGAGTCAAGAGGGTCATTGAAACGCTGGTGGGCTTATTGCTCGTTCCGAGTTCGTAGTCTATACTAAGTCTGTGTTAATTAACTCTGCAAAGCTTAGATTGACTATTTCAGGCCAGACCCTGTATGCACTCATCACAATTAAATGTCAGATTGGCAGAAACTTGTTTTCGGTGGGGTGAGGAGAAAGAGAAGGCTGCCTGGGTTCTAATGAAAGAAAAATAATATAATATTCTTACCTGTTGATTTGTGTTTTTGTACGGTCATGGCCAAACTGAAAGCCAAGAAAAGGCCTTGCATTTTACTCACCATACCCTTTAAAAAAGTAAGTTAAGAACGAACAAACTCACAGACTTTATTCTTTAAAAAAATTTTTTTGTTGTTTTTTTTATTTTTGAGAGAGACAAAGACAGAGTGTGAGCAGGGGAGGGTCAGAGAGAGGGAGACACAGAATCCGAAGCGGGCTCCAGGCTCCGAGCTGTCAGCACAGAGCCCGATGCGGGGCTCGAACCCACGGACCGCGAGATCACAACCTGAGCCGAAGTCGGGACGCCCAACCGACTGAGCCACCCAGGCGCCCCGAGACCTTATTCTTTTAAAAATTCTATATTCGTTATAGAATATTTTGAAAATAAAGTATTGAAAACAGTATTTACAGAGCATTCTGTGCTCCAGATGGCTGTTCTGCTCTATTTCTTTCTGGTCTGCTGTTCCCCCCTATTCTTTCTACATAATCGAGACCACACTGTACATATGATTTTGTTTCCTGTGTTTTTGCACTTAACAAATGAACAATATGAACTTCTCCCTCATGTTATTTATAACCCTGTATAAATTCAATGTTAGCGGTTCCCTAAAGTTCCATTGTGTAGATGTGCTAGAATTTTGTTTACAGTTCTCACACTGTTGGAAATTAGAATGTTTCTGATTCTTAAAATTTATTTTTTATCATATATAATAATGCAGGAGACATTGTTATGCTTTGGTTTTATGTTATTTCTAGAAGAGTTATAAAAACGGCATTATGGTGTCAGAGGATGAATACTTTTTTTGAAGTTTATTCTGAGAGAGAGACTGTGGGAGCGAGCAGGGGAGGGGGGAGAGAGAGAGAGAGAGAGAGAGAGAGAGAGGTTAAGAGAGAGTCCCATGCAGGCTCCGCGCTGTCAGCACAGAGCCCAGTGGTGGGTCTCGAACTCATGAAACTGAGAGATCATGACCTGAGCCAGAATCAAGAGTCGGACACTTACCTGACTGAGCCACCCAGGCACCCCCAAAGAAGATAAATATTTTTAAGAGTTGCATAAACCAAGTTTTTTTTTTTTTACAACTATATTAAGACATTTTCAAGTGATAAATATCATCATTTAGAAAAACGTTTGCTGATATGAGTTGTGAAAGGTCATTACTATTTTAATTTGCATTTCGTTGATTCTTATCGGGGTGAGTATTTTTTTGTGCACATGTTGAGCCAGTTGGTTGTCCGTGTGGAAAAACGCAAATTAATCCTTTCTATAAATCAATACTAGATTAATCAAGGATGTACACGTGAAAAGCAAAACTTCAGTACTTTTATAAGAAATACAGAAAGAGTGTATGATTTCAGTACTGGAAGGATTTCTTAAGACAACAAAAGGGGCACATGATGAAAGAAGCCAGACCCAGGCAACTGAAGTAAAATGAGGAACTTCCTCATGGTGCCACAAAAAGAAGAAAGTCAAGGTACAAGTTACTGTACAGCTGTAGGAAAAAGAAGGTAGACGGTTCATACGAACTGATGCGGACTGATTTCTAGGTGTCTGAAATGTACCTGCTGTGTCTTAAATCTTTTTGTTCTGTGTATTTAATCCCTCGTTTAATCATTTTCCTCACAATAAAGAAAACAGAAAAATGTTTGAACGTCACACCATTTTGTATTCCCACCAGCGTGGTTCCAGTTTCTCTACATATTTGCTTACAATGTGTGTGGTATCACGGTGGCTTTAATTTACGTTTTCTTAATGACCAGTAACATTAAGCACCTCTTCATGTGCTTATTAGCCATTTGTACGTCTTTGATCTGATCCTGTCTTCTGTTCATTTAAATTTTTTTTTTTTTTAAGGTTTATTCATTTTTGAGAGATGGAGAGTGACAGCACAAGTGGAGGAGGGACAGAGAGAGGGAGACACAGAATCCGAAGCAGGCTCTAGGCTCTGAGCTGTTGGGGCCCAAACTCACAGACCTGAGAGCATGAGATCATGACCTGAGCCAAAGTCAGACGCTTAACTGACTGAGCCACCCTGGTGCCCCTCTTCCGTCCATTTAAAGCATCGGTGGTCTTATTCAGTTAAAGAGTTCTTTATCTGGGTGCATGTGCTTTATCAGATATGTGATACACAAATATGTTTTCCTGGTCTGTGACTTGCTCTCTCTTGATGTGTTTTGGAGCGTAAAAGTTTATAATTTGAATGAAGTCCTGAAGTTGAGTAGTTTTCTTGAAGTAGGTTTCTCGGTTGCACGCTGTTCGACCAGCGTGATGGAGAGAGGATTTATCAGCCTTCTCGT
Organism: Panthera uncia; assembly: GCF_023721935.1. Lineage (NCBI taxonomy): Eukaryota > Metazoa > Chordata > Mammalia > Carnivora > Felidae > Panthera > Panthera uncia. Next base: position 7,717,363 of record NW_026057586.1, on the reverse strand, counting down.
TCTGTCATGCCGAGAGAATACTTGCTTGACTCCCGTTTCCAGATGAGGAAACTGAAGCGCCGATGTCCCGGTCATTAGGAAACGCTGGCTGTGATTTGAACTCAGACAGTGTGGCCCTGCGATCCGTGCTCTGGGTCGCTAGGCACCTGTCCCTGGTGTTATGCTAATACAGTCAGAAAAGGTGGATGTTTCTAGATGATGCACCCCGTGTCAGCGCTTGTCTGTTACTTGGCCCCTTCCCTGTGACTTTGGGCAAATTGTTAAACTTCCTAAGGGTTGGCTTGCCCTTCTATAAAATGGACATGAAGATAGCACCTTGCAGATAGAGCTCTTGTGAGGATTCACGAAGACTAACGTGCATCTTTAAGGACAAAGTCACCTCCGTATGGGCGGCGGATGTGCTGGTATTGCTAATGGAAGTCCTTTGGGAGCAGAGGTGCTGAGAGTGGTGGCAGGACCGGCTCCTCTCCTTCCCGGGTGTCCTCTGGACGCGGATGGACATAACTTCCTCCGCAGCGCTTCCCTCAGTCTTCTGCAGATGTCTGTTTGCTTACCTTCTGGACTAGAATCCAAGGGTCCTGGAGGGGAAGGACTTCATCTGTCATCCCCGTGTTTTTACTAGGGCTGGAGGCTAATCTCCTTAGACTTTTCAAGCAGGTGCCGTGTTCTATCAGTGTCAAGACAAGGATGTCACCTGGAGTGATCAATGAGGCAGAAGAGGAGGCACAGAGATGGGCGTAAGTTAAGGAAACTTAGAGAAATCCTCGTGAACGATGAGAATCTGAGCAGCACTTGCTGTATGGGGCGAACCCCAGGGGGGCATGGTTGTCAGGTGTCGGGGATTGGGGCTGGATGAGGTATCCGTTCCTGGTATCTGTAGGGAGCAGAGCCACTGGAAGGGTCCCGTGGTGAATAGGGAAGCAAAAAGACTGAAATGTGAGAGTGAGGTACACGGAATGAATGACACAGGGCATGAAGGGGAGGAATTTGCATCTTGAGATTAGCAGCTAGGGAGAATGGAGAACGGTTTGGGAAGATTTAGGGAAAGATGGATGAGGAAAACTGTGAGACCTTTGACCCTGAGGGCATCAGACCCCTGCTTTTCTTGCTAAGAGGTTACTGAAACACACAAGTACATATTCTTTTCCCTAGACAGACTATTGTCTGTTAATTTAAATTTTTTAAGAGAGAAAGGGAGAGAATTGTAAGCAGGCTGCACACTCAGCGCAGAGCCCCATGTGGGGCTTGAACCCGTGAACTGTGATACCATGACCTGAGCTAAAATCAAGAGCTGGCTACTTAACTGACTTAGCCACCCAGGTGCCCCCAATTTTTTTTTTTTTTTTTTTTTTTTTAGAGCAAGCAAATGGAGAAGGGCAGGGGGGGAAAAAGACAGAGAGGGAGAGAGAGAGAACATCTTAAGCATGTTCCATGCTGAGCATGAGCCCAACGTGGGGCCGGATCCCACAATCCTGGGATCATAACCTGAGCCAAAATCAAGAGTCGGACACTCAGCCGAGCCCCCCCAGGAGCCCCCAGGCCTGTTTTCTCAGTGTGCAGCATGGTGGTGGTGGTTTTGTAGGAAAGTGAAATGCGCTTACTGGGTACAGAAAGATCTAATGCAGGATTCCCCTACTGTCTGAAAGCAGAGCATTCCTACGAAACCTTTTGTAAGCCAAAATGGTGCAAACTGAAGAAGCAGGTATCATTAATTTATATGGAAAATGTTTTGAGCGTTTCCAGACCCCCAAAATAACCTTTTACTTCTCCGATACCTTAGAACACATCTTGCAAACAGATGCACAAAATTAATCGAGATAAAGCACACGTGCTCGCACAGTTCACAGCTCTGGCAGCTGGATGCTGAGATGCTGAGTGTGTTTCCCGGGGTTCCCGGGGTTCCCGGGGAAGGAGCTGGGTGGCTCCGCTCCTACCGCCTCTGTACCGGCCCGCTGCAGAACACACACCGAATGCTAGTTTTGCTTTTCGCCTTTTCCGCAAAAGCAGAAACCCTCTCTGGGTTTCTTCCAGTCGGCAAAAGCAGGTACTGATGTAGGTCTTTTTGTGAAAGCAGCATGGCCTAAGGCACAGTTTGAAAGCGGAGGATACCTGGGTAGAAAACGGCGCTCTCTTGGCCTTCCTGACCCTGTCCCTGGTCACTGGAGGTGTAATCATCGATATGTGGATGTTCTTTGAGAGGTTCACTCCGTGTACGTAGGCATATAAACACGTGCACACCGGGACCGTGCACGTTGGCGTTTCACTTTGCAGCTTGCCCTCCACCAGCCGTGTATCTTGGGCCGCTTTGTTTATCTGCATAATACTCCATCGTACTGCTGGGTTATCACGTACTAAACCAGTCCACTGATTTTCGATGTATATTATTCTTGTTACCTGATCTCTAGGCTAACTAACTCCGCATTTTTGCCAAAATAAATCATTCCGTAAATGTCTGCATAGTGACTAAATGGGCTCATTCTGTAGAATCCGTTCTGTGATCTTAGGCATGTCCCTTAATCTCTGCCTCAGCTTCCCCATCCATAGAGTGGGTTTATTATTGTTTTTACTAGTACTCTTAGCTGCAGACACCTGTGTGGCCTGATATGTGCCAAGTGGTGTTGTGAGGACACATTTAAACCTCACAGCATCCAGCTTGAGTGGAAGACACTGTTATTTCTAAGGTCACACACTGGTAAACGGTGGAGCCAGGAAGTATGTGAGTCGCGCGTTCGGGTTCCACAGGAGTGCTTGCCACTCTGTGACACTGCTTCCTGCGCGGTACTGGGATGACAGGGTTAGAAGGGTTAAATGGGATGCACTATATTCTGAAGGCTTAAACCAAAGCCTGGCATGTATCAGGCCGATATGTGGTCTGTACTTACCAGTACTGGGTACATGATCAAGTAATGCTAGCTTTTGAAAAGATTTAATGCTGTAGGGAACATCAGTTTCCATATGTCCTTGCTTTGGCATGAGTATATATTGAAAACGCAAATTCCTAGTCACGTAATTACTTGGTTAAAGCATATGTGAATTTAAAATTTGATAAACATTTGCAAATAATTCTCCACAAATTGTGCCAGTTTAAACTTCAACAGTAAGTAAGTGCTCAGTTTTTCATACCCTTGCCAACATTGTTACTGATGTACCTTTTTTCAGACTCAGCGGTAAAATATATTACCTCGTTTTTTTTAAATTTCCTTTTCAGTGGCTTTAAAAGAAAAATGTTTATTTACTTACTTTTGAGAGAGAGAGAGAGCATGAGTGGTTAAAGGGGCAGAGAGAGAGGGAGAGAGAGAATACCAAGCAGGCTCCACACTGTTAGTGCAGACCCCAATGCGGGGCTTGATCCCACGAACCGTGAGATCATGACCAGAGCTGAAATCAAGAATTAAACGCTTAAGTGACTGAGCCACGCAGGTGCCCATCTTTCAGTGGATTTTTAAAGTTGAGATTGAATATACCTACAGTTAAAGTCTGTGGAGTTTTAACAAGTGTATTCAGTTATGTAACCGTGGCAATCAAGATACGGAATAGTTCCCAGGACCCCAGATTTCTTTAATTTCTTTGTTAGGAATGAATGGAGGCTCCTCTAGGATGGTGATGGGTCACTTGAATTTGTTTTCTTTCCCTCTCCCTCCCCCTCTTCCCCCTCCCTCTCCCCTCCCTCTTCATATCTCGTTTTCTTGCCATTCTTACTTCTGTTATTCTTTTTTTGTGAACTGTTCTTTTGTATATTATGCCCATTTGCTTACAGGATAATGTGCCTTTCTTGTACTGATTTCTAAGAGCACAGTCTGAGTTACAGAAATTAGTTCTTTGTCATGTGTTTGCAGTTTTCCTCCAGTTTATCTTTGGGCTTTAATTATGCCATTCTTTTGGCTGTCCAGAAATTTATAAATTTTGCGTTGTTAGATTGTCAGTCTTTTCCTCTACGGTTTCAAGGTTTTATGTTATGCATAGAAAGGCTTTCTGCAGTGCTGAGATTTTCAAAAAGAGTTTTCTCCAACTTTTGTATTATTTTTATTTGTAATTTGATCCTTCTGCACAGTATTTTTGTATCAGAAAATAAATGCCTTGCTTTTTCCACCACTTCCAAATGGTTATCCAACCTGTTTGTCATCATTTCTTGGATAATCCGTCTTCCCCCAATAGTGTCACATGTTCTCTTGGCCACATACTCTTTTCATCTGTGTCTTGGCCTATTTCTTGGCTTTCTAGCCTTTTTTTCCCTCCCAGTGGTAAGCTATCTCATTCTCCCTCAGTTGTTCCTTTAGATTTTTTCTTAATCTTTTCATTGTTCATATGTCCAAGTTTATTTCAATATCATTTTGTCTGGTTTCTTGCAAAAATATCATTGATGTTTCTGTGGGATCTTGAGTTAATGTTTTGACAGGATTTAATTGTTTTTACCTACGAACAAGATGTGTCTATGTATTTGAGTCTCTTATGATCCTCTGAGGAGTTTTAAAGTTTTTCATGTAGTTCTGGACATTGTTTAAAAATTAATTGAATCTTTTTTGAAACTATTATAAATAGGATCTAGTCTTTTATTATGTTGGCTTACTAGCTTTTTAAAAGCAAATATTTACTAGTGGTTTTTACATCATAAATTGTGTAAGCAGTTGGTGGAGTGAGGTTTTTTTTCCCTCTTTTTTCCGCTCTTGGCTGTTCAGCCACATGTGTTATATTCTAGGTGTTCAGTCATGCCATCTGTAAATAATGCCAACTTGTCTCCTTCTTTCCAATATTTATACTTCCTTCTTACCCTTATCTAATTAATTAGGTAATATGTTGGAAATAATGCTAAATAACACTTGATAATTGGCATCCTTGTTGGCTTTCAGTGTTTCTTTTTTACTCATGTGAATCTTAGTTTTGTTATATATAGCATGTTAAATGTCCATCTACTTCTGTTTGAAGGAGTGTTTTTGAGGGGGTTCGGGTTGATGTCATTTTTTTCTGATCCATTTTGTGATTTATAGCTGTGGTCATATGATTTTGCTCCTTTGCTCTATGGTAAATTATAAATTTGTAAGTTCTCAGCCGTGCTGGCAGTCCTGAGATGCGCCTTACCTAGTTGAATCCTTTCCCTCAACACCCCGTTTTTTGCTGATATTTGAGATTTGTTTTTCAGGGACGCCTTGGGGGCTCAGTTGGTTAAGCATCTGACTCTTGATCTCACCTCAGGTCATGATCTCACAGTTTGTGGGATCAAGCCCCAGGTTGGGCTCTGCACTGACAGTGCTGAGCCTGCTTGGGATTTTCTCTCCCCCTCTCTGCCTGCTCCCTCTATCCGAATAAATAAATACAAAAAAAAAGTTTTATATATCAGCATTCATCAGTGAGATCAGTGGGTGTTTCTGGTTTTGTTTTTTGCTTTTTTTTAATGTGTTGTCTTTGTCCAGTGGTGATATTAATGTTCTTTGGCCTCAGAAATAAATTTGGGAGGTTTCTTTTTCTATGTCCTGACGTAGTTTAGTGAGTATTTAATGTCTTTATTGACTTGTCCCTTTTTCTCCCTGAAGAAAGAGAGGGCCTTCGTGTTCTTTGAGAACTTTCTCAAGTTCTTTGACAGCTTTTAGCCTCTTTTGGATTCCTATCTCTTCTAGTGCAAATTTTGGTAATATATATGTTTTGCCGCAAAATTAGCCATTTTATCTGAGTTTCCAATTTTTACTGAGTTTTCAAAGTACTCTTAACATATCTTGATTTCTCACAGATCTGTAGTTACTACTGTCTTCATTTTAATATTCATGTAAGTGTGTTTTTCCCTTTTCCTTGACTACGGCAGCCAGTTTTTCACCAACTTTTTGTTGTTTAATCAAAGAATCAACTCTTGTTTACTACTACTTTTTATTTTCTATTTCATTAATTTGTGTTTTCTTTCTTTTTTTTTTTTTTTTTTTTTTGTGGCTCAAACTGCTGGTTCCCTGAATTGAATGCATAGTTTGTTTCTTATGATTCCTTACTGTTTAGTTTTGTAAATGTTTAAAACTTCTTTAAAGTTTTCTGTGAGCACAGTTTTAGGGTCTTTCAGAATCGCATTGATTTTGATCTGTAGCATTTTCATTATGTTTGTGAAGAGTATGCCATTTTTGTTCTCATTGAGATTTCTTCTTTGATTCAAGAGAATGTTGGGTAATTTTTACTTATTTTTTCTGCTTTCCTTTTCAGTTTTATTGTCTAGTAAAGTGGCTAGTAGTCACTTGCCGAGGTATTTCTGATTTTTTAATTTGCCAACATTTTCAGTGTGGCCCACTCTGTTGTTACATTTAGTAACGATTCCATAAGTTCTTGAAAAGGAGATAATATTCTCACTTTTTAGAGGATAGAATCCCAATAGAAAAAGTAATGTAATTTAAATCTATATCCTTCATTTTTGTTTATTTTATTTTCTTGGGCCGAAAGAGATACTTTAATGCTGTTCCATTTTGTGTGTAAAGATTTTTGGCACTTTTATTTTCTTTGTGGATTATACCTTATGTAATGTGCCCTGTTTTATTTTTGTATGACGATTTTTCTTGAACGTAATGCTGTCTTATGTTATTATTGTTACCCTAGCTTTCTTATTGATAGCATTTTCCTTTTTCATTCTTTTTCTGTTAGAATATTTTTCCTGAAGCAGTTAGGATCGGCGTTTGTCAGTTCATTGGAAAACTTCACTGACGTATGGATCCATGTACTTTTAGACATTTTATTGTATTTTTAAAGTTTATTTGGGCGGGGTGGGGGGGGGGGGGCGCAAGTTGGGGAGGGGCAGAGAGAGCATCCCAGGAGGCTTGGCACTGTCAGCACGGAGTCCAGTGTGGGGCTTCAGCTCACAAACCAGGAGCTCGTGACCTGAGCTGAAATCAGGTGTTGGTTGCTTAACTGAGTGGGCCACCCGGGTGCCCCTAAACATTTTATTTTGAATTCAGACAAGCAGATATACACTCTTTCATTAATGTCCATATGTGGGACCAGTGTTTTTCTGTATCTATTGACTGAACTCTGTCAGCCTGAATTATGTAGAATCTGTCCTTAAATAATGCATTATATGTTAGTTTCCAATTTGGCACTTCGAAAGGTAGAATTAGAAGTTAGTTACATTTGAAAAGCAATCTTTGTTCTGCTCAGGTCTGATCTCAGGGTCCTGAGATCCAGCCAGGTATTGGGGTCCGATGGCACAGAGCCTGTTTAGCATTCTCTCTTTCCCTCTGCCCGTCCCCCACTTGCGCTCTTCCTGGGGCTCACGCGGGCTTGCTCTCTCTCTCTGTCTCTCTGTCTCTCTCTCAAAAGAAAAAAAAAAGGAAAGCAATCTTTTTTTTTTTTTTAATGTTTATTTATTTTTGAGAGAGGAGAGACAGAGCGTGAGCAGGGGAGGGGCAAAGAGAGGGAGACACAGAATCCGAAGCAGGCTCCAGGCTCCGAGCTGTCAGCACAGAGCCTGATCTGGGGCTCGAACTCCCAAACTGTGAGATCATGACCTGAGCTGAAGTCAGATGCCTAACCGTCTAACCGACTGAGACACCCAGGCACCCCAGGAAAGCAATCTTTGTACAAAGGCCTAGATTTGTTTAAAGTAATTTTTTCTAGGCTTTTGGAGTGGTTTCGTTTACACTTAAGTCTGCAGAAGATTTTTTTTTTTTTAACCAGCTGCATTTATTTAGTGTTTACAAATCAATTGACTGTTTTCATAGGAAGAACTTTAAAACAGAATTTGTTTACATGCTTAAAACATGCAGTGAATTTAAATTCAGAAAAATTAGGGTGCACATCAGCCATGTCCAGGTACTATTTTAGGTACTGGGGATATAACTGTTGACAAAGACTGATCGCATTCCCGATCTCAAATAGAATGTGAGTAAATATAATTCAGCTGATAGTATAGAATGATCACAGGAATGCTGAAGAAGAGGATAGTTTAATAGAGGTGGCTAATAGAGATTTTACCATATTTTGAAACTTTCTGAGATGGTTGGTTTTAATGTGTTTCTATATATGACTGGATTTTTAAAAATATTTCTTTTTTGTTTTATTTTATTTATTTTTCATTTTGAGAGAGAGAAATAATCTTAAGCAGGCTCTACGCTCAGCCGGAGCCTCACATGGGGTTTGATCTCATGAGCCTGGAATCCTGACCTGAGCTGAAATCAAGAGTTGGACACTCAACTGAATGAGCCACCCTGGTGCCCCTGGATTTTTAAAATCAGATCTGAAAATCTTTTTTCTAATAGTTGAGTTTATCCCACTCATACTTAATAGCATAACCAACACTGAGACCTAAATTCTATCATATTTCATGTTATATTGGCCATTGCCCTTATTTTCTCTTTTATTATATAGTCTATTTTCCTTACTTTCTACTTCTATCTGGAAACTTTTTTATAAAGTTAATGGCAAGTAGTGTAGATTCAGGAACAATGGAGAAGAATCCAAGGACCTACAGTGGAAAGTCATGAACCATGGCTTCCTGAGAAACTGGCAACCTTTAGGGCAGAGAGATATTTACAACAGTGAAACTCTTTATCTTGCTAATGTTTTGTGTGGATGCCTTGCTTCCATTAAAGTCTTTTTGTTCTTGTAAGCTGGTAGCTCCAAGTATGGTTTGTGGATCCTCTTTGATAATAATGCTAAAACATTATTTGCCTCTTTCACTGCATTGCCATTTTTACCAAGGGGGCAAAAACAACGGTGGGTAAAATTGAAGGTGCCTTTCCACGGACAAGGAGTGGCACCAACTGTTGTGATGGAATTAAACTTCCATAGCAGTTTTTTGTTTTTTTTTAAAGAAAGTAATGATTTTTAAAATTTTTAAAATATTTTTATTTATTTTTTGAGAGAGAATATGCTAGCAGGGAGAGGGGCAGAAGGAGAGAGAGAGAGAGAGAGAGAGAGAGAGAGAATGAGAGAGAATGAGAGAGAATGAATGCAGGGTTTGATCTCAAAACCCTGGGATCATGATCCGAGCTGAAGTCAAGAAGTCAAGAGTTGGGTGCTCAACTACCTGAGCCACCGAGATGCCCCTTTCATAGCAGTTTTATATTCCTTACTTCTAGACATTTGTGGTAAAAAGAAAATTACAGTTACATTTAAGAATGTCACTGATGAAACTGTAAAAATGACTGCATTTATTTAATCTTGACCCTGTGTACACATCTTTTCAGAATGCTTATGATGAGATGCAGACGTGTAGAACATGTTCTCTTCCACATGCTGACCGAAGAAGGGAGCCTTGTGCTGTTGTTGTAGTTGCTGAGATAGCTCGTGTTTCGTGAAACACCACGTTTACCTGGCTGGCTCAGTCGGTGGTACGTTGGACTCTTGATCTCGGGGTCATGAGTTCAAGCCCCATATTGGGCGTAGAGCTTACTTTAAAAATAAAACAAACATTAATAAGAGAATAGTTGATGCCGAGATCCAGCCCCAGCAGGTCCAGGGGTTCCCGAAGGGTGAGAGGCGTCGGCGAAAATAACAAATGGACACAGACAAGAGCAGTGGGTTCGACTGGCTGCTTTACTGTGGCAAACGTGGCATTATATTTGTTAGCAGTTTCCTTGTCGCGTGCGTCACCTACGCTTCTCGGCTTTACCTAATTCTAAAAACGTTCCTTTGTGTAATCACCCATTAAGGAACCTCATGGTTATTTCTTTGTAACGTTTCCTCCTGCCTTTTTGCTTATTGATTAACTTCTTCATACTACTTTCATTACGTTTATTTATAGTTTTATAAAGCGTTTGCTTCGCTATTTTCATGAAAGGTCATCTAGCTCTCAACACCTCAAGTGGAACATTTACAGGGACATGACTTCTTAATTGTTCCTTTGAACCATTTGCGGTACAAGGAACAAAAGTATTCACTTTGGTCTGGAGTGCCGGGAGGGAGCCAAGAGGGCCCTAGGAACCCACTCCTTATGCGCTCCCAGAGAGACAGTGTATACCTAGGAACTAATGAACCATTCTGTACCTTAACCCACCGGGTCCAGTTATGCTCTGGAATGCCTCCTGGGGGCCAATTGGGCCTAGGGGTTTGAGTAACTTCTACCCACAGAGACATTGCTTTGTTGCCGGAGTGGGGCTTTCGAACCCACTTGCCCCCCTCCCTGGCTGAGAGATATATGGGGCTCTCCTTCCTTTAGGTAGGGGACGGGCAGGCGGGGGTGGCACCGGCTGGATATAAGGTTTCTTTTTTGTCCTGGGGGTCATCCCCAGGAAATATCCCCGAGTTTGCCCCCATGGGTTTCTTTTGAATCATCAGTGCCAGTTGGACCATGGGGATGGCCATGATGAGTAAGAGGAGGGATACCAGTAGCTTCCCATTCGGAGGGTCGCTGTGCGTTGCCCTTCTGCCAACCACCCGGGCTGTGCCATCAGAAAGGCTGGATGGATCGGCTCCCGGCAAGTTGACAAACCGTGGTTTTTCAGCTTGAGCTTTTAGTAGATATTTTCTCACAAATTCACTGACAGGATTGGTGTCAGTGATACATCCAAGCTTTCAAGCGAACATAGAATTGCAGAGAACTTGGGTCTACCACTGTTAGCTTAACCGGCTTCCCAGTGCTGAGACTTTTCTGATGAGATCAGTGGTGATGTTAACAGATGTGATTTTTTGATACTATATTATGAAATCTCTAATACCTGATGTTCTAAGATCGTACATACCTAGAGGACTGATTCAAAATGCAAGCTAGACCAATGGATTTGAACGTAATAGAGTAAAAAATTATTGAAAGGGTTTCAGATTTCTCAGTGCAGCTAACTTTTTAAGGAACTATCACTTGTTGATTTTTGGTATAATATCACAGGAAAGAATATCCACAGTTCTATGAGAAGTTTATTAAAGGAAATATTTCTCCCTCTCCCAGATATGTATCTGTAGGCGGTTGGATTTTCTTCTTACACTTTAACTGAAACAACATAATGTAACAGATTGAAGGCAGATGGAAACGTGAGAGTCCTGCTGTCTTAAGTCAGACAGAAAAAAGATTTACAATAATGTGAAACAGCACCACTTCCCTCGCTGAATTTTTATTGTTTGGGTAAATACATTTATTTCTTGGGAAAATGTTATTTACATTAACACGTGATGAGTATATTATCATTTAAAAACAAATATTTTAAAGTCTCAGTTTTAGTTTCTACTAGGGTAAATTTGAGTAGATAGAACCCACCTAGACAAAGCTTCTTGTCTATGCTTTGGACGAGGATAAAGAGGTCCCCAGCCTGGAGACTTGGGGGAACCCTGATACAGCAGCAGGAGGACTGGCCTGGCGGCTTGTCGCAGGGGAAGAACGTGAGCTTCGAGGTGGCAGCCGGGTTCAGGCTGCACATCTGCTGTCTCCTCATGACGGATTATTTAACTTTGTTGGGTAGCTTTCAATCTCTGAGACCCAGTTTCCTCACTTGTTAAACTGACAATAACAAAACTATTTTATTTGTTGATGTTAAGTAGCTGTTCCATGTTGTATTTTAAATGTTTTCTTTAGGTGTTTTAATGGCCAGCACGACTAAGTCCAATCATTCCTTAAAAAAAAGAGTCTGTGAAATTATTTGAAGACGTTATCTGCGGCCCATACAGATCACGTATGCTCGTCTAGAACCTTTTCCCTTGAACTTTTTTATACACATTTTCAATATGTGTAAACTTCGAATTTTACAATTAGAAAAGCAGTAAAACTAATTCAGAACATTTACTTAGGCATGATGAGACAGATGGTAATCCTATAAAAAGATGGCATATATTTTTGGAAGTGCAAACAGAAAAACAGATACTCTTAAAAATTCCAGAGTGATCTTTGCCTAGAAAATGAAGGGAAGAGAGAGAAGGCCATATGTTCTAATAGAACTTTTTATAGTTCTTAATGCATAGGATTTTTGTTTATTTAACGTTAGTGTTGAGTTACATATGGATTGGCAGTTCAAGGAGGAACGATTATCATGTAGATAATTACCAAATACTTTTACTGTGGTTGTCAGTCTTTTGTTTCTACGAAATGGATGCAGTAGCGGGAAGTAGAAACCATTTGAACCCAAAATTTAGCAAGGTTGTTTTATTAAATAAAAAAACTTGAGTTTATTTACTTATTTTGAGAGAGAGAGCAGGCAGGGGAGGGGCAGAGAGAGGGAGAGAGAGAGAATCCCAAGCAGGTTCCTCACCGTCAGCACAGAGCTGACGTGGGGCTCGGATCCACAAACTTCAAGATCGTGACCTGAGCTGAAACCCAGAGCTGGCCGCTTAACCGACCGAGCCAGCCAGGCGCCCCTCGTGAGGTCAACTGAGATGTGAATGTGAGTCACCTCAGAGTCAGTCACCAGGCCTGCTGCTGGGGCAGTCGTGGGCATCAGGTCGCCTGTCGTGTGAAGCAGTGTCCACGTTCGTTTCACTGTGCTGTGCACTGAATGCAGTTGTATCAAGTACCTTCTTTGGACCAGGTACACGCTGCGAGCTGGGGTTGAGATGTTGGAAAAAATTGCCGGGGTCTTTGCTTTCACATGGAGTATGGATGGTCTGCTGGGCTGAGAGTCGTTAATCAGGTAGTTGTACAGACAGATCTAAGTGCACATCCTGGGAGAAGTGTGCAGGACTACGAGATCCTGGAATCAGGGGATGTCACCTACTCAGGAAGAGCAGGGTTCCCCGAGGAGTTGGTGGATAACGTGAGGTGTGAAGGCGTTAGTTGGAGAAGAGACTGGAGCGAGCATTTCAGATCGAAGGGGCAGCACGTTGAAAGTTCTGTGTAGAGTGAGGATGTGGTGAACATGAGCACTTCCGGTGTGACTGCAGCAAAAGGACCAAGTAGAGAAAGGCCAGACTGTCGGGTTTTATTGAGCACGATAAGGAGCTTTGTGACTTTATTCTGAAAAATGGCAAATTATGGCTTGAGGGTGGGAGTGTGGGAGGTGTAGGCGGGCAGGGCATCCGATTAGGTTTGCACGTTTAAAATGGTTTTACTCAGGGGCGCCTGGGTGGCCCAGTCGGTTAAGCATCCGACTTCGGCTCAGGTCATGATCTTGAGGTCCGTGAGTTCGAGCCCCACGTCGGGCTCTGTGCTGACGGCTCAGAGCCTGGAGCCTGTTTCAGATTCTGTGTTTCCCTCTCTCTGACCCTCCCCCGTTCATGCTGTCTCTCCCTGTCTCAAAAATAAATAAATGTTAAAAAAAATAAAATAAAAAATAAATAAAATGGTTTTACTCACAATTACTGAGCACCTCCTAGGCCCTTGGAATGGTCCTAGACTCTTAGGAGACATCAGTGAATACAGTGGAGTTAAAATCCCTGCTTTTTTTTGGGGCGCCTGGGTGGCGCAGTCGGTTGAGCGTCCGACTTCAGCCAGGTCACGATCTCGCGGTCTGTGAGTTCGAGCCCCGCATCGGGCTCTGGGCTGATGGCTCGGAGCCTGTTTCCGATTCTGTGTCTCCCTCTCTCTCTGCCCCTCCCCCGTTCATGCTCTGTCTCTCTCTGTCCCAAAAATAAATAAAAAACATTGAAAAAATTAAAAAAAAAAAATCCCTGCTTTTGTGAAGCTTATGTTCTTTTTTAATGTCTGGAGGGGCAGAAAGGCAGCGGAAGAAATGAGAAAGTTTTATTGTATGCTAGAAAACACTAACTCGATTCAAGAGGGTAAGAGGGTCTGTATTGCAGCTGACGTGCCGGGTCAGGGCAGGTGACCTTGAGAAGGTGGCAGTTGAGCAAAGACTGGAAGGAATTGCGGGCTCGGCCGTGTGCATCTGCAGCGGCACCGGTGCCCCAAACGGCAGCGTGTTTGTGGCATTCTCAGAGCATCGAGTGGAGGAGTGGAGAGGGCGGGTCGTGCAAAGACCGGAGAGTCCTGTCAGCTCGGGCCCTACCGCTGTAGAGACTTGTGTTTTTCACTGAGTGGGGCGGGCAGCATTTCAGGGTTTTACTGTTCCCACGGTTTGTCGGTTGGATGCGAGAAAGAGCAGAGTGTATGTGGACAGCAGATTGGGCTGTGTCGCCTCCATAGGGGCCGCCCTGGCCCTGCCCCTGTGCTCTCCACATCATGCTCTGGGGTTTTCTTCATCGTCATACCTGCTTTTCAGAACTTACCCAGTTAAGGATCTCTAAAACTCAGGCTTATGGTGTGTAGCATGCCCTCCAGATGTTTTCCACCCGACCCCGAGATGAATCTGGGTTATTTCTACTGTGTTATCTGAGGCCACACAGCTACACACACGTACACGTACACACGTACGCACGTTTCTGATGTAATGGCTTGTGTGTTCGTAACTGGCGAACCCAGAAGCGTTTGCAACTATAACCGTTTCCTATCAGAGGTCATGCTTCAGTCAATTAACAATTTTTAATTGAAGTCAAATGTTCATGTCACTAAAACTGTATCACAAACTGGGACATTATAAAGAATGACTTGGGGCGCCTGGGTGGCTCAGTCGGTTAAGTGGCCGACTTGGGCTCAGGTCATGATCTCGCGGTCCGTGAGTTCTAGCCCCGTGTCGGGCTCTGTGCTGACAGCTCGGAGCCTGGAGCCTGCTTCGGATTCTGTGTCTCCCTCTCTCTGACCCTCCCCAGTTCATGCTCTGTCTCTCCCTGCCTCAAAAATAAATAAATGTTAAAAAAAAAAAAAATTAAAAAAAAAGAACTACTTTAAAAAAAAAAAAGAATGACTTGTAAATGGAAATTAGGTATTAATAAAACCTTCGCAAGAAGTTGATTCATTTTGACTCTCTCCAGTGCTCATATGTTGACCCTGAAACTCGCTCAACCCAGCCATTGTTAAAAAGTCTAAGAGGAGTGTGGTCTACTAGGGACACGTGGACAGTCCTCTCCAACAGCTACACGTAGTTCCAAGTGATTGTTTTAATAGCTTACATTTTATGAAGAAAGTGCTCATCTGTTCTTTGGAGAAGGTAATTGGAGACCCCAGGGTTTTTGTTTTTTGATTTGCTTTTTGTCTTCAAAGTTACAGTCCTGGTGGGTTTGGATGTGTATGTTGGGGAGGATGATCCGTGGGCTCAAAACTGGGAAGTGCATAGTTAAACTAGAGCTTGTGCTTTTAAAACCTTTTCATTCTTCTGAGCGCGCTTAGAATCCAACCCAGACACCTCGGTGTGCCATCTCATGCCCCCCCACCCCCCCCAACCCCCCCACCCCCGCTCCTTCACACCATACGGTGTCGGGCACGGTGGGCTCCCCAGTGTTTCCGAGTTTCTGCAGTTTCCCACCGCAGGACCCTTGCACTTGCCCTTCCCTCAGTCCAGAGAGTTGTTCTTTCCACCTCAGCCTTCCTTTGCATGACTGGCCTCTTATCATTCCAGCCTTGGCCCAAATATTGGCTTGTCAGGGAGGCTTTTTGGAGGGGTCGTAGGTGTTGGTGGATTCTAGAGTGGGAACCAGTGTTCTCTGATTGCTTCCTTTCCCACCATGGTATCTGTCACAGTGACAATTATCCTGTGCTCCTTGGTTCACTCGTTTACAGCCTTTCCTAAAATAGTGACCATGATGATGGCAGGGCCACCCAGCTGTATCACTACCAGGGTGTGGTGTTCTTTCCACTTACAAGGTTTTCTCTGAAGACGGACCTTTTTGTGGGTTAAGACTCCTTTCAGGATCTGATGATAGTGATGAAAAGAACGTGGACAAAGTATTTGGTCTGTGAGTTCAGGGGCTTCAAAGAGCCAGTAAGACCTGCTTGTGGATTTTACTTCCAGATGTGCTGCCAGTCGGCATGCAGCCAGGAGGCAAAGTTAGGAATCCCCAAATACCGTTCCCTGTTTCTTTGTTTACAGCCTGGTCTGACTTACATAAGCTCTTAATGGTTGGTCGTGTTCAAAGTTTACTTCTCAAGAATACTATATTAGATTGTCCCTGTCCAGCCCTTTCCCGTCATTTCTTTGATCTGTCTTGGAGCCCACAGATGTCTTCTCTTAGTTTTGTATCAGCATAACTTCTTTTTTTTTTTTTTTTTTAATTTTTTAATGTTTATTTTTGAGAGAGAGACAAAATGCAAGCAGGGGAGAGGCAGAAAGAAGGAGACCCAGAATCTGAAGTGGACTCCAGGCTCTGAGCTGTCAGCACAGGGCGCGACATGGGGCTCGAACTCACCAACTGCGAGATCATAACCTGAGCTGAAGTCTGACGCCCAGCCGACTGAGCCACCCAAGTGCCTCAAACAGCATAACTTCTCTTGGATCTAGTAGAGTACTTTTTTTTTTTTTTTCAGGGAACGTGCGTGTGCGCTTTCATGGGGCAAGAGACAGGGGGAGGGAGAATCTTAAGCAGGCTCCATGCTCAGCGTGTAGGCAGACACAGGGCTCAATCCCAGAACCCTGGGATCATGACCTGAGCCTAAGTCAGGATTTAGGACGTTCTACCGACTGAGCCACCCAGGCGCCCCAGATGCAGTAGAGTAGCTTACACATGGAGTGTGGAAAGGCCCATACAGAGCTTTATGAAAAATAGCTTACAACAGGAAGGACAGTCCGTAGTACCTGCTGTAAGATTCAGATGCTTAGTACAACTTCGATTTCCCGATGATACGATAATCCATATGTAGATAATGCCATGGGTTCTGTACTTTTCACTCATCTTCAACTTTTCAAGATCAAAAAAACTTTATTTTTAAAATACTTGTATAACTAGGGGTGCCTGGGTGGTTCAGTCAGTTGAGGGTCTGACTTCAGCTCAGGTCATGATCTCACGGTTCATGAGTTCAAGCCCCACGTTGGGCTCTGTGCTGACAGGTCAGAGCCTAGATCCTGCTTTAGATTCTCTCTCTCTCTCTCTCTCTCTCTCTCTCTCTCTCTGTCTCCCTCCCTCCCTCCCTCCCTCCCTCCACTCTGTCTCTCTCTCTCAAAGAATAAATAAACATTAAAAAAAATTAAAAAAAAGAATAACTATGTGGAACTGAGTCATGGGGGGGAGTATTTACTGTATTTACTTCTTTCTCTTTACTGGTATTGATTTGGTAGAATTTCGATAGCCTTTGCATATCTGAATGCATACCGTGTGAAAGTACGGGAATAGATTCTGTATGGTAGAGCATGTTGACTCACAGGCAGGTGTTTTTCCATGTGGCCTTTTTAGATGGAATTGCCGGTCCTGGATCACTTGTAATAAGGGCTTCTTATAGATGTTAGATTGCTCCATTTTGTTAAGAGATTTAGCCAGTTTTGCGTGCTGTAGTTTTCCTGTCCCATCATTCCTATCATTTACTTGATAGTGAAGGAATATTTATTTGGTATCAAAGAATTTAAGCAGTATATATTAAATATGTAATGGTACCTCCTAGTTAGGAATAAAAAAAATGAGTAAGACATTTCTCATTTCTTTCTGTAATCCTCTCTCTTCAAGGATTACAGTCTGGGGAGATACGATGTGAACAGAACACAAGCAATTCTAGGGCGCTGTGTGACCTACTATTAAGTAAGAGCATACGGAGTATTTGGAGTTCAGAGAAGGGGGAGAGAACTCTCCTCCAGCTGGGTGATCAGAGTAGATTTCAGGAAGAGATATATTCTTCTAAGGAATTCTCTGAAAGGTGGACGACAGAAAAGAGCATTTAGCAGGAGGAGGGAGTAACCATAAACAGGCACAGAAGCAGGAAAACAAAAGCCTTCATAATTAAGATTGAAACTGAACTAACAGTTTACACCATTCCTAGAAAGTTGTTCCTGACCCTCTGTGGTCAGGTTGATTGACCTGCTTGGGTTTGAGAGACGGGGTGACATTCAAGACAGATCATTAGAAGTCATTCTGGTTGTTGATCCATTGATGTAGATCATCAAGAATTTGCTGATTTTCAATAATCACTGCAAACATCACTCTTACTGGGGCTGAACAGGTTTGTTTTGTCTTGTATTTGCATCCTTTAGTTTTATATTTTATAGCTATTGGTAATTAAGCTTTCTTAATCTCTGTGTGAATTGATGACCGGTCCTTTGTATGAACAAAATTGGATTCGTCGCTAATGAGCCGGAAAATTATCACTAACACAGGCGGCTTTATTAGTCTTCAGGTCACCATTTCAGCCTGTTAAGACAAATAAATGCAATTTCAAATATTATCGAGAATTGTACTTAAAAGTTCTCTCTGATTAAGAGAAGTTAATGGGACTTTTGGTATACTTGGGTTGTCCTCTGTTTTCCTTAGCTTCACAAAAAATTTGACAGTTCTCCATCCCTTTGTGGTATCTTTTGAAGTTTTATTCTTTTCGTGCCTTGCTTAAGAAATTTTATTCCTATCTCAAAGGCTTAAAGATATTTTATATTTTATTCTAACTAAACAGATTTTCACTATTAGATTTTTAATTTACTGGCAGTTTATTTTCATTGATGGTGTGAGATATGGACTCCAGTTTTCTCATTTTTCCGGATGCATAGCCAGTTATCTTAGCACCGTGGACTAAATTGTGTCCTTTGCCACTGGTTTGCCTTCTCTCGTGCATCAAGTTTCCATACATGCACGGGCCTGCTTCTGTGTGTGACAGTTTTTCTGTTTGCAAAGATTTCTGCAAATATTTCCATGGTGCACACGTATGTAATATGACAAAATTATTTTATGTTATTCTGGAATGGTATTTAGTTGCAACAGAATTTAAAACTGATTCTCAGGCATTTTTAAAACTTCATACTCTGATGAAGGAGTGTGAACATGCAATGTACAGATTTTCATGAAGACACTTTTTTTGGCCTTCCTAAAATATTTCTGTAGAAAGGCTAGTTGATGTGAAGTTAGTATGTAAATGCTAAGCGTGGTAAGTTATATTAAGTCACTGGTTGTCAACTTTGGGAGTAGCCACGTAGTCTGTTGGGCTGTGGGGTTCCGTGGTCAAGGTGTGGGGTTCCGTGGTCAGGGTCCAGGACTTGGTCATCCGCGAGGCCCATGATTTGGGCTCACGTCATACAAACACGTTACGCTGATTTTTGCCAAAAGCCACCTGGTTCACTTTTATTTACTATTTATTTATTTCTGTGGTGAGTGGGATATTGTCTCCTTTCTGTTGATCTTTTTTTATACTTGGTGACGTTTTAAAATTTCGACATAATTGTACACATACTGTTATTCCCAAGTGAACAGCTTATTTTACTTCGCTTGCATTTCACGTTGGCCTCTTTCTCATGGCAGGTTGTAATTCATCCTAGTCATCTATCACCAAAATATCTAAATTCCACTACATGGCGGTTTTACCTTTTCAGATGTACCTGTCACAGTCAAGTGTGGGGACTGTTATTCCTGTCAAAAGAGATTAGATATTGGAATCTGGCTTTGGCTACAAAACCTATACTTCGTCTACTTCGTCAACTCCAAAGGAGTGACTTACCAGCTAAAGAATAGTGTCCTTATATTCTCCACTTCACATTTATGAAATGGCCATGTTTTTGTCAAACAAATTAAAAATGTGAATAACTTATATATTACATGTTAATGACTTAGATATTAGGTAGAAAGTAATGGTACTTGGATAACGAGTTCATCTAATCCACAGCTTAATATGATGTTTAAAAGTAACTGGTGCTCCAAGTACTTACATGCATTTTGTTTCCTACAACTTGCTCAAAAACATAGTACGTGACAGTACGACTTTTTAAAATTGCTTTTTCCTTTATGGAGATGATATTGCTGATCCCCTGATAGGTTGTCTGATCTCAGTGGTTTTTATTAAAAATAATTTCCTGCCGATTCTGTGTGCACAGTAACCAAATCCTATCTGTCCCTGAAGTAAACATTTAAAGATACGTCTCCCCTCCGTTCCCACCATATTATCGTCAGTATGTTACTAATAGATTTGTATTATAATTTATCCATTCATAGATGTCTCTCTGCCACCGGGTTATGAGGCCAGAACTGATTTATTAATCTGCATATGACCATACAGTGCTGGGTTTGTAACAGGGGCTTAGTAACTGCACAGTGAAGTCATGAATGTCGTCAAGCTTGGAGCCTGTAGTCCTTTGGCAGGAAACAGAGTGGTGGTAAACTAGTGGTTGGGGAGTTGGAATCTTGCTGTTCGTTTTATCAGCATTTTGCTCAAGTCCAGCTAATCATCTTGTGATGGCATTATACTTTGATGCTTGCAGAAACTGCAGAGCACGGACATAGAGGAAATAAATATAAAGCATTGTGCGTAGTTTCAACAGAATGTCTTTGCAAAGCAGTTATTACTGTTAATATTACTTCTGGGGCAAACTTTTCCCTGTAAAACGACAGTCAGAAAGCCTTCACAGAATTGAAATCCTATCTTTTCAGTGATGGAATGATGTACAAGATAGTTTAGAAAATGTATTCCTGGATACAGAGGTATAAAAACTTGCCAGGCGAAATTACCAAAAAAAAAAAAAAAAAAAAAAAAAAAAAAAAAAAAAAAAAAAAAAAGAGAGAGGAAGAAATCCTAACTCGGGAAATGTGCTTCATAATCTTCAGAATAGATCCACACCTACACATACCTAGTTTTCACGGGTCGTCCCGGCTGCGAGCGTTGGGCGTCTCTCCTCTGTGCGAGGCGCTGGGAACACGAATGGGAAGGGGCCTTAGTCTCAGGAAACGCAAAGGTGTGTTCTAAAGGGGCATTTCTAGACTTTTTCCAGATCATCACAGATCATGGGATTCTTTTACGTAATTTTACAGATGCCTCCGTATTTGAAAGCGTGTGTAGATTGTGGAGGGGTCAGGCCGACTCGTTCTCCCGCCGGTGGGACTGGGCGTCTCCACCGAGCGCGTGTCGCCGTGTTGCGGCCTGGGGCCGGGTGCAGGCCGGGGAGTGCCGATCCCTGCGGTTCGAGGCTGAGAGTGGGTGTCGCGGGGGCGGTGTCGGCGAAGGCCGGAGCGCGGACTCCTGTCCGGAAGCCGGGTGCGGAAGGAGAAGAGGAAAGTTAGGGTTTGCCCTCGCAGCATCCTGACAGGCTTGGCAGGGGCCGTGAGCAGGGGACTCACGTGTCCTCGTGTGGAGGCGAAAGGATTGAAACAGTAAAGTAAAACTTCTGTGGAAAGATTTTTTTTTTTTTAATGTGACTTTTTTTTAATTTTATTTTTTATTTTTTAGAAAATGGCTCCAAAGGGTATATGAAGCTGGAAAAGTACATAGATGCAGCATTGCAGCCTCTCCAGATGTTTGAGGATAATATTCCGGAGAGAAATTGATCCCCTCGGATTAGGTAACTAGTCATAATGAAGAAAATTAGTCTTAAAACCTTCCGAAAATCTTTCAACTTGAATAAAAGTAAAGAAGAAACGGATTTCATGGTAGTGCAGCAACCGTCACTGGCCAGTGATTTCGGGAAAGATGACTCCTTGTTTGGTAGCTGCTACGGTAAAGACATGGCCAGCTGCGATCTCCACAGCGAAGATGAAAAGGGTGGGAAGAGTCGATCCAAGAGCGAAAGCCTGATGGGTACGTTAAAACGACGGCTGTCTGTGAAACAGAAGCAGAAAGGCAAGGGCGGCGCGCCCTCCGGGAGCTCGGCTGACGAGGACACCTTCTCCTCCTCCTCGGCGCCCCTGGTCTTCAAAGACGTGAGAGCCCAGAGGCCCATCAGGTCCACTTCGCTCCGCAACCATCACTACAGCCCTACGCCGTGGCCTCTGCGACCCACGAACTCGGAGGAGACGTGCATCAAGATGGAGGTGAGGGTCAAAGCCTTGGTTCACTCTTCCAGCCCGAGCCCAGCCCTGAACGGGGTTCGGAAGGATTTTCACGACCTCCAGTCGGAGACGGCGTGCCAGGAGCAGAGTAGTTCACTCAAGAGTTCAGAGTCTCACAACGGAGACTTGCATCTTCACCTTGATGAACATGTGCCTGTAGTTATCGGACTTATGCCTCAGGACTACATTCAGTATACTGTGCCTTTAGACGAGGGGATGTACCCTCTGGAAGGGTCGCGTAGCTATTGTCTGGACAGCTCTTCTCCCATGGAAGTCTCTGCGGTCCCTCCGCAAGTGGGAGGGAGCTCCTTCGCCGAAGACGAGAATCAGGTAGACCAGGACCTAGTGGTGGCCCCAGAGATCTTTGTGGATCCGGCGGTGAACGGCTTGTTGATTGGCACCACGGGAGTCATGTTGCAGAGCCCGAGAGCGAGTCACGACGATGCCCCCCCACTCTCACCGTTGCTACCTCCAATGCAGACCAATCAGATCCAAAGGAACTTCGGTGGGCTCACCGGCACAGATGCCCACGTGGCGGAAAGCATGCGCTGTCATTTGAATTTTGATCCTAACTCTGCCCCTGGGGTTGCAAGAGTTTACGACTCGGTGCAGAGTAGTGGTCCCATGGTTGTGACGAGCCTTACGGAGGAGCTGAAAAAACTGGCGAAACAAGGATGGTACTGGGGACCGATCACACGCTGGGAGGCAGAAGGGAAGCTAGCAAACGTGCCGGATGGTTCTTTTCTCGTTCGGGATAGTTCTGATGACCGTTACCTTTTAAGCTTGAGCTTTCGCTCCCATGGCAAAACACTTCACACGAGAATTGAACACTCAAACGGTAGATTTAGCTTTTATGAACAGCCGGATGTGGAAGGACATACGTCTATAGTTGATCTGATCGAGCATTCAATCAGGGACTCTGAAAACGGAGCTTTTTGTTATTCAAGGTCTCGGTTGCCCGGATCTGCAACTTACCCGGTCAGACTGACCAATCCAGTGTCACGGTTCATGCAGGTGCGTTCTTTGCAGTACCTGTGTCGTTTTGTTATACGTCAGTATACCAGAATAGACTTAATTCAGAAACTGCCTTTGCCAAACAAAATGAAGGATTACTTACAGGAGAAGCACTACTGAAAGATTATGAGAACCCCCGCATCTTGCACTTTGGGAATAAGAAAAAGAGATTGAAATACAGTTTACAAACTTTCATTGCTATCGAAATCTTTTGCTGCCATACTATTTCAGTTTTATGTGTAAAAGTAATCAATTTGTTTAGTTCGGGGTGGGGAAGTGTCAGCAAGGTGTCTTGGGTTTATTTTGGTTCTTTAAAAAGGGAAGTCTCGAGGTTTCGGAAGTGTGAATTATCTTTCATCAATGTGCAGAATAATCACAATGTGAATTATCAGATTCTCCTTAACCACCCCCCCCCCCAAGTCCTTTGCTGCTATCCACTGTGATTTTTATGCATTAAAAGCACATTTCATGTGTATTCAACCCTAAGTAAAGTTGAATGAAACTTACAGAATGAGTATTGTTATGTCTCTTTAAATGGCCCATTTTCAAAGATAGTGTTGAATAAACATACCCGTGTGATAAAACACAGAATTTACACGTACACTGAAAATGATTTTTACTCTCCTACTTTAGAAAGATTTATTTAGAATTATGATTGGACATCATCTTGGGTGTTAGAATGTAGACCCGCAGCATATCTTTTACAACACCTACTCTAAATTGTTTCTGAGGTTGTGCTGTGTTTTGGTTGTGGAAAGTGGAATTTTTCTGTTGCCTTCATTTTCATCTTGTGGTTTGTCTACTTTAATAAATGGCCTTACATTAAAAAATCATCAAGAAGTATATAACACCAACGTAAGAAAGCGTTGCCTTTTCTGTCATTAAGCTCTGGTACAAATTGGCATAACGTGAAAAGATCTGTGGGACTAGAACTATTACTGAAGAAATTACTAGATGATCATAGTTTCCTGTGATGATAATTTTTTTGTGTATTAATTATACTTTCCTTCGGTAAAGTGTTTTTTCTGTGATTTCTTTCGCTTAGCCAACATTTTCTTTGGGTGAACTTGACGTAGAACCGATTTTCATAGAAAGAGTGGGTTCTCTTGCATCATTTAAGTTTATATAAAGTTTTAAATTGATTTGAATAGAAAACATTGTTTTAGAGTTGGATTTTTATTCTTTTATGTAGTCACTATTAAGATATGCTAGGTTTGACCCTTCTTCCTTCTCCCCACCAAAAACCAAAAAAACCCGATGACTTTAGTTGAAAAATTGTGGAAACTGTGGAGCATCATGTAAGAAGAGTATTAAAACCATATCAGGTATATGGAAGTCTTGTCACCTGCCATATACCGCTGTTTAAAACTAATTTATTGTTTTTTGGTTTTTTGTTGTTTTAAATCTAGCTGAGTCTTAAGTAAATTGGCAGGCATCGTTAGGTATTGTATCTCTAATTTAGTCACTTGGATTGGGGGGTGGGGGGTGGGGTTGTCCCCAGTACTTTTGTTATTTTTGACATTCAGTGTTTATTCGCTGCACTATTCTTTAGTGAGTATTTTGGAAGTACCCCATGTAGAAAATGTTTCCATCTCAGATGAAACATACAATTTAAGACATTTCTTCCTTTGTCACTCAGTTTTCCTGTCTCTTACCCGTCAATTAAAAACAAGAGTAAAGGTCTTAGGTCAACCCTAATGGCTTTGTCATTCAGTATCCCTGTTTTTTTGTTTGTTTTTTGTTTTTTTTTTTCCTCTCTGTTTTTTAGGGTCAGAACTGAGAAATACCAAGAAAAGGCACAATGATATCGTGTTATGGTATTTTGACATAAAGGGGAAAAGGTACTTAATTTTGGTGGAATGTTGATTGTACCTTGTCATAAAGGCTCCTCTTGAATTTTCTGATGTTTTCACCTAATAAGATGGAGTATACTGTAATAATATAATTTAAGTGTTCACTATAAGCTATTTGGATTAAGAACTATTACAGAGTTGTAAACTTATCAAATTAATGCAAGACATTTAAAACTATTTTTTTGCAAAACTATTTATTTTTAAACAATTTAAAATATATCTAGGGTGAGTTAAAAGTCCCTGTGCATCTATATTAGATGGCAGGTATTGTCACAGAGTCACTGTGTATTAATAATAAATGTTGAAATGGCTTCTCCATGTTTCTAGAAGCATTTACATGTACTCTTTGTGAGACCATGGTGCACAGAGGTCTTTGGACTGCCCTGAACCCCGTCTTCTTGTGTGGACATAGCCTGTTCCCCACGTGTTCCTCATGATACCATGTGTTCAAGATTTAGCTATTTAGTTTCAAGATTATTTTGATTTTCATCTAATGGTTTTTAAAATCATATTTTGTGTTTTATGAAGGGCAAGTCTAGATGCCGTTCTAATTCAGAAAGCCAGTTTTTTATGTGCTTTTTGTATATTCATAACATAAAATACTTTAAAATGCCCCATTCTAATCCAATTTGAAATTTCTAGGGTCTGACAGTGTATCGAGAAAAATAAAAGTATTTGTCAAGAAATTATTTACAAACAAAGGAGTATTGCAGTATTTTCTGCTTTTGTGTAGAGAGAGCCATTTGGCATAGGCAGCACAAGATAATGTGAAAGATCGGCTTTATAGGATACTAAAATAGTCTGCTTAAAAATGGAAGGGAGAAAAGAGGGAAATCTCCATCCTGTAGTTTGGTCTAGAAACCATTTGTGTAAACTTCTGGATTACCCTGAGTGGCAGCTTAGATGACATGGACACAACCTGTAAGTGACATTTAAAGATATGAACTCAAGGCAAGAAAGAGAAAACAGGAAAGCCGTATCCTTTTGCCATAGTAAATGAATCAGAGTTGTTTTCTTGAAGATTTCACCACAAAATACAACGGAGGCCAGAAGATAATTCTAGGCTTCCTAGGACACTTTTGTGCATTTTTATAAATAATAAAAAAGCATAGAAAGTACTTGAAAAATATCTCCCTCTTTCTCTTTCTAAGGAAATCTTCTCTTTCTACTTGGTGCAATAATCTGAAAATCTAGAAGGTCAAAAATATATCACAGGAAATGATCATAGAACTAAAAATAGTTTTTAAGGAAACGAGTTACAAGGGCAACCATCTTGCTATTGAAGAAAATTGTGTGCCAGAAGGCTAAATCGTCGGCGTATTAGGAAATAAACACAAAGTATACCTTATAATTTCTGAGCCAGTATTACCGAAACAGGATAAAAATTACTAAAATCTTAAATAGGTTCTATGCAGTGTCCCTGCTAGTGCTGGGTCTAAATATCTTAATGCTTTCAGAAACGCCAATTTTAATCATGGACATTTCACATTATATACGAGAGATAACCTACATGAGTGATTCAAAATAGTATATATTAAATCTTAATGGCTGTTCATCGAATGCGAAGTCTTAATTTGAAAATGAAATCACACTACCAGCAAGACAGTTTTGTTGAAAACTCTAATAAGAAACAGTTGCCAGTTCCATAAAAAACTTTAAAATTCCAAAATAAAGTATTGGTACGCTAGTAATCACAAATTTGATTTCTTTTAATACTTTTAAAAATCCTATTAGGAAGGGTTTTTTTTTAATAAACGTTCTTTTTATTAATTAGTCATAACATCGTGAATGTGTAGTTGCTGTTTCTGACAAGTGATCCAAACTCTACATCCAGAGATGATGAAAAATTCTTATAGAATTTTGTAATAAGTATACATGTTGGGTTTAAAGACATTTTATAGTCGTTGGGAGTGCCATGAAATTAATACTTGCAATCCAGATTGCTGTACTTTACACTTTTTCTGTATGTTTCAAGTCAGGTGTGTACCATTTGTACTGAGAACACCACAGAATGAATTATCCAAAGTCCATTGATTTTAATATGTGTTTTGGTTTGTAAACAAATTATAGTAATTTCTTGCACATTTTTGGAAATTAATTGTATAAGGATTTATGTATCTGCTTCTAGATACAGTGTGTAAATAAAAATTTCGTTCACAAGACCTGCCTTGTAGTTTATTTATATTTAATATCTGGATTACAGAATCTGATTTTAATTAAATCAGGTTAACTAGATAGTTTCTGGATGTCTCATAAACTTGCAGAGACTGGAGGGTAGGGACCAGCAAATTTAGTTAAAAAAAAAAAAAAGGGCAGAAAAAAAAAGCCAGGAAAAAGTAAAATAGTGTTGCTCACAGGAGATAGGAAATGAATTTAGAATCAGCAAATGTTGCTAATATCCTAAAGCCTTTAACATAAAGGCTGGAGTGAACTGACAAACCATAACAAAACCTCTCCTAAACAGACTACTTAACATTAGCACAGTAATAAGACTTCACTAGAAGTTTGTACTGGATGATGAAATGTTTGGATCGTGACATTTTTTTAAATGTCCCTATTGATAATATTTCATAAAAATAGAAGCAGGCTATCAAATTTTCTTTAATACTTGTAACTTTTTCCAGTTACTGGTTCTGAGAGTACCTTAACCTTCTGAAACCTCTTAAAAATTTTTTGACTCTTGTTTTCTTGTCTTTTACGTGACTTGTCTTGCCTAATGGATGTTTCACATCAGCTTCTCTGTTCCCACTCTCCCTACCCCAAAGCCTTCTCCCCAGAGTCCATGGCCCCCTGTAAGGCCAGGCCTGATGCTGGCAGAGAACCCAGTAGTGGTGGGGTCTGAAAATATGCATTTCTGAACACTGGACTTTGCAGCCAGATTCCTGGGGTTACACTTTTTGTCTTAAACTGCATATTCCCTACTTCCTACCAGGCAACTTTGCCACCTTCTCTGAGGAGTGAGAGGGTCCTCTTGGCAAAGCCCTCCCATAGGTTGTACAAGCCAAAGAGGTTGGCCAGAGCAGGGGTTGTTTCCAGAGGGTTTACAAACAGGGCCAAGTGCCTTATGTAGGAGTCACTTTGGACCATCAGATCCTGTGCTTGGCAACTGGCTTGCAAATAATGGTAAATCTTAAAAGGGAGACTTTTTGATCATGAGACATGGTTTTCCCCACACTAAGAAAGTTCTAGGAAGTGCAGATCTATATATAAGGCTGCCTTTTTCTGGTCTCTAACTTGGGTCTGTGAGTCTAACAGACACTTAGGACTCCATTACACCAGCCTGGGTCACTAGTGAATTTATAAAGTGTTCTCATTTTAGTAGAATCTTACTAAAGAGAACTTCTGTTGCTTTGTGTAAATAATCTGCTCTTTGGCCCTGCCTTGCCCCTAACAATTTTAAGAGCTGGCATCTCTGATTCCCTCCACTGAGAACTCGTTCTGAAGCCACCTGTTCACCTAATTCCTTCGCCACGGCGCATTTCTCTCTCCTCGCTGTAGTCCTTGGCATTCTTGTTTTCCGGTGGCTGGCAAGTGGTGAGCATCATTTGGCCCAGAGAATTACCATCCCAGTAGTGGCTGTGGGGTGTAACAATTGCCTAGAAAGCCGGTAGATGTGTATCTTTTAACACAGAAGACTACACTACATGGGTTCTTCTGGAATCAGCAGATGAAACTCGAGAGCTGCGTTTTATATCACCCGCCCCTTAAGAATCATAACAAACATAAATTGTGCTGCCATATCTACTGCTAACACTTAACATATATTTTACATCCTCAAAACAGCCCTATGCAAGGCAGGCACCTTAGCATCATAAAAAAAGACACAAAGGTGAACTTCACAAGGTCACAAGATAGTGACAGAACCAGGTTACAAGTTCATGCAGTTTGGTTCCAAGATCCATGCTGTCATGCAATATGATACACTTCCTCTACTTGGGGTTTCCTATTATTTAGAATGTTTATTTCGGATTGTCATGGGAAAGAACTTCAGCACAAGCAAATGAATTACCTACTGTGGTCTTCTTCAGGCAACTACTCTGTAGCTTAAACAAGATGTTCTGTCTGGGCACTGGCGGGTAACCGTTTATGGGGCCTGACTCAGTGTATCTTATGGGCTTCATCTTTTAATCCTGAGGAAGAGAACATGGCTTTCCCTTGCATGGCCTTGGAAAAGTTCACTGGAAAGAAAACTGCCTAGGGGCGCTTCTGTGGTTCAGTTGGTTGAGCGTCTGACTCTTGGATTTTGGCTCAGGTCAGGATCCCAAGGTCGTGGGATTGAGCCCACGCTCAGTGTGGAGGCTGCTTGGGATTCTGTCTCTCCCTCTACAGCTCTGCCCCTCTCCCCCACTAACACTCTCTCTCTCTCTCTCAACCCCCCCCCCCAAACCCTGCCTCATAAGCTAATATAGGAACACGATTTGGAGGAGTTGAATTGTAACTCTTGGGAAGCCTTCTCCACGTGTTTGGTACATAAGGAAAAATGTTCTCTCTGGGCTTTTGGTAATGTATTTGATCACACTGCCTGAGACGTTATTGTGCCCTGTTGTACCAGGAGTCAGTTTTATGCTTTATGGCACACAAAAGAATCCACCCCTTCCTTCTCATTTCCCACAGCCATGCCCAGCCAGTTCTCTTAAACTTCCTGTCATTTTGTAGTAAGCACATCCTGAACAAGAACTTCCTTCTGGAAGTAGTTCTAACTGGAACTCTGTGTTCTAGCTTCTCGCCTGCACCTTAAGTGGGTAGAAAAAAAAATCACCAGCTCTGTTCATATGGTAATTGTTATGATGACTTCAAGGTAAATTCCCCTCCCCACTTCTGGGAAATAGCCACTTATATTATACCTAGCCCAGTATCATTAAAACAGCAATAATCTTGTTGTTACAAACTTTGAATAGTTTCCCTAAACCCTATCAGCACATATGACTAGCCTAGGAAGTTTAGAGAATTAAGACAATTAAGTGAAACTGAAAGTAGCTAAATCCCTTTTAAAATGCATGTCAGTGTTTTCTGTGGTGTAAGTCTACAGGCAGTGAATTCTCTCACCTTTTGTGTAACTGAAATGTGTTTATGTTGCCCTTTGTTTTTGAAAGATATTTTCACTGGATATAGAATTCTGGATTGACTTTTTCTTTTCCTCTGTGAGTACTTTTAAAATATCAGGGGCACCTAGATGGTTCAGTCGTTGAGCGTCCGACTTCGGCTCAGGTCATGATCTCACAGTTCGTGGGTTTGAGCCCCGCGTCAGGCTCTGTGCTGACAGCTCAGAGCCTGGAGCCTGCTTCGGAATCTATGTCCCTTCTCTCTCTACCCCTCCCCTGCTCGCTCCCTGCCTCTGTCTCTCTTTCAAAAACTAAAAAAACACGTTAATTTTTTTTTTTTTAATCATTCCATTGTCTCCAGGACCCTGTTGTTGCTGATGAGAACTTAGCTGCCATTTGCATTGCTGTTTTTCTGCAGATTATGTGGAATTCTCTCACTCCCCCTACCACACAGCTTTTAAGATTTTCCCTTCTCTTTTTCTAACCCTTTCTTGTTCTCCTTTCCCTGCACTACTGATAATTCTTGATTGGATGATGAACATAGTGGATGAAACATTTTAGGAACTCTGGGCTGTTACTGTTTTCCCCTGAAGGGGGTTAAGTTTTCTTCTGGAAGTCAGCTAGAAAATGGAGAGATCGTGGGGTGCCTGGGTGGCTCAGTCGGTTGAGCGTCCGACTTCAGCTCTGGTCAGGATCTCACAGTTCGTGAGTTCGAGCCCCACATCAGACTCTGTGCCGGCAGCATAGACCCTGCTTGGGATTCTCTGCCTCTCCCTCTCTCTCTCTCTGCCCCTCCCCCACTCAGGTGCTCTGTTTCTCTATCTTTCAAAATAAATAAACTTAAAAAAAAAATTTAAAAAAAAGAACCAGTTAAAAAAAAATGAATAAAGATTCAGGAGCATTCAAGAGTTCCTGAGGAGCATTAAGGTGAGGACCAGAGAGAGGGGAGGTTATCTGAATTTTGCTACTGGTTTTACTACATTTACCTTTTAATAAATATTGTCTAAACTAAAATCATATTTAAAAATTCAAAAGTACCTTAATTAAGAATAATGAACAATCTTTCAATAGCTAGCAATTTGCAGATATATGAATTGCATAATAGAAAAACGTTCCTTTGACATAAAATTTCCCATAGCATGTACATTGCCCATTTTCATTCAAAAAAAATCGTCTGCAGTAGTGTAAAGATTCTGCTGTGCACAGAATTAACTCTATAGGACAGTATCAGGTGTTGCTTTTACCTTTTGACCCATTGATGAAAATAAAGAAAAGTATTTGTCTTACTGGATTATTTAAAGGGGCAACTTTAATGATAACAATTTTAAGAACTCAGTATTGCCTAGTGGGTAGAACTGAAAAAAAAAAAAAGTTTTTCCCCCACTTAGTTAGATGTTTAGTTGTAATGATATTTCTCAGGGGCATATGACCCTATAATGGTATTTTGGTTTAAAAATTCTGGACAAACCCAATCCATAACCGAGAGAACTTTTTCCCCTTTCGTTGTCAGTAAATGAATCCACTCTGGATGGAAAACATCCTGCCATTACTCTGCTTTGACTCTGCTCTTGGGGCCTCCATCCCAGGGGTCTTTCAACCCCAACCCAGCCTTTGTTTTACTCCAGAGAGAGAGCATTGCCACTATTTCTGTTGGCGCTTGGGTGTGATGCTCCAGCATCTAACAAAAGTCCTGTTTCAAAAACAAAAATTGATTTGTTTTCAGGGGAGAGATTCAATCCCAAAATATTTCCTCCAGTCGTAGCATATGAATAGATTCAAGCTAAAAGGAAATTTAGGTTGCTGAAATCATTCCATCAGAGGTTAAAATGTACAACCCCTTTTTCCTTCCTTTGGTGGGGCACCGCTCTTCCTTATGGATCTCCAAATGAAACCACTGTAATGAAAAAAAAATGTGGCCAAGCATGAGGCAAAACTATGCATCTTTGCTGCGACCTTGGGGCTCTCGTGAAAATGTGCTTGCAGGGTCCCTACACATTTACGAAACGATTGTTTTCATGGCTTTGATCCTTTCTGAGCTGGTCTCTCAATTTACCCAATGGCCTCATTTTCGCCAGAGAATACCTCTCCAGGAAGCAACAAGATTGTGAAAGGAAACTTTGATCTGTATCCTTTGATTATGGGGAAAAATATAAACGTAATTCACTTATTAGAAACGGTGTAATTTTGGGAGCCTTCAGCTGGCAAGTAGCACCAAGGCGTGGGACGTAGAAGCTTACACTTTGAGGCCTCCCTCAAATCCTGACTAGTTATTTCCCCAGCAGTGATGTTTGATGGTTGGTTTTGATTGCTTCACAAAGTGATTTAGTTTTCTTTTCCTTCCTTTCTTTTTTTCTTTTCTTTTTCTTTTTCTTTTTTTTCTTAACTACTTCTGAGGAAGTAGGTTTTCACTGTTTGGAATTTAAAGACAATTGGTGGAATCCAGAAATTCAGCAAATGCCAACTGGAAAGGGAAATCTGAACTTTAGGTTTTAGAACAATTTGGACCAGAGCTTGATTTTATTTTCCTTTCTGCCTTACAGACTGATATTCCTGAGCTTTTATATTGTTTCTAGTCATTTGTGGCTTTTTAAGCTGTCTACCTCTGCCGTGTGATAGGGAGATAAAATGTGAATTCTGCATTTAACTAAATTAATTTAATTAATAGGAGTTGTTAGCTCAAGGGAACGAAAGAGTCCATCTAAAGTTCATTCAATATGTAACATTGATCAACTGCTAAATTGCTAACCTTCATCATTAATTTATAGGATCTTGGATTTTAACCTTGTTAACTGTTTTAGTTGAAAAGATTTCTCTATACAACCGACTGATAAGACTGTAACAGGGTGGGAATATATTTCTATTGTTCTCAGAGGAAGTTAAAATGCAAGAGGTTTAAATGCGCAAGTAACAAAACTCATAGTAAAACTCTGGGTAAAAGAAATAAATGTACTTATTTTTTTTTCAGTTTTCATTTCCATGTTGGCCTTAGGGTAAAAATTCAATTTTAATATCATAATGTTTGTTTCTATTCAGAACTTGTGGGAGAAATGAATATGCTGGGACCCAGAGGTTGAATATATATTAAGATAATCTGTTTGAATTTTAGTAATTTAAATAATCTGTATGAATTTTTCAATTGCATTTCTCACCAACTTACAGATTAGTAAACTTTATTTTTCATTTAAGTAGATTACAGCACAAAGTTCTGGAGCAAATTTGCTAATAGCCTAGCTCTTTCGTGACACTGAGTCAGATATTATATGTTTATAGCTCTCATTTTAGCAATTAATTATAGACTGCTTAACTGTTCACTGTAAAACTGTCTGATTCCCACAAGGAGATTATAAAATCCTGGAGAGTAAGGTTATAACATTGCCATATTATCCAGTGTCTGGAACTTGATTACTTTCTTTAAAACTTTACTAAAAGTAATAATAATTTTCATTAGCAGGCACATATGCCAAAGTTGTTTATGATAAAGATAAAGGTGATTGGAAAATCTTTGAAGTCTTTCTTTTTCTCTTATCTTGAATCTTTGCAAATCATGAGTCTTTTAAAAAAAATTATAACATAAGGGCATCTGGGTGGCTCAGTGAGTAAAGCATCCAACTCATGATTTTGGCTCAGGTCATGATCTCACCGTATGTGGGAAGAAGTCCCAAGCCAGGCTCTGTGCTGATGGTGCAGAGCCTGCTTGGGATTCTCTCTCTCCCCCTCTCTCTGTCCCTACCCCACTTGTGCTTGCAGAAGTGCTCTCTCTCTCTCTCTCTCTCTCTCTCAAAATAAATAAACACTTTTAGAAAATTTATAATGTATATATTTTTTTAATGCTTCATATCTTACAAAGGGGACCATGTGAGGTTCTGATATAAATTTCAAAAGGAAAAATAAATGAAAATTATCATTGTTGGTTACATTTGAGTATTCTAGACTCTACAGAAATTTAGGTTATTAACAACAGAATTACAAAGAGACCACTGAACCACTTTTATAGGGTAGAGGAGGATGTGATACAGAAGAAAGAAAAAAACTCTTCTAAGGCTTTTTGTTTCTGGTCTTGAGAAATGATAAGTAAAATGAAGGAGAGACTGAGAAAGCCAGCATTTTATGTCTTTCTACCCCTGGGATCCCCGACTTCCTGGAAGAGTTGATGCTTTAGAATAGCAGTGTTCAAATTGTTTAAGAATGTTAAAGTCTAGAGTCTAAGTACATGAAAACTATTCTAAAATATGTAAGCACAGGCAGTTTAAAGGAATCATTTTGCAGATACTCAAATACCATCTGTTCTTTTCAGAAAGTGACGTGCGCGAGAACATACTTGTGGTAGAGAGGTCATTCTGGTTAACCCCCCGTTCACAACCGGCCTTCTCTGTTCCATTGCTATAAGATACCAGCTAGGCCACTTTCCACACCATCCTCACTCAAATCTCAACATCATTTTAAAGATGCGGGGAGGAAGATTTCCAACCTTGCATACTATACTATACGGAGCGTAAACATTAAGCAAATATGAGGGTGGAATAAAAAAACATTTAAAGACATGAGAAAAAAAAAAAAAAAAAAAAAAAAGAAAATGGACCTTTTCTCAAAGAATTACTGGAGCATATGCTCCAACAAAAAGAGGGAGTAGACCAATATTTCTGGGGTGCCTGGGTGGCTCAGTTCGTTAAGCATCTGACTCTGGATTTCAGCACAGGTCATGATCTCACAGTACAGAGCCTGTTTGGGATTCTCTCTGCTCCTCCCCAGTTAGCGCGCTCTCTTTCTCTCTCTCTCTCTCTCTCTCTGTCTCTCTCTCTCTCTCTCTCTCTCTCTCTCCAAATAAATAAACTTTAAAAAATGAGAGAGAGAATATTTCCACGTCAATAGCTATACTAGATTGGAGAGCAGTCAATCCAAGTTCTAATGAAAGGCAATAAGGCCAAGGAGGGATGTCTTTAAGCAAGGAGAAAAATTGATAGATTTCTTGCTGTGTTCAGATATATTGAGAAATGATTTCCAATTCTGATGAAAACTTCCAAGATGATCAATATATAGAAAATTAAGCGACTGAAAGTGAAGTGACAAATAGTGAATGCAGTTATACAAGAAAGAAAGAATCATAGCATAATATATGTTTTTAGTTAATAAAGATATTTTCTTGCTTATAACAGCGTAAACAGCTGGATAATGATTTAACCACAAATTGTGATACAACTTTTTTAAGTTTATTTGTTTATTTTAAGATAGAGAGAGAGTGCATGCATGAGCTGGGAAGGGGCAGAGAGAGAGAAGGAGAGAGAGAATCCCAAGCAGGCTCCACGCAGTCAGCATGGAACCGACTCAGGGCTCCATGTCACAAACCGTGAGACCATGACCTGAGCTGAAATCAAGAGTCAGACACAACCAACTGAGCCACCCACGCGCCCCTGATATAACTCTTTTGGGAGAATGGGGGAAAGAGGAATATGTATGTGTGTGAATGTGTGGGCGCATGAAAGAGTTAAATCGTTATCTCTGTCTTAATGTTAAGGCTTTTATTAAACAAGAAAATCCAGAAATCGTGGCGTACAATGGTAATATAACAAAAAAAGACTTTGGAATTGGGATGGAGAGTAGTGAGTCTGGTAGGCAGAACCCCCCAAAGATGCTCGAGTCCTGGTCCCCAGAAAACATGGCTATGTTAGGTACCATGGGGTAAGGGACTGTGCAGATGTGATTTAAGGATTTTGAGATTAGGAGGTTATCCTGGATTTTTTAAGTGAATCCAATCACATGAAGCTTTGAGGTCAGAGAGAGGACAGAGAGAGAGAGAGAGAGAGAGAGAGAGAGAGAGATGTGACCGCAGGAGTGGTCACGAACCTAGGAATGACCCTAGGAATATGGGCCTCTATAAGTTGGGAACAACCCTCATCGAACAAACAAGAACCTCAGTTCTATGACCTCAAGGAACTAAATGTTGCCAATAACCTGCAAAGGAAACAGATTGTCTCCTGCAGCCTCCAGAAAGGAAGTGCCCTGTGGACATAAAGATTTTGGCTTGGTGAGGCCTGTGCCAGACTATGATCTATAGAGCTGTAAGATGATAAATATGTGTTGTTCAAAGCCACTGAATTTGTGGTACGTGTTATAGCAGAGCCAACGGAAAACGACTACAGTGAGGAAGAGATATTTTATTTAAGCTTTGGGGAACATTTTACTTTTTAGATAAATAAATTTGTTTTAAATATGTACAATTTTGAAAGCTTTAGTAAAGTAAGAGTTGATATTTTTCTCAATGTAATTAAAACCGGAACGAAGCCAACAGTCAGCCTCCTTCGGGCTCCCCTTCCATTAGGCATATTATCTCTGAATTCTGGTGGCTTATGCAGTCCGTGAAATCGGAGAAGGGCCCTTGAGTTTCAGTCCATTTTGGATGTTGCCGTGTCTATACAGTTGTGGTGGTTTAAGATTGTGGCTGTGAAGACTTCGGCACTCCCACTATTCAGAGGTGGGGGTCATGTGCCCTTTGCTTTTTTTTCTGGGCTGGCTTGTGATGGTTTTTACCAGTCAGTAGTAGAAGAGACACAAGGTGACATGTGGGCCTAGATTATAAAGGACTATGCTGCTTTTGCCTTGTTCACTCCTGGAGTCTTGAGGCACTGGGTACAATGTCTGGTTACACTGACATCACACGTTGGGAGGTCACGCGTGGTGCGCTACTTAAGACATCCAGCTCTACTGGTTCTTCAGCCATCCTTGTCCAGGCATGCGTGCCTGAGTCTTCACGTGCATGAGGCCATCCTGGGACCCTCCAGGCCAGCCCATGTGCCCTGAATACCAGAGTCATTTTTGTCACACCCACATAGAACAGAAGAATCACCCACCTACTCACATTCCAGACCCACAAAACTGTGAGGTATAGTAAGATGAGCTTTGTCTTAAGTCAACAATTTAAAGTTTGGGGATAGTTTGTTATGTAATAATAGAACACCATAAGATATTTTATTAGAAGGCAACTTCTGATGGTAGGTAGCTTCCACACCCACAACATCAAATTTGGTCTTGCAGATCCTGGCATGAAACTCCAAGACCCACAGTGCTTGGTTCCTTCCTGGGGTCCAGGGAGCCATCCCACAGCCAAGTCCTACAGACGCCCCCAAACCTTGATCTATGGAATCCACCAGTCTCTCCAAGAAGGGCCACCTTCTTCTATTACTCTTTAAGCAAAATTTATTTCCCTTAATGCATCTCACAAAACAAAGTTAGCCTTTTTCCAGGCAAGAAAATCCTGAACTCAAGGGCTCTAAAACCAACTATTTTGCTTAAAAGAGAAAAGGGGAGAATTTGTCATGCATAAATAGCAGGAAAAACAACATCACCAATCATCAACCAGCTCCCCACCCTCATAAACCAACATGTCTAGGGTTAGAAGTAGGGTTAGGTGGAGGGGAGAGGATATTTAAATTTTACCAATTAGGGCACCTGGGTGGCTCAGTCGGTTAAGTGTCCGACTTCGGCTTGGGTCATGATTTCTAGGTTTGAGTTCAAGGCCTGTGTCGGGCTCTGTGCTGACAGTTCAGAGCCTGGAGCCTGCTTCAGACTCTGTGTCTCCCTCTCTCTCTGCCCCTCCCCCACCCACATTCTGTCTCTCTCTCTCTCAAAATTAAACATTAAAGAAAATTAAAAAAGATAAATTTTACCAATTAAAAAAAAACTATTGGTTACTATAATTTTTATAATATATTAAGATGTTCTTAATGTCTTAAGATATGATCAATTCTTTAGCTCTTCCAAATGTTTATATTAAATAAATATATGTTGAATGTATTTTTGAAAAATCTGTTAATTGTATTATTGAATTCTTCCAATAATAATAAACAGTTACATAGTATTTACTGTGGGTGAGGCATTGCCCTAGAAACTACAGATAAATTAACTCTTCATCGATTTACTTTTAATCTATATTTCTTTATATTTAAAGTGGGTTTCTTTTTATTTGAAAACAAATTTTCTAACATTTATTTATTTTTGTGAGACAGAGAGAAACAGAGCATGAGAACGGGAGGGGCAGAGAGAGAGGGAGACACAGGATTTGAAGCAGGCTCCAGGCTCTGAGCTGTCAGCACAGAGCCCGACATGGGGCTTGAACTCACGAGCCATGAGATCATGACCTGAGCTGAAGTCAGACACTTATCTGACTGAGCCACCCAGGTGCCCTTAAAGTGGGTTTTTTATAGACAACATATAGTTGGGTCTTCTTTTTTAATCCAGTCTGACAATCTCTGTCTTTTAATTGGTGTTATTTAGACCACTGACATTCAAAGTGATTACTTGTATAGTTGGATTAGTATCGACCGTATTTGTTATTGTTCTCTGTTACACCTTTATTATACCTATTTTTGTCTTCCATTCTTTTTCCTGCCTTTTGTGTTTTAATTGAGCATTTTCTATCATTCCATTTTCTCTTCATTTTTATGACATCGGTTGTATTTATTTATTTATTTACTTATCTACTTCTTTATTTTTAGTGTTTGCCCCAGAGTCTGTGATATACTCTTACAACTAACCCAAGTCCACCTTTAAATAACACTGGATTGCTTCCTGGGTAGTGTGAGTGCCTATGGAACAAAATAATCCTAATTCCTCCCTCTTATCTCTCGAATCATTGCTGTCATTAATTTCAGTTATAGGTAAGCATATACAGGCATATGTATATACATAAGGTGTAGACAGACGCCTACATAGTTGAATACATTGTTCTATTATTGTTTTGAACAAACTTGTATCTGTTAGATCAATTAAGAAAAGTGTTTCTTTTACATTCACTTATTCCTTCTTTGATGATCTTCTTTCGTCGTTTCTGACCTACATCATTTTCCTTCTCTCTGAAGAACTTTTTTTAACATTTCTTGCAAGGCTGGTCTGCTGGCAACACATTCCTTCAATTTTTGTTTGTCTGAGAAAGACTTTATTTCTCCTTCGCTTTTGAAGGATAATTTTTCAAGGTACAGAATCCTAGGTTGGTGGGGTTTTTTTCTCTCAACATTTAAAAATATTTCCTTTCACTCTCTTCTTGCATGATATCTGAGGGAGGATGGATATAATTTTTATTTTTGTTCCTCTAAAGGAAACATGATTTTTCCTTTGACTTCTTTCAGGATTTTTTTTTTTATCTGTGATTTTCTGAAATTTGAAAATGACATATGGAATGTAGTTTTGTGGGTATTTATCCTGCTTGGTGGTCTCTGAGCTTCCTCTCCTAAATGAAGTAAGAATCATCTGAGGTTGTTGACATTATTGCTGCCAGAGTAGACTTGATCAGCAAGGCCCAGATAGTGAGGGGTTAAATGACACAGCTAGTGGGGGCAGGGGGCCTAAGGTGGGGGGTTGCACCCAGACAGTGTTATGCATGTTCTAAAGGCCCCGTGGCTCATGTAGACTATTTCAGACCATCTCACATTATTTTGAAAAACTCATAGCATGCCTTGTTAGCAAATAAGTCCCATTTTATTTATGAAAATAAAATGCTGACTTAACCCCAGTTTACTCTTGAACAATGAACATGTTTCTAAAATATTTCTTCCCTCTGCTCCTTCTAGTTACTCCATTCTTGCTTGCTTTGAAGACACCACTTGGAAATCACTTTGACTTTTCATGTTCTTGTGTATTCTTTTATACTGGTGCCTTCCTTATATTTTTTTCCTCCTTTTCTGTCTTTTTTTATTCTAAATGTTTAAGAGTCAAAAATGACTAGGGTACTTTAATTACAATGATTTGAATGAGTTGGTTTGATTTGCCTGTTTAATCTGTATGGTGGCCCGGCTTCTGGGAGGTGCAAGGAACAGAATGAGTCACTGCATCATCGGCTGCATCATCGAGACAGAGGGTGGCCAAGGGATGGAGGCTAGACTGAGATTTGAAGTTTCTGGATTCTAACTTCTGCCAGCTCACTGGGCATCCGTCTCTACATGGGGCTGGTTTTGACTATGGTTTATAGGTAATCACTTAATTTCATGTTATTTGTATCTTTTCCTTTCAAAAATGGCAGTAATTGTCCTTTGTCCCTCCACATTCCCACCAGGAGATAGCAAAGATTCATTATTATTAAAAACAAAGTGAAATTGTCAATCTTTCCAGAGGTGTTTGCTATATAAATAGAGAAAACAATTCTAACGATTTCCTTGGCCTCTGTGGCTGTGCCTGTAGGGTAAATAAGCACTTTCTCAATGAAGGGAGCATTTTGAAATTCCTTCCAAAGAAGTCTGGCATTCATTCTAAATTAACCTGGAGGCTGGGGAGCCCTGGACTTATTCCAGCTGATTTGAATTCTGCCAGGTAAATATTTCCACGAACTAACAAGCTGTGGTAGACTAGTTATTCATGGACTTGGCTGTTACCGTGGCATTGTTCTTGAGTTACTTTTGTGTTATATTTTTAGAACCTCTATAATTTTATAGGTCCTGATGCTTAATCTTAGTCACTTTGTGTTCTTTTAGATGCAGAATACTAGAGCTGGGCAGAACAATCTACATTTTAAGAAAGGCCATTTATTGTAAACTTAAGATGTTTAGAGGTAGGTAGGTGTTTTGAGATAGTGACAATAGCATGGGCGGTCCCATGCTCTTTTTTCCTTTTGCTCCAACCTCTAGCATGTTTAGTTTTTATCCTTAGGTTTGATGCTTCCTGGCACCCCATGGTTGCTATACCTTGAGACAAGTCTTCACATGGCAATTTATGAATGTAGACATAGGGGGTCTATCAAGGTGGCAAGAGAAATCTGTCCTCTTATACCTGTCTCCTTTTATGCAGGAATGAAAATTTATCCCCAAAGTCCCTTTACCTGACATATATTTGGGCAGAAGGAGGTCTCATGGCCTCTCTGAGCTGCAACGGTGGCTGGAAAAGGGAGTATTTTGCTTTTTCAGTATCTACATTGGGGGGTGGTCAAGGAGAAGGAATGAGGGGTGACAACCAAAGTGTTCGTCACAAGGAACAAATTATTTTTCTTTCTTTCCCTTCTGTCCTGTTCACAGAAATAGCCTGCCTCCAGCATCCCACCGTCTTGGGACAAACTTACCATCATAAATTGACCATCATGACAGCTGATGCTACCCATCCAGGATGGAAGAATGGGTCTGCACACTTCGTTACACTGTCCTCAAAAGGTAACCAGCTGTTGTGCATGGGTGAATGGAACGGGTCTATTTAAGTTGCTTTGAAGTTTACCTAGTTGAGCACCACAACCCGTGTCAGCGGAGGGATTGAGGAGGAAAGGTTACACGTGTCTTGATCTGCTTCTTACAACTGCCTTGTGATGGCGGCAGGCAGCCATTAACACTGATGATGTTATAAATATAGGATGAACAAGTAAAGGGGTAGAAGTTCTAATTCTAGGAACTGGGTGTGAACAGTTTCATTTCCAGGCTCTGAATGACCAAAGGTGCCTGGACTGTAAGTTTTCTGTTTCAAACACAGTTGGCACAGGTCCATTAGTAGCCAGAGTTTATCATCTGAAATAGATGGATCTCTCCTTTTAAATTATTTTTTCCGTTTCTTGCATTTATATACAAGTTTGTATTGGTTTGCTATAAATAGTTGGAGAATAGCATGTGATGACCTTGTAGAAGGCAGTATATGATACAATCAGCTCTATGTAGTCATTCTAAAAGACTTTCTCTTTGGCAGGAATGTAGGAAACATATACTGGAGGCATGGACATCATTATCATGGACATGTCTCTGTTTTTATTGTAGCCAATAAAATATTCAAGTCAGCAGGTTACCTTGGAAGAAAAGTGTGATGAAGTTGGTCTTCTGGTTTTGACTTTATTACCAACATGTCAGGACCCAAATACTCTTAGTGTGGTCAGGTTGTTGTAATGATGCACGAAGGCAACCAGCACGTCATTCTGAACATGATCTCCTTTATCTGAAAACAAAGGGGAAAACCTGATAAAACCCGAAGAGTTTTGGAAAAGTTTAGTGTTTCTTGATTCACACTCTCCACTTGGGAATTAGCTGAGAAACCTTGGTACTGCTTAAATAAATAAGGGTTTACTTTTTCTTGCAAAGAGTATTGAGGTGGTCATCCCAGGGGGCCAGTGTACTGCTCCGTGGCCAGGTTCATTTTACCTTTTCTGCTCTGCTGTCCTTCAAGCAGAAAGGCTGAGCATCTAAGAATTATATCAGCATTCCAGGACAGGAAGAAAGACAAAGAAGAAAGGATAAATGGCCATATCAGGACTCTGGAGCGTCCCCAGAAATCCCAGTAAAGGTACGTCTTGTTGCCATGCACCATGTCCCACAGCTACTGTTAGCTTCAAGAGAGTCTGGCGACTGCAGTTTCTTAGCTGATC
Source organism: Panthera uncia (assembly GCF_023721935.1). NCBI lineage: Eukaryota > Metazoa > Chordata > Mammalia > Carnivora > Felidae > Panthera > Panthera uncia. The sequence continues at coordinate 7,675,541 of NW_026057586.1, read as the reverse complement.
ATGTTTACGTTGCCTGAAAACTGGATGAAATAGGGAAGTGATACTGTCTAAACAACTAGCAACCTATGCCACCACACCCATCATCACCAAAATATGGCATCTGTGTAATGCCTGTTAGACATTACTTTAAACATCTATTGCCTTAGTAAGTGTAGAGGCAAGTGATTAGATATCAAAAAATAATCCACCATTTTATTTTCTTTTTCAAGTTAGCAATAGTAGCCTTCTCATTCATGTTTAGTTTGTTTTCTGATTTATGTGCACAATTTTACATATATTTCCCTTTCTTCGAGAGGAAGTGAAAGTTCGTTTGGCTAATAAAGAGAGTTCTGGAGAGGCCAAATTCATTGGATTGTTAGAGGTCTAGAATTCATGTCGGGACTGCTCTGCTCCCTGCACAGTCCAAGCATCCTGGCTTCCCTTTTGGAACCAGCTCCTCATGCTGACTAGACCTGGAGGCATTTTGAGTCTCAGGCTGAGGAGTAGCTTCTGAGTCACTAGGTGGCCCATTTCCTGCTGTGCCCAACCCAACTGTCTGGGTTCATAGGAACGCTCTCAATGGTGTCGTAGACAACAGATCAACAGTGTATTTAAACAGAGCCAAAGAAATCCTATATCACAGCCCAACTGCATCACAAATCCAAGGCTCTTAGAAGAGCCCAAATTGTACCATGCATTCCAAAACAATGGACACATTACAGAGTCAGCCTTTTGCAACTGTGATACAAATTTGAACGTTTTTTTTCTCCTAACTTTTCCCCTTCCTATTCTTTTCTTTTTTCTTTTTTTCCCCTCTATTTAGGTTTTGTCTTAAAGACCTTATTTGAACTTTAAAGTTAGCAAGACTTAAAGAAGTCACCTTTCCTAACTTCCCTTCTGTAGGAATCCTAGAAGACCACATCTGGGTTCTGCATGTAGACTCATGATCCCACATATCAGTCAGTTCTGAATAACACGTCAGAATGCTGTGGGTTTGTATTAGGCTGACCTCTCCTATTAGATTTCGTAATCTCATACCAACAGTGAAACTCCAATATCCCCTTTGACAAACGACAAAAAGGACTAATGTACTGACTAGGCATTACATTGCTGGGGCTTCCCTTTTGTAGAAGCTTTGTTGACTCAGAATTGAGTGGTAGTTCATGAGTCTCTATGAGGAAATTGGAAGGAGAGTATACATGAAGAACAGCAGCAATTCTGGGTAAAAGTTGAGAAATGTGATGGTTGTGAAGGAGAAAGAAACTGAACAGTGTTATTTGCCATTCTTTTTTTTTTTAATATAATTTATTGTCAAATTGGTTTCCATAATACACCCAGTGCTCATCCCAACAAGTGCCCTCCTCCCTGCCCATCAGCCACTTTCCCCTCTCCCCCACCCACCATCTACCCTTAGTTTGTCCTCAGTCCTTAAGAGTCTCTTATGGTTTTCCTCCATCCCTCTCTGTAACTTTTTCCCCCCCTTCCCCTCCCCCATGGTCTTGTGTTAAGTTTCTCAAGATCCATATATGAGTGGAAACATATGGTATCTGTCTTTCTTTGCCTGGCTTATTTCACTTAGCAAAATACCTTCTAGTTTCATCTACTTTGCTGCAAATGGCCAGATTTCATTCTTTCTCATTGCCAAGTCATATTCCATTGTATATATAAACCACATCTTCTTTGTCCATTCATCAGTGGATGGACTAGGCTCCTTCCACAATTTGGCTATTGTTGAAAATGCTGCTATAAACACTGGGGTAAAGTGCCCCTATGCATTAGCACTCCTGTATCCTTTGGGTAGATTCCTAGCAGTGTTATTGCTGGGTCATAGGGTAGGTCTATTTTTAATTTTCTGAGGAACCTCCACACTGTTTTCCAGAGCGGCTGCTCCAGTTTGCATTCCCACCAACAGTGCAAGAGGGTTCCTGTTTCTCCACATCCTCGACAGTACCTATAGTGTACTCATCTGTCCATCTCAGCCACCCTGACTGGCGTGAGATGACATCTCATTTTAGTTTTGATTTGTATTTCCCTGATGATGAGTGACATTGAGCATCTTTTCATGTGTCTGATGGCCATCTGGATGTCTTCTTTGGAAAATGTCCATTCCTGTCTTCTGCCCATTTCTTCATTGGATTCTTTGTTTTTCGGGTGTGGAGTTTGGGGAGTTCTTTATAGATATTAGATACTAGTCCTTTATCCGGTATGTCATTTGCAAATATCTATTCCCATTCTGTCCATTGCCTTTTAGTTTTGTTGATTGTTTCCTTTGCAGTGCAGAAGCTATTTATCTGGATGTGGTCCCAATAGTTCATTTTTGCTTTTAATTCCCTTGCCTTTGGAGATGGGTCAAGTAAGAAATTGCTGCGGCTGAGGTCAAAGAGGTTTTTTTTTCCTGCTTTCTCCTCTAGGGTTTTGATGGTTTCCTGTCTCACATTCAGGTCCTTCATCCTTTTGGAGTTTATTTTTGTGAATGGTGTAAGAAAGTGGTCTAGTTTCATCCTTCTGCATGTTGCTGTCCAATTCTCTCAGCACCATTTGTTAAAGAGACTGGTTTTTGTCCATTGGATACTTTTCCTGCTTTGTCAAAGATTAGTTGGCCATACATTTGCGGGTCCAATTCTGGGGTCTCTATTCTATTCCATTGGTCTATGTGTCTATTTTTGTGCCAATACCATACTGTCTTGATGATTATGGCTTTGTAGTAGAGGCTAAAGTCTGAGATTGTGATGCCTCCCGCTTTGGTTTTCTTCTTCAATATTACTTTGGCTATTCGGGGTCTTTTGTGGTTCCACACAAATATTAGGGCTGTTTGTTCTAGCTTTGAGAAGAATGCTGGTGCGGCAAGGTCAGCAGTGCAGTGTGCAGCATGAAAAGTTGGTTCTTTATATTCCCAGGTTTAGAGAGAATGTGTGGCCTGGCAACTTGAGGGACAGTAAGAAATGAAAATGAAATAGGTCAGCTTGTGTTCATGGCTTAGCATTGCATTTTAATTAAAACAAAATCATAGTCTTTTTTTTTTTTTTTTCCTTGTGGTCCAGCATCTTAACTGGTGGCTTACTCCAGCTCAGCCAGGGGACGGATTTGGGGGATGAGGTCAGCATATGACACACGCCGCCTCCTTTACAGGTTCACTGAGAGCCAGTGCAGTCCTACCAACCATGGTCATTCCTTAGCTCACAAGGAAGGAACAGCCCAGCGTCATTTTCTCCATCCAAATCTGGCTGCAATGCCTGATCCTGCACAACTGCAGGCATCTTCCCAGGAGTCCAAAGTCAGGGAACTCTCTGGAATGCGTGGATGTTGTGAGTTTGGGTCCAGAACACTGGGACAGGAAGGCTGGGCCACAGGGGAGAGAGAGCCAGGCTCTGTGCCAAGAGAGGACGTTCACGATGCTGTTCTGTTATTTGCCATTTTGACCATCATCTTTAAACGTGAAATGTTGAGGTTATATCCTTGCAAGGATCTTTCATTATATTCTTTTTTCCATTTTGCACAAGACTATAAAACAGGTTTATCTTCTCCTTCCCTGTCTCCCTCTTTCCATGTTACTCTTTCTTTCTCTTTCCCTTTCTTCCTTCCTTTCTTTTCTTCTTTTTAAGCCTTATAACTATGAGCATTTTAAGGAGAGGTTAATCCCCCTGATTTGGCATGATGAGGGGAGGCATCATGTGTGAAGTGAGGCTTGAATTAATCTTGCAGGATCAGTATTTGAGTGTTTGTCAGATGGGAGGAGACAGATTGAATAAAGACAGATGGACCAATGTAACAATTTTTATTGAGTCTGCTGGAGTGATTCAGTCATGATTATTCAGGCTACTGTTGCATAAATACACAGCCCACAGGTAGCCATTACTGTTCACACTTCCTTTCTTTCACTATGGGGAGGGCAAAGCATTTACTTTGTGGAGTTAAAGTTGAATACTCAGTGACTGTCAATATTTTTCCCCAGGAGACCTGCATTACAGATGATCTTCCCAAGCAAGATGCTCCAAAGGAGGTAACGGGTTCTGTGCCATTCTGGGCAAGCTACTGCTAACTTTACCCTTTTCTCTCTTAAAACCAATACAAAGAAGAGTAGAATTATAAGGGAAAACAAATATAGGTACCATATTTGTTTTTTAAGAATTGTCACAACTGATTTTAACTCACCATGTAGATGATGGTAGTTGAGTATTATCAGAAAATTGAAGTCCACTATGGACTTTGTCCACATCTGTTTATTGAAAGTTTACTACAGTATGGGAGTTAGCTACTATTACATTCCTTCTGCTAGAGACTCACAGGGATTTAAAAGGACAATGGGTTTCACGGAGAAAAAGGAGGAAGTGTGAAGACAAGTCTTTGGTCACTTTCAAAGTGACATAAAGAGGGACTTTATGTGGGATTTTTGAAAGTGCCATGGAGGTGGTGGGTATAAGTAGTAGGCAGGGGACTTCCTGATTGACTTTCAGATTCATTTTGCCATCTTTGATTGGTTCACTATCCCCAGGCACGTAACTGGGTCCTTCCCAGAATTGGTAGGCTCATAGGGGTTTTCCTGGTCCACTGAAAGAATATCTAGTTCCCTACTTTGGGTTCCAAGTCTACGAGAAGACAGTTCTGGATAATTGTTGCATTAAACTCTGAGGTCCTTTTTCAGCATAGACCAGTGCCTGGTATATAGTAAGGAGTCAATGTATGTGGAATATATACCAAATATTTTATAAGAGGGATTTTTCCCAACATTTTACTGTAAAAACTTTCAAATGTAAAAGTTAAAAGGATCGTACAGTGAACATCCATATTCCCACTACCTAGGTTCTATAATTAAAATATTACTATATTTTCTTTATCAAATATCTATCCATGTATTCACCTTGCAAGAGGAATTCTCATATGACACATTTGATTAAGCTAATAAGAAAATAGTTTATTGTCTTACTGCTTTCATGGGCAGAGATCTAGTCCAAGGGCATAATGAGTGATATTCCAGAGATGTCTTAATTGCCCTTATAAACCACTATTGTTTGCCAAAGATGGGTGGGACTCAGGTCTTATATGAGGCTGTTAATGTTCAAGGACTTCAGTCAGTTAAGGTGTGGATATGCTAAAGGTTTATTAGTTGATAGTATTGTAGAGCCAGGATTTGCCTTCACCTGTAAAAACATATATTAAATTGGTAGGTAGAAATGCCAATTAAAAAAAAAAACAATACTAGAGAGTTTAAGCTTAATGGGGCTACTACAATCAATTTGTCATATGATTTTTATTTTAAAGATTCATGGAAGTCAGCTTCATACACAAATGAAAGTTAATTCTGTAGGTTAAATGAGGTAGGCGAAAGTTGAATATGCCTGCTGCATCGAAGTCTATTAAGAGGCTAGTCATCAAAATATATTTGCTTGTTTTTTCTCTATTCTGTTTTTTTTTTTCCCTTGAGAGTTAATCTGTGTATGCATTATGACTCTTTAGTGCAAGATATTTGTGTACTCTGGAAAGTGCCGCATATGGCCTCTGACCACGTTTTTGGAGGGAGTGGTGAGTTGTGGACGTCCCTGGGAGCCAGAGTAGCCTTTTCGTATAGAGTCAGATGCCTTGAGTTCGGGTCTGGCTCTGTCCTTCATATTTGGGGCCTCACTTTTGTAATTATAAAATCAACTTAATACAAATGGTATTTACTTTACATGGCCGTGATAAAGACTAAATGAGATACTGCATGTAAAATGCCTGGCTCATAGTGACAATCAGTAAATACTGGTCGTCGTCTGTTAAAATGTGGCAAAAGCAATGTACTTGGGAGGAAAATTAAAATACGCATGTACTGGTATAGTAGAATTCTTTTTTTAATTATTAGTTTTTAATTTTTATTTTAGAGAGAGAGAATGAGAGTTGGGGAGAGGGACAGAGGGGTGAGAGAGAGAGAGAGAGAGAGAGAGAGGGAGAATCTTAAGCAGGCTCCATGCTCAGCATGGAGCCCAATGTGGGGCTTGATTTCATGAACCCTGGGATCATGACCTGAGCTGAAATCAAGAGTCAGATGCTCAACTGACTGAGCCACTCAGGTGCCCTAGAATTCTTGTTTTGAGCTGGAAGTGACCTCAAATATCCTCTACCTCAACCCCTCATTTTACAAATAAGAAAGCTGAAATCCAGAGACATTAAATAATTCCCCCCAAATAACAGTTGAAGGTATTCGGGAATAGGATGAAAACCAGGCTTTTAAATTTCCCTAGTAAAGCTCTTTCCACCACACCAGGCAATCCTGAATTGAGGATACTGAAGGAGGCCTGCTATAGTAATAAAGCACCAGCCTTGGAGACACTCACATCTGAATCCAGCTCTCATTATGTGGCGTGGGTGAATTATACCTTGGTTTTCTCTTTGTAAGTGGCTTTTGTAATCCTGCCAGATGGGGCTATTCAGAGATTAAATGAGATGATAAGAATGAAACACATTGCACAATGCTTTGGTATATAGTAAATTCCCCATCTGTTCCTATTGTTTTATTTTAATGTTTATTTATGTGTTTGAAAGAGAGAGAGAGAGAGTGCACATGGGAGGGAGTGAGGGACAGAAGATCTGAAGTGGGCTCTGTGCTGACAGCAGAGAGCCTGACGTGGGGCTTGAACTCACAAACAGAATATGGTATCTGTTTGTAATGAGAAATGGTAAAAGATGGAGGAGGAGGAGGGGATTTATTTATTTATTTATTTATTTATTTATTTATGTATTTATTTATTTAAAATGTTTACTTATTTTGAGAGAGACAGGGAGCATGAGCAGGGGAGGGGGCAGAAAGAGATAGAGAGAGAGAATCCCAAGCAGGCTCTGCACTCAGCACAGAGTCCGACTCGGGGCTCAATGCAGGGTTGGGGAGCTCACTAACTATGAGATCGTGACCTGAGCTGAGATCAAGAGTCAGTGCTTAGCCATATGAGACACCCAGGTGCCCCAGATGGAGGGGTTTTAAAGGAGGAATAGTCCCTAATTCTCATAATAGAACATGAAAAACTTGCATCCTGGAAGAGACTGTGTCGCCACTTTCAGATAGGGGTGGAAGAAAAGAAGAAACAAAGTGGAAGAACGGAAGATGGAAAGACGAGTAGAGAGAAAAGATGCCCGTGGAAAACGAGTGACCGTCATCAGGCATGCCCGCTGCCTGGGGGTCTGTGACTTCGGTTAGGGATCGAAGATCACAGTCGTGGAGCTTGACTCCACTACAAGATCTGCACAAACAACCCTCGGCCTCATCCCGACGCATGTTGTGTTTTCTGGACTCCTACCCGAGTTGAATTTTGGGGTCACTTAGATGCAAAATCATTGTCCCAGAAGGACCACTATTACAAAGAGTTTCAGAGCCACAATGTACCTCCGAGGGCCTTGGCCTGCATGCTTTCACTTCACAGCTGATGGAAGGTCCCGTGGTAACAGATGATACAATGCTTCCGAGAAGTCACGGGTTAGGTAGGCTCCGGTCAGATGGGATGAGGACACAGCCACCATGTGTGGCAATGATTCTGTGGGAGGATGCTTTTACGGTTCTAAGCAACAAGAGTGCAAGAAAGGATTTGGAAGATAACTTATGATTAGCTGGATTTGCCCATCATGAGATGCCTTTGACGATCCTTTACGTGTTTTTCCACCAGAAAACAGCATTGCCCGATTGTGATAGGCATCTGAGAATTCAACTTATTATTCAAGGAGATTCTGAGTTTTTCAGGGCAGGGTATGTGTTTTCTAATTGCTTTGCAACCTTTGCTACGTTAGCTATGTAAAATGTGGGCCCTGAATATGCTGCGTGTTCAAAGAGAAAGAAATAACCTAATTTTTTTTTTAATTCAAGCGAAACTATTATAATAGACAAGCAAAGCAGAAAGACTGCTGGAGTCCATGGGAGAGCGAAGTGTCATGGTTAGCCATACAGTGCTGCAGGACAAGTGCCTGTGATGATGGAGATGTTCTGTCTGCACCGTCCAGTGGAAGCCATGGGCCACACTTCAAGTGATAGCACTTGAATTACGGTTAGGACAATCGACGAATTGAATTTGTAATTTTATTTGATTTTGATGAAGTTAATTTAAACTTAAAATATGAGTACGTGTGATCGGTGGCTACCGGAATGGGCAGTGTAGAATGTAGAGGGTGATGATGGAATGCAGATACTGTGGCACATGCCCAGGGTTTGCTTCCCAAACTTGCCTTTCCTACTGTCTGAACTGCTTAGTTCCAGTGTCCCCATCCGTAAGAGCCATCATAAAGATCATGAGTCAATATACGGAGTCAATATATGGAATGAGTCAATGCATGGCAATGAATCATTCCATGAAAAGTACTTAGAACAGTGCCTGGAAACAAATATATGTGTGTGCTCCTGTTTTACTACTTTTATAAGGAGGCTATGAGATCTGTTTTAACTAACTAGATCATTAAATAATTGTTTGGCCTGATTCTTGCCCTCTTTTGACTTTCTGGGTCTCTGTAGTTCTGTTAGTTAAGCTGTGGGGTTAGTCAGGGCAACGTCTGGCTCCGAGAATTGATGTTCCTGTATTTGGCAGTTTTAGCTTGTGTAGACAATTCGTAGGAAGAAGCCTGGTTTTTGGTCCTGCAATAGACTTCTCTGTGGGTTATGTTGTCTTCTATCCTCAGTTTCTGCATCTGACAGATGAGGTAGCTTGGCCTCATTTCTCAGATCTACACATTTTAGTGCCACATGGGTGATATGGAATAATGTTTAAATAAATGATTGCATTTCAAGTGTTTGGAACACATTTCCTATGAACTATCATAATCATAACATAGCAACAGGATTTACTGAGTGGTTTTTCTAGGCACTGGGCCAAGTGGTTTATAGGCATTATTTCAGTTGATATTCAGTACGACCCCATTAGGAAGGTATTGTCACTGTTCTTTTAATGGGAGAGGACAGAGGGTGCAGGCTCCGGGTCACTTAGCCAGTGAGCAGCAGAAGCAAGCTTTGTTCTCCTTGACTCTGTAGCTTGTAATCTGAAGCTTGTAGAAAGGCCTCCTCTTACAGTTTGAGAGCATACTCGTTAACGCTTTGTGTGGTTTGCCCATAGGCATGGAAAAACTCAGTACCTGAAGAATCATTCTTAAGCTTGGAAAAATCTTGGAAGTGGGAAGCCAGGTGGCTTTTGTGAAATGAAGAGATGGCAAATTTTGGTCATTGATGCCCCTTCGGATGGTGAAACTTCAGTCACTTGGAATTTGCTCTGGACAGTTTTTCTCCAGAAAGTCTCTCCCTGGAGGGTTTCTTACGCTCTTCTGAACACAGAGACCCTTTCCTGTGAAAACATACTCCTCGTTACCCTGGTTAACAAGTGAAGAATTGTGTGGCCATTTGACAGTGTTGCGTCATGTTTCAAGACGCACACCTCTAAATGTCAAAAGGGGGGGGGGGTATCTGTGGATGAATTCCTTGAGATAACACTGGCATATTATTTAGCTGTCTCTTGCCCAGAAAACTGTTTCCAAGGGATCTGGGGCTTCTCACAAGCCGCGGGCCTATCTTTGTAGGCTTGTCTTCCTTCCTGCACTCTTGTTGGGTCATCCCATCGTCCTAGTCTTTCTGACTCATTCAGTGGATGAGTTCCGAGCACATTGCCCACATTCTCCCTTCCAACAATCATTTCTTCATTCCTTCTGACAGGAGAGCCACGTTGGTAAGATTGAGTGGCTTCAAACACCCAGCACTTAGCACTCCTTTTTAAAAGTATATAATTGCCAAGCCCTAATCTTGCACCAAAACGCTCCTGCCTTGTACAAGAGCCAGAGAGACTCTGAGGTCTCTTACTTGAGATCTCTCAGAAATTCATGCTTGCACTGTGTCACATAAATTTAAAGCCCAACAACACAGCAAAAGGAGGAATTTTCACCGCCCTCCCCCACCCTGCAAATAATTAGGACTTAAAGCCTAGAAGCCCTCCTAATTGGAGTAAGTACCACTTTATTCTTGCATACCTCTTTTTCTTTTAGTTGTATTTTGAACGAGTGGCTCTCATTTTCCCAGCAAGAAAACTACCTCAACTTTGCTTCTTAGCTCTGGGCCTCTCTGCTTTATTCTCTGACCTCATTCTGCTGGATTCAGTGATTCATTTTATTTTGGTGCAAGACCTAAGTCAGCCCAATAAAGACCGATAGTTATCACTTCCAGGAGTTTGAGTAAGTTACCAGAGACTTAAGTAAAGAAGCTTGTAGTTCTAGAAACTACTGGACGTTGTCTTCGGAGCAAGAAATTAGGGGTCAGAGTTATCCAAGAAGAGTAGAATTGAGATAAGGAAAGAAATTGGGTCCTTGATAACCCAGCCTTATCTGAAGTCTAAATCTGGACTTTTCAGTCAACTGGACCAATAATTCCTTTATTATTTAGGTGAGTTTGAGTTGCATTTTCCTTGACTAATAATGGCAAGCACCTTAACTGATGCAGATGATATACTATACAGGCTAGGAAGCATGATAGCTCCTGCGGTTACAAAGATAAGTGAGACATATTTACTGTCAAAATATAGGAGTGCATACTTTTAGAATCTTCTTTCCCCCATTTGGTGTGTCTCTTCTTGCAAGGCAATGGGCAGGATTATTTTTTATGATGTCATTAATTTCTTTAAATATGTATTTGAATTGAGATATAGTTCATATGCCACAATATTCACCCTTTTAAGGTGAGCAATTCAGTAGCTTAAGTATATTCACAAGGTTGTGCAACCATCACTGTCTAATTTGAGAACCTTTTCATCCCTTCTCTGCACCCCTCCCCACCAAAAGAAAACCCCATATCCATTAGCAGTCACTCCCTATTCTACCTTCAACTTTCTCTCTTCAGGGATTTGCCTGTTCTGGACACTCCATAGAAGTGGAATCATACAATATGTTGCCTTTTGTGACTTGCTACTTTTACATGACATAATATTTTCTTTTTTTTGATTTAACTTTATTTTTTATTTTTTATTTTTTTTTTTTAAATTTTTTTTCAACTTTTTATTTATTTTTGGGACAGAGAGAGACATAGCATGAACGGGGGAGTGGCAGAGAGAGAGGGAGACACAGAATCGGAAACAGGCTCCAGGCTCCGAGCCATCAGCCCAGAGCCTGACGCGGGGCTCGAACTCACGGACCGCGAGATCGTGACCTGGCTGAAGTCGGACGCTTAACCGACTGCGCCACCCAGGCGCCCCTATTTTTTATTTTTTAAAATTTACATCCAAATTAGTTAGTATATAGTGAAGCAATGATTTCAGTAGATTCCTTAATGCTCCTTACCCATTTAGCCCATCCCCCCCCCCCACAGCCCCTCCAGCAACCCTCAGTTTGTTCTCCATATTTATGAGTCTCTTCTGTTTTGTCCCCCTCCCTGTTTTTATATTATTTTTGTTTCCCTTCCCTTATGTTCATCTGTTTTGTCTCTTAAAGTCCTCATCTGAGTGAAGTCATATGATTTTTATCTTTCTCTGACTGACTAATTTCACTTAGCATAATACCCTCCAGTTCCACCACATAGTTGCAAATGGCAAGATTTCACTCTTTTGATTGCTGAGTAATACTCCATTGTATATATATATATACCACATTTTCTTTATCCATTCATCCATCGATGGACATTTGGGCTCTTTCCATGCTTTGGCTATTGTCGACATGGCATAATATTTTCAAGGTTCATCGTGTTACTGCATGTATCAGACCTTCATTCCTTTTTATGGCTGAATGATATTCCATTGCATAGATATACAATACTTTGCTGATTCATCAGGTGATGGACATTTGAGTTATTTCCATTTTTTGTCTATTATGAATAATGTTGCTGTGAACATTCATATACAAATTTTTGTGTGGATATATATTTTCATTTCTCTACGCCTATGAGTGGATAGGTGGTCATATGGATAGTGGATGGGTCATATGGTAACTTTATGTTTAACTTTTTGAATAACTACTAGACTGTCTTCCAACACAGTTACACTGAACAAGAAGATAAGACTTCTGTTCTCAAGGAGTTTATAGGTACTGATGTTATAATAGATTGCAACTTTGGAAAAAAACTAGACCAGAAAGAAATCTTACAGCATCTTGACAGAGCATGAGCAGGGGAGGTACAGAGAAAGAGGGAGACACAGAATCTTAAGCAGGCTCCAGGCTCCGAGCTGTCAGCACAGAGCCCGATGCGGGGCCCGAACTCACGGACCGCGCGATCATGACCTGAGCTGAAGTCGGACGCTCAACCGACTGAGCCACCCAGGCACCCCTACAGTAGTCTTTAATACAATAAAAACGTCATCTGAAATTCTTACTACAGAACAGAGATTTGGTCCCCTAGCTGCCCTACATGAATAGTGATGTGTAGTCTATTTTTTCCGTTATGACACTAAAAGCCTTTCAACTGGGTGTTTCAATTCCATCACAACTAAGAAGTTAGACATTTATAAATCCTGCTAAGCATCTAATTGAGAATTTATTATTACAGCAGAACACCAAGGAGCTGTTAAGTCAATAAATTCTTTAAGAATTTTCAGAGAATTGGAAACAAATATTGGCAACCTTATTTGGATTATAGGGATGAGAAAATATATATAATTATCCATAAGTGGAAATAAAATGCATAAGATGACAATCACTGCTCAAGAAGAATACGGAACAAGAAGGTACAGAAAGCATATTTAGTACAAAGCACATTTGCTTTTTAAAAATTATTTTATTGCAGTTGCTAAAGTATGTGAGCTTATCTGTGGTGCTGTATAAACAGTACTAAGGGCAAGGCAGACATTGGACTCCCAACAAACCAAACCCGGCTGACCTTTATCTTCAATGCCTCATTTCATGATAGCTGTGACTTTCCCAAAAGGTATTTGAAATCATCTTATGACAATTAATTTGTGACAATTAGAAAAGGCTTGAGGACAGTGCCAAGGAAAAATCTGCATATCGTGGTGGTGGAGGGGAATCATAGATTTTAAGGGTGGAAGGGACGTTCAAGTGTTTCCAATGTACCTTGCCTTCCTTCTCCCGCCTCTCGCCTGTCCCCCTCCCCCACACCCCCACCCAGGTTGCCCGAATGACAATGACAAACCTGCTAAAACATTAGCAATCTCTGGTTACACATGCCTGTTCTAGAAATGTGAAGATATTAACTGCAACCCCATCTCGAAACGTAAAACATTGGAGTAACCAACACATCTAACACAGCAATAAGTCACTATTGTACAAATGGAAATTAGATCTGTGGACATTTGTGGAAGTGTTTCTTGTGATTTTAAATGCAAAAAAGCAGAATATAAACTTGCATTTAGATTATACTTAAAACTGTGCCCAGGAAGATGGAAAGATATGCAGAATAGAAACAGTTGTTTTGCTTGGGTTATGAGGGTAATTTTTCTTTTCCTTTAAACATTTATAAATTTTCTATAATTTCGCTTATTCAGTGTTCCCATATCAAACTAATAAACATAAAAATATGGCTTTCCTTTTTTTTTCTTTTTGTGCTTGAAAACAGATAGAAGTAAAAGGGGGCTAATGTTTAGCTGTGGAGATAGAAATTTGCAATGGCATTCTCCAGGAGTCAGAGGCAATGATCAAAAAATATATATACATAAAGTTTTAAGTTCATTTGGTAAAGCCGGGAAATACTGCATACCTCCCATCCTTTTAAAAACCATTGTAGCTGTTTGTTGAATTTATGTTTGCAATTTAATAGGAGCCGGGGGATCATTAAAAAAGAACAGTTTTAAGAGAAACCACAGCACAAGAGAAAAATGTTAGCCAATTCTTAGGACAAACCTAATTACATTTTTACTCATATCCTGAAAAAAAAATCTCCTGTCTTACACTGCACCATATAGCTGATTGGCAGAAAGAGTTTCCCTTCGGCTTATTTTAATATATCTTTATTACTTGGATTTCTGCAGTTTAGTGTTTAGATGCAGGGACACATGATCTTTCATTGTTGTGTCTTCTATTGTCTGGAGACCCATAAAACCAGAGGGTTGACAGGTTCAGCATTTTGTTCTTATTATCTGCCCAAGCCATTCGATAGTGTGATTGGTGCTGGTGCACTACAGACGTTCATAAAGGATAATGTCTTTAATCTTAGGATGCAGATTTTCAAATAAGAAGAATCTAAGTTTTTTGGATAAAAAAGGTCAACCACGGCAAACTCAATTTGAAATAAGCTGCAAAACAATATCGCTGTCAATGTGGAGTGACTAGATTGGACATCTTTAATTTCAGCCTCTTTGACAATTTATGAAAATTAACATTAAAGTTTTTAAAACCAGATGGAGATTAGCCATTCGTGTAGTAAGCAAAAATAAACATACTCTATTGGTATTCAGAGAACAAAAGATACATTCTAATTTAGAGGAAGAATATTGTTTTCCCCTTTTAATATATCTGAAGTCCATATGATCTGGTATTTCTTTTTTTTTTTTTAATTTTTAACGTTTATTTATTTTTGAGAGACAGAGATAGAACACGAGTTGTGGGGGCGGTGGGGGGGTGGTTGCGCAGAGCAGAGAGAGAGGGAGACACAGAATCCGAAGCAGGCTCCAAGCTCCGAGCTGTCAGCACAGAGCCCAATGTGGGACTCGAACTCACGAACTGTGAGATCATGACCTGAGCCAAAGTCAGACGCATAACAGGCTGAGCCTCCCAGGAGCCCCCATCTGGTATTTCTTAAATAGCAAAAATATACTGTCTTTTTAGGGGCTGACATCAAATAAAGGACAAGTCAAATATTTTTTGGTTTTACTCTAATGGGTTGTATCAGACAGACTATAATTTCTTACTTTTCCCCCTTAGAATAATCCAGCGCAATTGTATTGAAGCCCTTGGGGCTTTCTGATAATTAGAGAGAAGAAAAGAGCTCCTAATTGGCATGGTGAGGTAAGGGACACTTTGAATAAATGATTTTGGTTTTCTTTTTTGTTAAACTTTGCTTTCATCTTAGTGCGAGTTGTCCCGCTCCTGGCTATTCCTGGTTTCTTTTTGTTTTGGCTATCTTGGAGGGTGACCAGCTTCCTGAAGCGGTAACTCTTTAGGATTTGGCAGGGATCGGCAGTGACTGACTGCCAGGGCCCCTCCGTCTGTTGTCGGCGGTGGATGAGTCTGCCTGACAGAAATCTGGTCACAACTGAATCCCCACAGGGTGACTGGGACGGCACTGGGAACAGAAGACCGAAGAATGAAATGTTTTGAAAGAATTTGAGAGTTTGCCAGTGTGCATTTAGTGAAAACATTTTCATCAAAAATGTTTAATTAAAAAAAAAACAATCAAGTAGACTTAACAATATGAATTCATTCTTCAAAGAGATGATGAATTAGAAAATTAGGAAAATGCATGGGGTGCCTGGGTGGCCCAGTCGGTTGAGTGTCCGACTTCGGCTCAGGTCATGATCTCGAGGCCCATGAGTTCGAGCCCCTCCTCGGGCTCTGTGCTGACCGCTCAGAGCCTGGAGCCTGTTTCAGATTCTGTGTCTCCCTCTTTCTCTGACCCTCCCCCGTTCATGCTCTGTCTCTCTCTGTCTCAAACATAAATAAACGTTAAAAAAAAAATTAAAAAAAAAGAAAATTAGGAAAATGCAAAGGAAACCACCCATCGGACTGCCCACATATCTAGGCAAAGAGGTGGGTGCATGTGAAGTTCTACCAAATGACACGGTTTAATAGGGTCCCAGATGCTGGTTAACCACAACAGTGTCCTTCTGGTGTGAACTTGACTCTGCTGAGGTTGTGGGCACTTGTACAGAAGCAGCAGCATTGCAAGATCAGTGAGCAGAATACCCGAGCTAGACAGAAACAGACATCGACTCTCTTTGATATGTGATCTTTCGTGTATTTGTGGAAAACCCACTTTGGCAGCTGAGGTCCTGAACATATCACTTAGATTTCATTGTAAAAAGGGAACTCGTTTCTTCTTTCTTACCTCCTCTTCTCAAATGCTTTAGAATTGCATCCACACCCTCCCTTCCTCCTTCTCTTCCTCTCTGTCACTCACACACATGCACACACACAGTCTTTTGATTTGTGTATTTATTTTGTTCCTTTTCGGCTTTCTGTCTGGGACGGTCACATAATCACAGTGCCCTCCATCCACCAAGTGCGGCCGAGACCCCTTTCTTCCCGTAGAGCCTGTCTGTTGCCTCAGCCCTCACCCTGAAGGTATCCTGCAGCCCGGAGCAAGGTCCTCACAGCAGAAGAGTTTCTGAACAGTTCCTGCTGCACATGTCCTTCCTGTCCCACAGAGTTCTCAACAGCTGTCCAGAGTCTGGATGTGCAGGGAGGGTGTGCAGGAAGCTCAGGGGCTGCAGGGCTCGGAGGAGCCAGCCCTGCTTTGCAGGCGATGCAGTCTCTTTGCTTGTCCTCCTCTGGTGTCTCCTCTTGTTCTCTGGCATTTCACGTGTGTTTGGGGAGCCCTCTGGCACACAGTCTGCCTGATAAGAACACGGGGATTAAGGCGACTGTAGTCCCCCCGCCCCAGGCACTAACGTCGATAGTAGAAATGTATTTATACGTGTCAAATAAGTTACGGTCTGGAAGGTGCATAATGAAAGGCTTCTGAGTGAGAACAGTCTCGAATGTAAGTGGAGACAACTATGGAGTCCATTGCTGATAAGGAAGCAACAGGTTTGGGCAGCCTGGAGGCGAACTGGTTTCACTGCGTGTGGGCTTCCTGGGGCCACTGTAATAAAGCACCTAAGACAACTGAAGCCTCTTGTCTTGCAGTTCTGGAGGCCAGACGTCCGAAACCCAAGCTGCAGTCTCGGCAGGGCTGTTTCTTTCTGGAGGCTCTGAGGGGGAGTCTGTCCCACACCTCTCTCTAGCTTCTGCTGGCGGCCGGCAGTCCTTGGCTTGTGGACACATCACTCCCATTTCTTCTTTATTTTACTTTATTTGCTTACTTATTTTTTAAAGATTTTATTTTTAAGTAGTCCCCACACCCATCGTGGGCCTCAAACTCACAACCGCGAGATCAAGAGTTGTGTGCTCCGCTGACTGAGCCAGCCGAGCTGCCCAGCATCACCCCCGTCTCCGCATCCCGTTGTCACACAGTGTTCTCTTCCTTCTGTGTCGGTGTCCAAATTTCCCTCTTCTCGTGAGGACACCAGGTATGGACACCTCTAGACTCCAATACATCGTTGTAACTTGGTTATACCTGCGATGACCCTATTTCCAAATGAGGTCGCATTCAGTGGAGTTAGGACGTGAACATAACTTTTGGGGGCACAGTTCCACCCGGAGCATGGCATTCTCCACATTCTCCACCCCCGTCTGTATTTGCAGCTGCACTTGTCTTGCCCCTTCCTCAGCACCTGCACTCTTTGGAACTATCGACATTTTGCCCAGACGACTCTGTGGCGGACCATCCCGGGCCTTGAGCGTGTTAGCAGCCTCCCCGGCCTCCACCCCCTGGTTCGCACCAGAGTAGCCTTCCTCAGCATAGCTGTCATGGCCCCAGATGTCTCCAGACATCACCATACGTCCCAGGGACAAAATCGCTCATGGTCGACAGCCACTGCTTCACGGTGATTTCCGTTTTATCACATTCCCTTGTCTATTTTAAGAGTTATTCTCATACGTATCTACTACTATGTTATTTTTATCAAAGTTTACTTATGTATTTTGAGAGAGACAGAGAGAGCACGAGCAAGGAGGGGCAGAGAGAGCAGGAGAGAAAGAATCCCAAGCAGGCTCTGCAGTGCCAGCACAGAGCCCGATGTGGGGCTCCCACTCACGAGACGGTGAGATCGCGACCTGGGCCAAAATCAAGAGCTGGCCGCCCAATCGACTGAGCCACCCAGGCACCCTGTACTACTAGGTTATTTAGTACGTAGAGATCCATGACTACAATACCTTTTTCTACCATTGCCAAATTACCCTCTGACTTTTTAAAATTAAATTTCCTATTACTGTTTATTAGTATTGGTATTCCTGCATCTTTTGTTTTTAATTTCCTGACAAATGACTGTCCATCATTTCCTTTTCAACTCATTTATAGAGTGCCTGTTTCTTTTTTATTTATTTTTTTTATTAAAAAATTTTTTTAACGTTTATTTATTTCTGAGACAGAGAGAGACAGAGCATGACCAGGGGAGGGGCAGAGAGAGAGGGAGACACAGAATCCAAAGCAGCTCCAGGCTCTGAGCTGTCAGCACCGAGCCCGATGTGGGGCTTGAGCCCGATGTGGGGCGTGACCTGAGCCGAAGTCGGCCGCTTAACCAACTGAGCCACCCAGGCGCCCCATATTTGTTATGTTTTTTTTTTTTAACGTTTATTTATTTTTAAGACAGAGACAGAGCATGAGTGGGGGTGGGGCAGAGAGAGAGGGAGACACAGAATCCGAAACAGGCTCCAGGCTCTGAGCTGTCACCACAGAGCCTGACGCGGGGCTCGAACTCACAAGCTGTGAGATCTTGACCTGAGCCGAAGTAGGTCGCATAACCGACTGAGCCACCCAGGCGCCCCTAGAGTGCCTGTTTCAACCACCACTCCCCCAGAGCGCTGCTCATCTAGTAAGCTTGGGTCTGCTCTGATCGCACGTCTCTCCAAAGCAAAGGGGGTATTGTGCTGTCAGGAGAGACAGAAACTCTCTTAGCCTCACCTTGTCTGTGTACGAAGATTAAGCTGAGAATCCTGTATCCCACGATATTCTGTGCTTAAGCGACACATCTGTTGGGCTATACGAAGAAGTAAGGGTCATGTTCTTTCCATTTGAATCCTTTGCCAAGTTTGAGGTTGCCAAAGAGAAGGAAGATTCTTTCTTTCTAAGCCTGTGAGTTGGACACGGTTTCTGAGTCAGTTTGTGAGGGGGACCAGGGTGGGTACAGATGTGCTCCACCTTGGTACAGCCCACGCTGGTCCTCCTCGCTCCCGATTTTGTGATGATGCCGCAAAGCTTTGGAGCAGGAACATAGCCTCTAGAAATCTCTAGAAATGAGCACATTTTCCCGGTTCTGCAAGTACTTCTGAAAAGCTCCTTTTGCTTCTGGAAATGCACCAGATACAATGTCCTCTGCAAAGAAACCTTCAGAATGCTTGAGAAGAGAGCAGTAAGTTACACTTTAACATTTGCTATCTCTAACAGGAGGGGACAAATTCCTGAGGCTTGAAGTTTCAAGAGAATAGCAGATGTTTGGTTCACTTCATATCGGGTAATGAATTAGAGGTGCTTTCCTGGTCCCGCCCAGAGGTCCACCCCCGCGGTGCGGACTTCTTGCCACCCACTCATCTGTCATCTTGCTCGACTGTCACCTACACAAAGCCTTTCTTTCCCCTCCCAGGCAGTGCTCATGGCTTCCTATTCTGGGTCCACCAGCCCTTTGTGTGTCCTATATTTAGAACTGAATGAATTGTTGGGTAATGATTTGTTTATGTATCTGTCTCTCGCAGTGGGTGATGAGCTCCTTGCAGCCAGGGACGATGTCCTCTTCATTTCCATACACCCATCTCCTTTTGGTGAATGAACCTCTGATCTATTTTCGCATCTTTCTGGACACCTTTCTGATTCCTGTTGCCATCCACATAAACTCCAGACTTGTGCCTCGAGTGCCTCAAGCCTGTCAGAGTGAAGAAACTCGGCCCTCCTGTGTGGGTTGGGCTCTCTCTCTCTCCGGGCATCCACCCTTCTGTTGGCAACGTATCTTCCCAAATACCAAACCACCCCTCCCTTGCTCTGGGTGAGCCCTTCCTCATTCTCAAGGTCGGTAGCAGCACCCCTGGGTGTTGCTGTAGCATTGTGTGCTTTACCTAACGCATGATTTCACACACACTCTTGTGATGGCCTGCACATCTGCTCTATCCCCTGGACTGAAAGACCCTGAGCCCCCTGTGTCAGTTTCCTGCCTCCTAGCAGGGAGCCTGGTGCTCAGTAAATATTGGTTGAATCACATCGCTCACAAAATCTGCGGGACGTATCACAAAAGTCTGTAGTAAAGTAGGGAGAGAATGTAATCAGAAGTTAGAAAACTTGAGCTCTTGTCCAGGTTACACACAAGGAGGAAAATAAGACATGAAAGTTTGCCCAAGTGTAAGAGCACTTTAGGAAAGAGGGGACTTAGGCCAAGAGAAAGAGGTCCCCACCAGGAAGTGGGACCCAAAGTGCAAGGACAGTGAAAAACCAGACAAGTCAGCTTAGCAGGGACGGGGGTCCACAAGATCCAGTGGGAACACGGCCTCTTCATGTCACAGTGGCTCAACAGTGCAAGCACCAGGGCAGAACTACTCCCAGGCAGCTGGGCTGACACTAAGATTGCCCCAGGGAAGAAACCAACAACAGAAAGAATCATTGTTTGGTTTGGGATAAGGACAGGACATCACACCTGAAGTTGACTTATTTCTGCCTGTCTGCCATTTATTCCCCTGCTGACTCGACGGGAAGGAATCTGTGTCCGCTGTGTGGCCTTGCGACATGGAAGGGACGGGGTGGAACTCAGGCTTTGGCAACCCTTGTGACGTGATTGGCATGTGACGGCTGCCCAGGTGGCTCACCTGGCTGTTGTCCACACTACCAACCGCGTGAAAGGAGGCAGGCCATTCTGTCTTTGAGGCTCAGCGTCCGTCTCTAGAAAAATGAGGACACGTGTTTACATTACAAACCTTAGACAAAACTTAGCTTTGACGTTTTTATGACTATATGAACTTGTTTATGCCATCCATCCATGACCTTGAACATAGCTCTAGGAGGACGGGATTCATCTTGTGTCTTCTGTGCCACCGCTGAGCTGTCCAATTGGCTGTCGCACACAGTGGATATTTTAAAATGGAGTTTATTCTCTGACAAATGTTAAGCCATTTCTCTTTAAATCTCTCTCTCTCTCTCTCTCTCTCTCTCTCTCTGTCTTTCATTGGGTTAGATACCTCAAACCTGTATTTGTCTACCTTCCTTCCTTATCTGGGACCTTGGCTGGGCATTGGTTGGAAAACCTAGATGTGGCCTTTCCATATCGTCTGAGCTTCCTCATAGTGTGGGAGCTGGGTTCCCAGGGCGAGTGCTTCAAGAGAACAGAGTAAAAGAGCATGGCATTTTTTTTTCCTATGGCCTAACGATGGAGCTCATAGAGCCTTACTTTTGCCATACTTTATTGGTAAGGCAGACATAAAGGTCCACCCAGGCCCGAGGAGAAGAACACAGACTCTATCACTCAGTGAGAGGAGAGTTAAGGTCACATCGTAGCATGCAGAATGGGATACAATTTGGTGGCCTTCTTTGGAAGATACAATCTACCGCAATGAGTAAATTTTCACCAATTCATGGTGGAATGAAAAAAAATGAAACCAAATTGTTTCGAGTTAGAGGACAGTCCTTGATTCTGAGCTGGAGTTTTCAGGTTGAAATGTCCTGCATTGAATGAAGTGACAATTATTGTACTTGGCAATTCTTTTTCTTAAGATACTTACTGTGCAAAATAAAAAGCTGGTGACTTTAGGCCAGGCTCCAAGGTTTTGTGAAATTCAGAATCTGGCAGTTTTATTGTATCTAGGTTTTCTGTTCAGTGTCACAAGGTCTTTTGCAGCATGCCCAATAAATGATCATTCATTCTTTGAACACTCCGGGTGACCTTGGGCTCTCCTCATGGAAAGTTTAGCTACTCTCATTGTGAACAGTCCTTATTGGTATAAGTTCTGAGTTACCTTCCTGCTGTAACTCGGACCCTTGATCTTGAATCTTCCTTCTATTCACTTGACAGCTTTTGTATTAGGTAATGACCTCGTTCACCACCGCACCATTATGTTTTCCTTTTTCTAGGATAGACAATCTTAATTGCTGTAAATGTTCTTTTTTTTTTAATGTTTATTTATTTTTGAGAGACAGAGACAGACAGTGTCAGTGGGGGAGGGACAGAGTAAGAGAGAAAGACACAGACTCTGAAGAGGTTCCAGGCTCCGAGCTGTCAGCACAGAGCCCGACGCGGGGCTCGAACTCACGAACCGCGAGATCATGACCTGAGCCGAAGTCGGACGCTCAACCGACTGAGCCACCCAGGCGCCCCACTTGCTGTAAGTGTTCTTAAAGTGATCTGTCCATAGATTGGGTTCTAGGTAAGCTTTAATAAAATGGTGGTATTATCTATCTTCTAGGATCCTGATACCCTCAATTTGTTCTTGTTGGGATTATGGTCATCAAGGTTCATGCTGGCTATACATTTCTGTATTCTACAATCCTGTTTATATACTTCTAGAATTATTACAGTTTGGCAATGTTCTTTTTCCAAAGGTGATTACAACAAGAAAATTGTTCTGAGCGGTACAGAAAACAATGAGACTACTAAAGCTCTTAGAACTTAAAAAAAAAACACAAAAAACAGGTACAGCACAGAGATGGTATATATGAAATATATAGTTAATTAAATTTTTTTAAAACATTTATTTATTTTTGGAGACAGAGCATGAGCAGGGGTGGGGCAGAGAGAGAGGGAGACAAAGAATCTGAAGCAGGCTCCAGGCTCTGAGCTGTCAGTGCAGAGCCCAACACAGGGCTCGAACCCACAAACAGTGAGATCATGACCTGAGCCGAAGTCGGATGCTCAACTGACTGAGCCACCCAGGCACCCCCTATAGTTAGTAGTAAATCCAAATTTAAGAAAGTATAAACTTCCAATTTTCTTCAAGTCCTATCCTTATGCAATTATTTTTACACTCAAATTGGCTCCTTAATTTTATTCCAGTATTTTATTATCAATATTTTACTATTGTTATTACTACTATTGCTGCTAAACACATTTCAACTGCTGGGTTTTGTCTCTCACTTTAGTCTCTCCAGAAGTTGTTTGTTCTGGTGCTTTCCTCTCTAATTGGTCTTTACAGTTTCTTTGCAAATTTGGTATAAACATCTTCTGAACCTTCATCTAAGTCATTAACTGAAACGGTGAACAGGATGGGCTGGAGTAGAGAACTCTGGATCACTTCTCCAGCTGATTGACCCTAAGTCTGGGTGACTCTGTCTACACACCTTACTGCACTACTGTGCAAAATGCCTTTCTGAAACTCACGCTTCTTAGGCTGGACATCCTTCTGCCTGTTTACCTTCTCAATCTCTGGGAGTAATTACATAAGAATGGGTAGATTTTTTTTTTTTTAATGAGTTTGGATAGGCTCCCCATGACCTCTGCTCTCCCTTTTGTCACAAAGCATCTGTTTTACAACCTGTTTTAGTATTTTTCTAGGAGTTCATTTCAAGCTTAGTCCTCTGTAGCTCCTGAGATCCATGTTTATTACTTAATCCAAACGGGACCAAAAGTTGTCATCAGTATCTTTTGGGCCCGTTTCCTTCCAGGTTCCAAATTTCTCTTAGGGTTCCAAACTGTGGTTTCAAGTTGCATCTTTTGGGTCCTGGGAATGAATTGTTCTGAACCTAGAAGCCAGGGTGATTAGTTTCTATGCGTCAAGCAGGAGTCAAACATTGCCCATCTAATTTTAGAGTCTGGACAGCTTGAAACTATCAACAAATATTTAGCAACAAAATTGACCAACCAAAATGAAACTGCGATCATAGATGTTTGAGTGTACAAGTGGAGCGCTCACCTGAACACCTTGAAGGGGCAAAGGGCCCGTTAATGTCAAGGGTGTTGGGATAGAATGAGGGGCCAAGTGGAATTTTATTATTCCTGTGACTCCATGAATGCCCAGGCTGATGTGGTCTGAGAAGACATACGTTAGACTTAAATAACTCTAGTTTAGATGATGATAAATACTCCCAGATGACTTAGTTTTCCATCACATTCATAGCTCCAACCAAGTCTGAGTCAGTCATAACTAATTCCACATTGATAATGGCTTTCCTGTGTTTTCAAACATTCAGTTGATGAATTATCCTCAAGGAGTTTCTTAAGGCATGTCAAGAATTTATCAGAGGTTTGCTCTGAGAAAAATGAGTTTGGAGTCTGGTTAAATCCTTTTTTCCCATGGATTGTGACTTGGCACCTGAGCCAGTTTTATTATTTGTGGGAAAAATGTTGTCACGTATCCGTAACAATGGGCAGTCTGTCCTACATTGCTACCTCAGTACCACTCCTGTCTCTCTTTGGCCCGATTCTGCTGTGCCACATGAGTTTTGCATTCTCATGTTAGAATCCTATTTTCTATGTACTTTTTCTTTTTAATGTTCATTTAGTTTTGAGAGAGAGAGAGAGAGACACACACACACACACACACAGAGTGGGGAAGGGGCCGGGAGAGAGGAAGACATAGAATCCGAAGCAGGCTCCAGGCTCCGAGCTGTCAGCACAGAGCCCGACGCGGGGCTCGAACTCCCAGGCCGCGAGATCATGACCTGAGCCGAAGTCGGACGCTTAACCGACTGAGCCACCGAGGCGCCCCTCTGTGTACTTTCTTAACACACAGTGTTCTATCTAAATTTTTTCTTTACTTTTTTTTTTTTTTTTTTTTTTTTAAGGCCTGTACTCTTGCAGTTTTCTATTCCAGACATAAGTAGCAGAGCAATCTTACATGACGGTACTCCTGGGGACCTCGCTGTCTTTTCCCTTGCAACTCTGACGTGGATCGGGGGCCGTCCCCTCCTCCTCTGCCCCCACCTTCTTTGGCGCAGTCTTCCGTACGGACTCGCTGCCATTGCGGTTCTATTGCTCCAGAAGATGGTCCTTCTGGAAGGATTTGAAGGCTCGGGTAGGCCCTTCTTCCATGTGACCCACATCTGGTCCATACAAGATGCTCATGTATCCTGTGCTTGGTCGTCTCTGTGAGGATAGACCACTTCCGTCACTGCTTTAGTCCATTTGGGCTGGGGCCCCTTTTTTGAAATTGTTCTGCACCCCAGGCCTTTGTGCTCCAGGCCTGCAATGGGAGGAGAAGCCCCAAGGATCCCCGGAATGTCTCAGGTATTCTCTGAGAAGACGGAGGCTTTCTCTGCAGCTCTCCTCGTTTCTGTCTGAGTCTCACCCAGAATCGCCCTCCACTGTCCGTTCGTGGCAGTCCAGGCTTCTCCCGGCACGTGCCTTACGACTCCTCCAGCCTCTCCCCTCTGCCAAGTCTCACGGCGCTTCCACGGTTTTAAGTATTTGTTATAACCGCACCCCCACTTTTCGGTACCAGTTTCTGTCTTAGTCTGCCTGGGCTGTTATTATAAAAATTCCGTAAAGCAGGTGGTTTATAAAGCACACTTATTCCTCCCAGTTCTGGAGGCTAGGAAGTTCAAGATCAAGGCACCAACAGATTCAGTGTCTAGTGAGGCTCTGCCTCCTCCTTGAAGGCTGTGTTCCTCCTGTAACGTCACAGGGCAGAAGGGACGAAAGAGCTCTCTGGGGTCTCTTGTATAAGGGCACTGATCCCATTTATGATTACCCTGCCCCATGGCTTAATCACCTCCCAAAGTCCCACCTCCTAATACCATCACCTTGGGGGTTAGATTTTAGCATAAGGATTTGGGGGAAGTATACACATTCAGTGTGTTACAATCCCCAAAGCAGCTTAGCTAGCCTGTTGGGTGTTCTGTACCTAACAGATTGGAGTTGACACTGTGCACTCGGACCCCTCTAGACGCGGGGTGTCGAGCTCTCCGGGCAGTCTTTTGGAGTTCCTTTTGCCAGTGAGGTCCTCGGATCTCTGCAGAGAAGCCTCTTGCAAACTCGTCCTCCAACCTCTAACCCTTTCACCCTTTCATACTCCTGAACTTTATTTTAACTGTCTTCCTTTGAAAAGTTGCAAGTCCTGCTAAGTGGTTTGTTCCACAACTTACTTTAACGTCTGATATGTAGAGGTACTATTTTCCTAAGGCCGCCTTAACCAAGTGCCATAACTTTGGTGGCTTAAGGCAGACATTTATTCTCTCACTGTTCTGGGGTCCAGAAATCTGAAACCAAGTTGTTAACAAACTCACGCTCCCTCCGAAGGCTCGAGGGAAGAATCCTTCCTGGCCTCGTCCGGCTTCTGGTGGCTCCTGTTCATCCTTGGAGTTCCTTGGCCTGTAATGACATCACCCGGATCTCTGCCCCCATCTTCACACCGACCTCTTCCCTGTGCCTCCTCTGGGTCTCTGTATCCAGATCTCCCTCCCCTTGCTCTTGTAATGACAACAGCCATTGGCTCTAAGACCCACCCTAATCAAGTATGACCTCATTCTTAACTTGATCACATCTGCAAAGACTCTATTTCCAAATAGGGTCACATTCACTGGTATCGGGGTTAGGATTTAGGCACAGCTTTTGAGGCGGGGCGCAGTTGAACCTACCACGCTAGGTTACTCGATGCCCTAGGTGAAACCTTCAGGAAAAATGTGTTTACATAAATTTTTAATGAGCTTAATGGGTCAAGCTTGATGATGGGACTATGTTAAAAAAACAAAAAATAAAAAACAAAACAAAATGAAAAAGCATTGTTTAGTTGGTCGTATCTCCATATGGAGTTGCCACTGCAATTAGGTCCTTAATTATGTATCGTCTCACCATTCGGTTATATGGTGTATGGTTGTATGGGTTTTGAGAGTAGAGGCCCCATCTTTCACGTCCTTCCAAGGTTCGTAGCTCACTGCTTAGTACGGAGTAAGTGCCGAGGAAAACCAGATGATGACCATTCTCTTCACAGCAGCATGAAAACTTCGGTTGTAGCGTGAGGGATTTCAGTGCAACGTGACATGTTTCCTGATATTGAAAATAATTGACATTGGCATGTATTCCTGAGGAAGGGTGGGGAATTGCTGTCTCTGGGACTCACAGCCCGGTGCGGAGCTTAGGGAAGCCTGCTGTCCCAACGCGCTGACCCTAAGGAACCCCCATGCTAAGACACACCATTCATCCCTTTACGTATCACTGAGGGAGAAACAATGCTGCCGAATGTGATTGTAAGGCGTTGCGAATATAAGCTGCATCGTAACCGCAGGCGGTAAAAGTGGAAGAAAAAGGGTGAATCTTAGAATCGATGAAATACAGTACTGAAACAGAACACAGTGTCTTTTCATCTGTGCAAAGGAAAGAGTGAGCAGGCGTTGTGGGCGGGACGCTGGGCTTCCCCAGCCCGGAGCCCCCAGGGTGGTGGAATCTGGGATTTTATTTGCAAGAGTGTGGGTTTTGCAGTCTGACAGACAGGCAGTAGCATTTTACCTTTTCTTCTCGGAGTCTCGTTTCCTTATCTGTAAAGGTGCAATAGCAACAACATCCTTATAGGGCTTTTTGTGAGAATCCAGTGACATAAGTGAACACGCCCATCTAGGAGCCTGGCCCTTGGGAGTTTCTTCTTCCCTTTCCTGTGCTCCTCCCCTTTGCCTCCCTCGGATGCTCACAATGGAGAAGTAGAAAATAACTTAGACTATATCATGACCTCAGACAATTTAAATTCTGAACACTTGATTCGTTAGATTCCAAATAGAATGCTCATGTCTCATTATTACACTTGCATATTTTATTAGTTTCCGGCTGCAATAAGGTACCAATTTTGTGTGTTACTCCAGTGCAGATTTGTTCTCTTGTAGTTCTGGAGGACAGAAGTCTGATGCAGGGTCTCTGGGCCAACATCCCGACGTGGGCGTGTTTGTATCTGGGGGCCCTAACAGGGTCTGGCTCACACCCGTTCTGGTGCCTGCAGGCTGCCTGCCCTCCTTGGCGGCCCCTTGCCCCCCACCGCCAAAGGGGTGCCAAAGACAGCATCTATCTCCTTGTGCCTTTCTTCTGTGGTCACATCTCCTTTTGACCAACTCTCTGATCCCTTCTTCCATCTCCCACTTCCATTTTCAAGGGTTTTAGGATGATTACCTTGGGCCTGGCAGGATAATCCAGGATAGCCTCCCTGTTTTAAGGTCAGCGATGAACTTTTTTTTTTTTTTTTAGTTTATTTATTTATACTGAGAGAGAGAGAGAGAGAGAGGGAGAGAGAGAGAGAGATTATGTGCGTGCATGTGTGAGTGCATGTGTGAGAGGGGCAGAGGAAGAGAGGGAGAGAGAATCCCAAACAGGCGCCTCCCTGTCAGGCAGAGACCGACGTGAGGTTCTATCTCATGAACCATGAGATCGTGATCGTGACCCGAGCCAAAATCGAGAGTCAGACGCTTAACCAGCTGAGCCACCCAGGCACCCTGGCCAATGAACATCTTTAATTCATCTGCTACTGTGGTTCCCCTTTGCCATATAATCTAACGTATCTGCAGGTTCTAGGTTAGGACGTAGATATCTTTGGGGGCCACGATTCTGCCTACCATACATATTGTAAAATATCTATTCATCTCCCTTGTTTCTTAATTGATTATATCTGTGTGGCTTAAAAAAAATCTCATGTTTGAACACCTGCAATTCAATCGATACCTCTATGATGTCACTTGAGCATTATATCAAAATGATCTATTTGTATGTATCTGTCCACCGTACTAATACATATGCTTCTTGGGGATGCTTCTTATCCATCTTTGAATTCCCTGAACACAGGACAGTGATTAATGTAAAATAGATTCTTGATAAATGATTATGGAATGGAACAGGATGAACTTTATTTATTTTCGAAAAATGTCTAATAGTCTTTTTTTACACTCTTATAAATATCTTCCAAAACCCAAGTGCCTTTGGTTTCGAAACTTTTGTCTTTCTGTATAACAATTTTTCATCTCATATACTTTGAGAAATACATGATTTGTTTCATTCTATTAAGTGGAAATTCACATAGGAAATGTAGAAAAATGAAAATAATAATAAAAATTATTTTCAGGTTGTTTTAAAAGGAGAATGAAGGCCTGTGAAGTTTCCTAATATACACAACCAGGATTTCACTTCAAATGTGAAAGGAAATTGGACATTATTTTCCCGAGAGACTTTGGTTCTATTAACAAGGAACCATTTGTATTCTGCATGAACCGTGAAAGTCAATCATTTATCCTTAGTTATGTGACTTTCCAGTGTCTTACATCAATGTCTGCATCAACAGGAATAATCCATCCAGTTTTGGTTGAAGCCAAACATATTTATTGCATTTTTCTGTGAATTTGACAGAATATGCAATATTCTGAATATACAAACGAGATTCTGGGGAAATCCCTGTTGCTGTTGTCATTGTTGTTGTTGTTGTTGTTGCTGTTGCTGTTTCCTTTGTCATTAATATCTCTTCAGTTTTCTCATCTGCGCACAAAAGAGTGAAATAAAATCAACCTTTGACTCATTCTCAGATCGTCCATTAAAACTGATCGGCTAACAAGATGATCCATTTACTATATACTTTTAGTCTTGATACTTTTCCCTAGTAACGTTTTCTTTAGTATATTCTCTTACCTCTCCTGTATTGTTCTTTTCATTGGTTTTTATGCTCCTAATAGGCAACATTCTTTACTTCCATAGTCCTTGCTAAAATAGCATTCCCTGTCTCTTAGGAAAAGCAGGCATAGACCTACTTCTAAATCAAAGGCCTCCAGCACTGAAGGTAGCCTCATGGCTTTTCGTGGGCCCAGTAAAAATACACAGTCATTACTGCAAATTGACTTCTGTTCCTCAGAAGAAAGATTTACCTGTTCCCTGGGCTCTGCTTTTAGTTCTGCCAGTCTGCATGCAGTGACTTTGTAGGAGTTAAAACTGGGCAATAGGGTCGGTGCTTAACATATGTGAGCTTCACAGGCCAAAAATAATTCTGTCATTTCTAGTGGTCCCACAATTTTGAGATATGGTTGGAGTAAGTATTAGGACTGTGGTTTCCTCTGATGTAAAAAAAGGGGATTTAAATATAACTATTTCTCCTTTTTAAAAGCATTATTTCAGGGGCGCCTGGGTGGCTTAATTGGTTGGGCCTCCAGCTTCAGCTCAGTTTCAGCTGAGATCCAGATCAGATCTGGCAGTTCATGGGTTCGAGCCCCGCATCGGGCTCTGTGCTAACAGCTCAGAGCCTGGAGCCTGCTTCCAATTCTGTGTCTCCCTCTCTCTCTGCACCTCTCCCACTCACCACTCTGTCTCTCCCTCTCTCAAAAATAAATAAACATTAAAAAAAATTTTTTTAAAGCATTATTTCCTTCTCCATCATTTATTTCAAAAGAAATCCATGAAAATACAGATTTTAAAGAAGAAAAATTATCGGGGTGCCTGGGTGGCTCAGTCAGTAAAGCTTCTGATTTAGGTCATGATCTCACAGTTCGTGAGTTCGAGCCCCACGTTGGGCTCTGTGCTGACAGTTCAGAGCCTGGAACCTGCTTCAGATTCCGTGTCTCCCTCTCTCCCTTCTCCTCCCCCACTCACGCTCTCTCTGTCTCAAAAATAAATAAACATTAAAAAAAAATTTTAAACAGAAAAAAAAAGAAAAATTATCTATAATCTCACCAATTGGGGTGACAGCATTTTAATGGTTCTTCTTTCCAATTTTTATATAAATTATAACTATGATATGACTGTGTGTATATATCATATATAAGCTTTTCTATGTGTATATCCTTTTATTTTAAAATAACAAAAACGGGGGCACCTGGGTGGCTCAGTTGGTTCAGTGTCTGACTCTTGATTTCAGCCCAGGTCATGATCTCAGGGTTGGTGGGTTCCGGCCATGAGTTGGGCTCTGACAACAAGGAGCCTGATTGGGATTCTCTGTCTCTCCCTCTCTCTCTGCCCCTCCCTCACTCACACATGCACACTCTCTGTCTCCCAAAGTAGATAAATAAACATTAGAAAAAAATAACAAAAATGTCATCATGTACATGCTCTGCCCCCTCACCAGAATGAAATCTCCTTCAGGTGACTGTCTTCCTTATCTTATCTGTTCTAATTCCTAGAATAGCATCTGGCATACAGTAGGTCCTCAATAAGTAGACAGTTGTTGATTCACTGTTTTTATCACTGCACCCTGTGCTGTAAGCCTTTCCCACAGTAATTAATACAGAAAATGAATTTAGCCTAATCTTACTGAGGAATGTTGAAAAATGTGACTTACCATTTTCAGTTATAAAATGAGGAAGTTTTGGGGATCTAATGGACAGCCTGGTGACTTTAGTTAATAGCACTGTATTGTATACTTGAAATTGGTTAAGGGAGTAGATCTTGAGTGTTCTTACCACACATGCACACAAACAGTGGTAACTGTGTGAGGTGATGGGTGTGTTAATGAACTTGACTGTGGTAATCCTTGCACTCTCAGTATGTATCTTAAACCATTATGTTGCACATCTTAAATATGTACAACTTCCATCTGTCAATTATACCCCAAGAATGCTGGGAAAAAAAGAGAGGTGTGATTTACCCTAGGAATTGTCAATAGACGTACTGCTGGGGCAACCACAGGAGGTAACGATAAAGAACAGAAGATCTTTGCCTGCTGAGAGCTCACAGCAGAGTCCTGGGATTGCCTTTCCTTAGCCAGACAGCCACCTAGCCCACAGGACACCTCCATCTGGGAACAGCCACACTCGGTGACTGGTAGATAAGGGGACACCAAGTCTCAGCCCCGTGTCTCAATTCAGTTCAATGCTGAAGGGCCATCCCTGCTGAGAACTCATGGTGTACTGGCTCATATTGGATATTCCCGGCCAGTGCAACACAACACAACCTCTCTTTTCACTCATCCTGCTCCCAGCATTTCTTCCCAGTTGCTCCTGAGAGCAGACCGCCGACAGCAGACCCCCAGTAACCACCCAAAAGCTCTGTCTCAGAGTCTCTTTCCCAGGAAACCCAATGCATTCAATGTTTGGGCTGTTTCCACATGTTTTGCAGCTATAAACATGGCTGCAATGGATAGCCTTGTTCAAATATTCTTCTTCCCCACTTAGTGATTTAGGGTAAATTGCCAGAAGAAAAATTTTGTTGATTAGAAAGGATAAATGTTTTTAAGGCTTTTGCTACCAGATGGCAAACCGACTCTAGAAGGGTTGCAGAATTTACAGTTTTATTGACAATGTATGATGATACCCATCCCCCCACTTTCTTGTCACCACTGGGGCTTCCTTTGTGGGTTGGTTTGATTTTAATTTTGACGTGTTTAATGGGGAGAAAAAGCTTTGTCATTGCTTTGTATTTGCAGTGCATTGATAACTAGAAATGTTCAACATGTTTCCCTATATCTACAGAACGTTTGTGTTTCCTCTTTTGTTAATTTTCTGTTATGGTCCTATGCCAATTTTTCTTCTGAGGGTTATAAATGAATAAGAAGAAATCCTAATTGTATTTATACAGACTGTTTTCAATCTTCTATAACATAGTTATTCCTGATCTATATTTTTACTATGTTAATTTTTTTAAATGTAGAGAGACATTTATATTTTTGTAGTTAAATCTGTCAACTTTTTCAGTCCTTTTTCTGTATAAATTGTGCACTTGGTTATGCTTACAAAGTCTTTCTCTACCTCTTAAGTGTGCAAACATTTGCTTCAACACTTTTCTGATGCTTTTTTATTTTACAAATATTTTTAACTATCTAGAATTCATTTTGCCAGCAAACGGATAATATAAACTGGTGGCCGGGGCTGTATTGGGCTTGCTTGGGTCATGGGTTTATCATGTCCCCCCAAAGAATATGTTCAAGCCTTTAATCCCCGTATCTGTGCATATGAACTACTTTGGGGATAAGGTCTTTGCAGATGCAGTCAAGCTAAATGAAGTCCTACTGGGTGAGGGTAGACCCCAATCCAGTGATTAGTGTCCATATAGAACATGGGAAATTTGGAAACCACAGACAGGAGATGCAATGCAGGAACAGAGACTGGAGTGATGTGTCTATAATCCAAGGAATACCAGGTCCCTCTGGACCCAGAGGCCAGGAGAAAGGCAGCTAACAACACATTCTCCCTCAGAGCCTCCAGAAGGAGCCAACCCCACTGACACCTTGATTTTGGACTCCTTGCCTGCAGAAGTGGGAGGGAGAAAGTTTCAGTGGTTCTAGCTACCCAGCTTGTGGTAGTTTGTTAAGGCAGCTCACTGTTTTAAAGATGTTTGAAATGGTTGCCATCAGTGAAAAATTGGGGCATTTTATCTAAAAATAGCAGGTGAACTCTGAGCCCTCATGGTAGTGTGGTCTTGGCCGGACCTCCTACTCTCTTTCTCTGAATGAGGAGGAGCTCATGGGTGGGGGAAGCTACCTTTCTCAGCTCTAATGATTTTTTCTTTTCCTTTCTTAATGCTAAACTTGTCCCAACATCATTTCCTAAGTAATGCAACAAACCATATGAAATGCTGCTTGCATCCTTGGCCATATGCTCATGTAGCATGTGAGTCTATTTGGGGGCTTTGTATTCCTTTATTTTTTTTTTTAAGGTTTTTACATTGATTTTTATTTATTTTAATATTTATTTATTTTTGAGAGAGACACAGAGTGCGAGCAGGGGAGGGGTAGAGAGAGAGGGAGACACAGAAACCGAAGCAGGCTCCAGGCTCCTAGCTGGCCTCAGCACACAGCCCCATGTGGGGCTGGAACTCACCAACTGTGAGATCATGACCTGAGCCAAAGTCGGATGCTTAACTGACTGAGCCACCCAAGCACCACAGGGTTTTTTCTTTCTGAGAGAGAGCATCAGCGAGAGAGGGGCAGAGAGACAGGGAGACAGAGGATCCCAACGGGCTCAGCACTGACAGCAGAGATCCCGATGTGGGACTGGAACCCATAAACCGCAAGATCATGACCTCAGTCCAAGTCAGTTGCTTAACTGACTGAGCCATCCAGGTGCCCCTTGTGGGCGGTGGGTGGGAGGGGCTTTCTATTCTCATCCTCTAATGTGCCTAAATAGCCATTCAACTTCATTGCACAGTTGGGCTTATGACACTTTAAATATATCATGTTCAATCTCATTGGGCAAGCAGGGGACACTGCCTTCCCTCAGTACTACAATTCTATCCATTAAGATAAGTGAATTTAATAGAAATAAATGCAGATTCTGCCAAGTAGACTTAAGATGACTGCAGCCCCTTACACAGGTCTCCCCATTGGAAATGTAAGCCATTAGCTTCCTGGCTACGGGTTGGTTTCCCACTGCCAATTTCTTTTCTATGAAAAACAGTAATTTGAGTAAAGAGTCATCTCATTATCATTGCAGTTGTAAACATCATTTGTTGTCTGAAAAAATATGTGGCATTAGAATATGTAAGATATTCGTCAGTTTTGTAAACTTCATTAAAATGTATGCGAATGTCCTTTTTCCTGTAGCCAAGTGTCACCTTCTTGAATTTTGTATGCACAAAATTTGAATTAGTAGGAAAAGGATTACCTAAGGGAATTTTGTCTGTAGAATACTTAAAGGGGTGCTTGAAATGATTAGTTAGTGATCATGTTCAGAAAGTCCTTTTATTTAATTTTTAAAATTTTTATAACTTTTTAATTTGAAATAATTATAAATTCATAGGCAGTTGCAAAGAAATGTCTAGGGAGGTCCTGTGCACCTTCCCCTCATGTTAACATTTTATGGAACAATAGCATAATATCTACACTAAGACGCTGCTGTGGGTACAACCCACAGACGTCTCCCAAGTTCACCATTTGTCATGTGTATCCCCATGCAGTGTGGCTTTACATAACCACCACCACGATCATGATACTAAACTGTGTGGTCACCGCAGGCTCGGTCGTGTTATCCCTTCATAGCCACACCATCCTCTCTCCCATCCTAACCCCTGGCAGCAACCAGTCTGTTCTTTATTTCCACAATTCTGTAATTTCAAGAATGTTACATACACAGCATCATGGAATAAATAACCTTTTGGAATTGGCTCTTTCATCCAGCATAATTCCCTGGAGATCCATCGAGGGACCACTCGTGCCTTTCCATTCCTGAGTGGTTTTCTGTGGCATGGATGCTTCATCGGGTATAATCACTCACCCGATTGCAAGACATTTGGGTGGCCTCCAGTGTTGCCTATTACGAATGAAGCAGCTATGAACATTCCCATGCAAGTTCTCACGTGGAAATGTCTTCCTTTCCCTGGGTTCAATGTCTGAGATTGCGGTTGTGGAGTGGTGTGGTAAGACCACATTTACTTTGGGAAGAGCTGCGGGGCTACTCTCCAGAGGGGCTTACGGAAAGCCATTTATTTAAAATAATCCTGTTCTTCTGTTTTCATCCCTTTAAAACGTCTTTATTTGTTTCCTGCTTAAAAAATAATTCCTGTCTAAGAGGTATCATAAATACAACTTGGATGATATTCTGTTATTTGCAACTTTGCAATTCGGTCTTCATTTGTTATTGCTCTGTTTATAGTTTCTAGCATTCATTTTCTCAGTTGTTCACCTATTCGTTAGGTCTCTTCGTCACCTGGAAAACAAGGTGCCTTAGGACAGAACCCGACGTGGGTTCCCGTGTAAATGACGTTTAGGGCTTGGCGGGTACAAAGAGAGCTGCTCTGAGCATGTACACACGGTCGTGGGATGGGCATCTGCTCTCCTCTCTCCTGGGCAAGTACCGGGCAGCAGGATTGCTGGGTCACGTGTTCAGTGGATGGTTAACTTTCTAAGAAATATGAAATAGCTTCCCAGAGTGGCTGCCCCATTTTGCCTTCTCGCCAGGGACCGGGAGCATCCACACCGCTCTGCCTCCACACCTGCGCTGGGAACAATCAGCTTCCGCACCCCTCTGTTCCAATGGATACGTAGAGGCATCTCAGTGTGGGGGGGGTTATTTTTAATATTTTTTAAGGGTTATTTTGTTTTTAAGAGAAAGAGAGACAGAGCGTGAGTGGGGGGACGGACAGAGAGGGGGGAGCCACAGAATCTGAAGCAGGCTCCAGGCTCTGAGCTGTCAGCACAGAGCCTGATGGGGGGCTCGAACTCAGGAACCGTGAGATCATGACCTGGGCTGAAGTGGATGAGTAACCGACTGGTGGTTACTGTGGTTTTAACTGGCATTTCTGTAATGGCTAATGACATGAGCACTTTTATTTTTTTAAGAGAGAGAGAGAGAGAGAGAGAGCACGTGCTTGCATGGAGGGGCAGAGAGATATTGAGAGAGCAAATCCCAAGCAGGCTCTATGCCCACAGCAGAGCCTGATTCTGGGCTGGATCTCAAGACCCTGAGATCATGATCTGAGCCAAAATCAACAGTTGGACGCTCAACTGACTGAGCCACCCAGGCGTCCAATGACGTGTGCATTAAAAAAATGTTTTTTCATTTATTCATTTTGAGAGAGACAGAGAGAGTGAGTGGGGGAGGGGCAGAGAGACAGGGAGAGAGAGAACCCCAAGTAGGCTCTGCACTGTCCACACAGAGCCCCATGTGGGGCTCAAACTCATGAAACAAAAGGCGATACCATGACCTGAGCCAAACCGAGAGTCCCACACTTAACCAACTGAGCCACTCAGGTGCCCCAATGTGTGCATTTTCAGATGTACTTACTATCATCTGCATAACCTCTTTGATGAAGTGTCTCAGTTTCTGCTTATTTCTGAGTTATATTTTTGCTATTGAGTTTTGGGGGTTCATTATGTATTTCTTTGCATACGTGATTTATAAACATTTTCTCCAAGTTTTGTGCCTTGTGTTTTTATTCTCTGGACAGTATTTTCATAGAGCAAGTTTGTAATTTTGATGAAGTCCAATTTATCAGTTTTTTTTTTTTTCTTTTCTGAATTGTGTTTTTTGGTGTCTTATCTAAGAACTCTTGGCTAACCCCAGTCACAAAGATTTTCTATGTTTTCTTCTGAAACTTTTATAGCTTTGTACTTTGAATTGAAATCTTTGTTTCAGTTTGCACCCTTCATATAAGACATAAGGTTGAGGTTGTGGTTTATTATTTTTTTTCTTTTTGGTATATGGAAGGCCAGTTGTACCATCATTAGTTCCAAAGACTTCCCTCAATCCATCGCATTGCCTTGTATCTTTACCACAAATTAATTGACTGTAACTATGTGGGTCTATTTCTGGACTCTTTATTCTGTTAATATTTTACAATGTAGCTACTGGAAAATTCTAAATGACATGTATGGCCCTCATTTTATCTCTATTGGACAGCATTGCTGGAAGCATGAGTGACAGCCAGAGGGCTGGCCTTCAGGATGTTCCAGCCAGTCCCTGGGGGAGGGCATGACCTCCTGGCCATTTCCGGGGGGGTGTGGTTCTCGATGTTCAGGGCCGGCCCACAGGCTAGTGAGGGGGAGGGGTATCAGCAGAGTCTACTCTGATCTTCCGGCCTTTACCCATTGTATCCCTTTTCTTCCTCTCTCCTTTCCTTTGTGGTGATGTGTTGCACTTCTTCCTTCCCATTCTATCTCCCTCTCTCTTTCTCTCTCTTCCCCTTCCTCACATTCAGTGTAAAGGTTTGTTGATGGTCCTAATTTGTTTTCTCTTCTTTATGCACCTTAAATTATTCCTTTCTCCTTCCTTTGCCCTTGTCACATTTTCCCCTTTATCTATCCATAACTTTTGCCCACTCAATTCTGCTCCTTTTAATACTTAATCCATATGTACATGTTCCATTTTTTATCTTCTTTTGACACATCTTCCATCAGAGATAGTCATCAAAATCCTATGACCATATATAAATACACAATAATAGCATGACCACAAATAGGTATAAGGGCCATGTCTATCCTAGCAAGCAGGGTTTCAACAGTGGTAGTATGACCATATTATTAAAACTCCCAGAATATTAATTTTGAGCAGCACTCAATATACAGTTACAGTATACATTGAAAATTATTTAAAAATTAGTTGGCAATTTACATTCTTCCTGCCATAAATTTACCTTCTTCCTCACATATGTTCAGGACAACTAGCTCCTCCCCTAATCAGTTCAGTGGACAATAGTGAAGTAAGCATTTCTTTAATGTCCTTGTCTACCTCCTGCTGTACAATTTGATAATCATGATAGTAAAGTTATGCATTTGATGTAATTGGTGTACCTAGTGAAATCCGGGTTAGTTCAATTTGCCTGACTTCATTTGTAAACAAAGGATGGTGGCCTGAGGGAAAATTCTGTTTGGAAGAAAAATTGAAAGAATGAGTAATTAGTTCTGATTTTTATTCCTCAACCAAAGGTATATGGAAAACCTAAGCATCCTACTGGCATCCCCTGGTGAACAGCCGTGTGGTCTTAAGACGTCTTCTTAGCAGCTATGTAGAATTAAAGTTCATTACCTGGCCACACCTACAGAGTTACATATAAAGAGGAGACAGTGTTTTATTACATAAAACTACATGCAATTTCAGGACTAACTTCGTTCGTGAAGATTATTTGACTGTATCCAATATGTAAAGTGTGCCTTTATCTTTTGAAGCATGTTGTGATTAACTGCTTGTTGCCTATCAAAATATTCCTTCACAGTCTTGAGGGTACTTTTTTCAGCGATACTTCTAGAAAATCATTTTGCTTTCCTTACTTTATTGCTGCCTTAGTGTGCAGAAGTGTGGCCTTACAGGAGCCGGCCAGAAAATGCACGTGCTATGCCTGCAGAGTCTAAGGAGAGCCTGGGTCTTCAAGAGCGTTCCCATGTTATGGGGAAAAGTCTTTTTAGGACCTGGCTCTCTCCACTTTCTGTCCCAGAGATTTCTCTTGTTCTCTTAGTCTTTCTCACCTTTCCCATTTACTTTTCAGAAAGCTTAGAGGTGAGTTGTGATGTACAACTACTCCAGAGAACTTAACGCTGTGGGGTCTTTGGTGGGGGTGGGGTGGGGATAAAGAGAAGCTTGGCTGAACTCGGGTCAAAGGTTCACTTGGCCTGGGTCTGGAACAAAAGATTCCTTATGGGGTAATTCATGGGTGGTTTGGTAAAATCTAGGAGACTGTTGAACTCACTGAATGCTTCCTGAGGGCTGACACTGTTGATGATGATTCTGTTTGAGATGAAAGGCTAGTGTTCTCCAGCATTTAAGTTAGCATTAAATTAGGTTCACGGTGGGCTTGAGGCATTTATGAAACCATGTCCACATACGGTTTGCAAAATATGCGTTTTTCTGAAGTAAGGGGTATAGGACTCCTAAGGGAATAATAAATAACTCTGCTCCTCAAATTGGCATCCACAGGCATGTTTTTAAGGATGTGCAATGTATGTGAACAAATTTAAAAATTGTATATATGGACAATTGGATATGCAATTATTATCCAAATACTTGGATAATTTGTATGGCTAATAATTTTTAAAAACCCATAAATTTATTTCTTATTATCTGAATGACCTCATCATGTCCCAGGGCTACTGTTCAATCCCAGTGTCTGTGTTGTGTCTTTGTTTTTTGTTTGTTTCTTATTTATTTATTTTTGTTGTGTTTTTAATTGAATCAATATTCACTGACCATCTAAAGTGACCTTTCTCAAACTGGGCGCAGAGGCAGTATTCTAGATTGACCTGTGAATTCTCAGGGTTTGAGAAACACTGCCTTTGAGGTTGACTGATTAGTTCAGCCATTGCTTTAAGAGTGTGTGATGTCACTCAAATGGTTTCTGTTTGGTTTTGTTCTCGTGAAGGCAGAAGGAAGAGAAACGAATGTTTACAATGTTTCGAGGTTATATCAGGGTGTCAGGGAAACCCTGAAAAGGATCACAAAAGAGGAGAACCTGCTTGGTTTAGGGGGACAGAGAAGAAGTCTAAGGGGAGTCTGGGGGGGCATTACTAACATGAGCTGAGAAGGGTGGAGAGGTGAGCAGACCAGCGCAGACATCGGGCATTCCCGGCAGAGAAGAGACAGTGTGTGAAGCCACAGGGGCAGGACAGCCAGGTGCGCTGGGAGAACCGTGTGGGATTCTGTAATTGGTTGGTGGGGTGGTTGTGGGTACATTGGGAGGGAAGCGGAAGACAGAGCCAGGGGCCAGTGATGAAGGATTTGAGGGGTTTGTAAGTGGTGTAATACTGACTCTTAAACACAAGACTGGCAGAATCATGTTTGTTATCTAGGGAGCCAGTGCGGAGCCTGGATGGTGGGTTCTTAGGTCACACTGGGGTCATGAAGAAAGGGGTTAGGAGGTTGTAATGTATTTTTAATACAGTAAAACCTTGGTTTGCGAGCATAATTCATTCCGGAAACATGCTTGTAATCCAAAGCACTTGTATATCAAAGCGAATTTCCCCATAAGAAATAATGGAAACTCAGATGATTCGTTCCACAACCCCAAGATATTAATATAAAAATGATTACAATATACTGTAATATAATACAAAATAATAAAGAAAATACAAATATAAAGAAAAATAAGCAAATTAACTTGAACTTACCTTTGAGGTAAGACAAAGAGGGTGGATGAGAGAGGAGACAAGAGAGAGGAGAGTTATTGTGTAAGAAGACTTTCTCTGTCACTAACAGAATCACTGCTATCTATTGGCTCAATAGAATCTTTTTCTTTTCATGAAAGTTTAACAAGGAATCTATCCAATGATGCTTGATTTTGCCTCCTTTTGAGGATTTCATGGAAATGTGACACTGCATTGTTGTTAAACAGATTCGTGGCTCGCACTGCTATGGCCTTATTTGGGTGGTAGTTTTTGTTGAAAACTACAAAATTTTGCACTGTTTCCCACATTTTACACATCTCCCTAATCTCATTGGAAGTGAGGGATTCCTCTGCCTTTTTCTCCTCCTCTGCAGGTGGTATCTCCTCCATAAGTTCTTGCTGTTCCTCATGATGGCAACCGTTGGATGCCAGTTGTGGGCACCTTCCAACGTTCTGAAAAATCACTGATTTCTGACAAACACCATGGCCTGAGACTGAGATCCGGGCATGGGAGATGATCACCCACAATCGAGAGAGAGCGAGAAAGAGACAGGAGAGAAGAACCATTGGCTCAGTTGTGATCATGTGATGTTCAGTGTCACATACTACTCGTATTGCAAGACATCACTTGTTTATCAAGTTAAAATTTATTAGAAATGCTTGCTCATCTTGGAGAACATTTGAAGAACAAGTTACTTACAATCCAAGGTTTTACTGTATTTGCAAACATAAAAACACAATAAAACAGACATAAATATTCCTGTGGGGAACTGGGAGATGAGGAAAGGGAGGCTGGTAATTGATGTGAAATCAACAAACATAGAAAGGAGTTCTGTAGGAAGAGATGTGCTTCATCTGTCTTGCTTCCCAGTCTTCTTTTCGGTCCAGCTGTGACTGATTGCAAACAGAAAACCACAGTTTCTTGAATGAGAACCCTTGCTCATGAACACAGATGGGTTTGTCCAGGCCTCTGTCATTGGAGACCCGGCCTCCTGCTTTGTCACTTTCCTGTCCTCAGCATGGCCTCTGTCTCACGGACAGGATGGCTGCTCCAGCCCCCCCCCCCCCCCCGCTGCACCTGCTTGGGAGGACAGAGGGAGCCAGACAGGCTGTGTCCTCTCTAGGGACCTCCTCACCCCAAATTAGCCCCACGTACATTTACCCACATGGACTTCGCCTAGCCAAATGGTCATACTTACTGCAGGCAAGGTTGCAAAATGGCTTTGTTCTGGATGATCGTGGGTTCAGCTAAAATCTGAGGAGAAAGTGGGGAATGGGGCAAATAGCCTTCATCACAGTCCCTTGGTAACATTTGCTTGAAACACAACTAGACTGCCTAGACACCTTGGTATGCTCATCACTAGGGATTTCATCATTTTTGTTGGAATCACAGAATTGGGTCCCCCTTCCATCACATTTTCTAACTTGATGTTCTTTACTTATTTGGTAATCAGCTTTTGTTTACTAATTCTATGTATTTTCTTATTGCTTCTAAAATTTTTTAGTCCATTCCTTTGGGTTTTCTCTGTCTACAAGTCTGTCATCAGAAATTAATTCCATCGGGCACCTGTCTTGTCGGTAGAGCCGTGCGCCTCTTGAGTTCACCTCTTGTGAGTTCGAGTCCCATGTTGGGTGTAGAGGTTACTTAAAAATAAAATCTTTAAAAAAGAAAGAAAGAAAGTAATCCAAATATATGTTATTTTAATTTTTTTATATTTTGTATTCCTTTATTAGCCTACTTTCATTGGCTGATAATACAGAACAATTTTAATAATGATTGTGCTACTGATATCTTTTTCATTTTAATAGGAATGCATCTAATATTTCTTCACTAAGCATAATGTATTTGTGCACTGACATGTGTTTAGTTTTGTATTTAAGACTTACATATTGAGATTTTTTAAATTTAAGAAAGTTGAATTTTATTAAATGTCATTAGCATCTATAGAGATAATTATAGGATTTTTCTCTTAACACAGTAAGTTGCATTAATATCCGAATAATAAACCATTTATTCATTTTAGCTATGAAATTTACTTGATCAAAATTGTATTTTTTTTAAGTTTATTTATTTTGAGAGAGAGAGATAGAGAGTGCACATATGGGGGGGAGGGGCAGAAAAACAGGGCCAGAGAGAATCCCAGGCAGGCTCTGCACTGTCAGCATAGAGCCTGATGTGGACCTTGAACTCATGAATCCTGAGATCATGACCTGAGCTGAAATCAAGAGTCAGATGCTTACCCAGCTGAGCCACCCAGGTGCCCCACCCCCTGTTATTCTTTTAATATGTTGCTATATTCTGTCTGATAATGATATCAGCTTCATTATTATAATGAATCACATACTGATCTGTATGTGAATCTTAATTTTACTTTTGTTTCTGGTGATCTACATTTACATTTCCTTTTTCCTGGATGACTGCATCCCTTAAATGTTTATATCTACTACAGATGCCTACCATACTTAGTTAATGTTTACCTAATTTAAACCTATTTAATTCTTTAATCTAATTTAGCCTTTGGTCTTGGTTATGTAATCATTTTGATATTTCTCTTTATTTTTTCTGGACTTTTAGTCACTGGAGAAAATTGTAGTTAAAAAATAGTTTTCTCTTGGGGCGCCTGGGTGGCTCAGTCAGTTGGGCATCCGACTTTGGCTCAGGTCATGATCTCACGGTTTGTGAGTTCGAGCCCCACGTCAGGCTCTGTGCTGACAGCTTGGAGCCTGGATCCTGCTTCGGATTCTGTGTCTCCCTCTCTCTCTGACCCTCCCTGGCTCGTGCTCTGTCTCTCTCTTTCTCTCTCAAAAATAAATAAACATTAAAAAAAATTTTTTTAAATAGTTTTTTCTAAAAGTAATAAAAGCTATTAGTGAAAAACTACTGGTAGATTTAGCTGCCAAGTCCCTGTGAGAGAAGGGTCCCAACCCAGGCTCTGAAAGGTCCCCATTTCTTAGGAAAAGATGGAAAGTCTGGATGAGGAAGTAACCCAAAGCAACTTACTCAATGTCATTGAATTCCATAAAAATTAACAGAACAGATTAGGTCTATTGATCATTTAAAATGTACTTAAAATGTAATTAATTATGCTTTATACCATCAGTCTCTGGAGAGAAATACCTGAAACATCCCTGTTTATTAACTGTGCACGAGGATGCTTTCAAAGGTTAGCGGAGTAGCAAGGCTCTGATAGGACTTGTGCAGGGCAGGCATCTGTGTAGGCAAAGGACACCCCAGACTTCCAGAACTTTCCTTGTCTCCTGACCTGTTTAGAAACAGAATACCTCTGGTTGGGTTGGGCCTGGGAATAATTTTCTTATAACATTAGAAAGTTATCATGAGATGGATCCTGCTGCTGAAATACTATGCAAAAGTGTAAATATTAAACAAATCATACCAATGTAATTAAATAATCTTTAAAATGTTGAACCAATGTCCATGTGGTAACATTCTAAATTGCCCCATCATGTCTGGTTGTTAGGCATACACCAGAAGGATTCCTCTTAGTGACGGCAGGGGTCTGGATGTGGTCAGAGAAGCCATTGAACTGACCTGTGCTCCTTCATATTTAAGTTCTTAGGATGTGCCAGGATCTGACCTATGCCTTGGGGATAACGGAGATTAAAAATGACCAGTTACAGCATAATATAGTATCAATGGTCTGGAGTATCTACTTCGTAAGAAGGCGTTAGTTGATTTTAAGTTCAGAGGAAGAATGTACTAGATAACTAGACACAAAAGTACATGAGGACAGGGGCATGTATTAACTCATTTAATCCTTAGAAACTGTCAAGGACACTGAGGTGCAGAGAGGTTAAGAATTTTCAAGGTCACAGAGCTAGTGAGGGGGAGCTAAGACCTGAATGCACGCTCCTAACTGCATTAATTCGAACTCCCCATGCCTTGTTACAAAGATGAAGATTGTAAAGACATATGGTAAATATTAATTTTAACCACCATTATTATAATCTTGATCTTAAGAAGTGTTTCTTGATGGGCCATAGACCACCCTCATACAATGGAATCGAGCCAATTAGGAATGGACAACCCAGCACCTAGAGCTATCCAGCCAATAAGGCTGGAATAAGGGGGACGAGGAGGGCGGGGGGTGGTGGTGACCAGAACCTTAAAAAACAAAGACCCTTGCCTATGGTCATGGGCATTCACTTTTGAATGTCCCCTCCCTGTAAGGAGAGCCTCTGACCAGGATTACTGTCGTGGCCCCTGACTCTTCCTGCTTCCAACCTTGCCCCTTCCCATCCCTTTTCCATGGGGCAGCTGGTCATCTTGCTAAAATGCCAACTTTATTTCATCTGTCAAACTCATCAAGCACCAACAGGCAACCAGTCAATAATTATGGGATGAATGGATGAGTGAATTAGATATGAGACCTCATTGGCCATAGTCCCCTCTCTTACACAGTGCTTAGATGAAGCCTACCCCAGCTTCTTTTGCTAACACTTCCTCTTCCAAGCAACTAATTCTTTCAATAGTTCATTCCATTCATCAAGTGACGT
Source organism: Panthera uncia (assembly GCF_023721935.1). Classification (NCBI taxonomy): domain Eukaryota; kingdom Metazoa; phylum Chordata; class Mammalia; order Carnivora; family Felidae; genus Panthera; species Panthera uncia. The sequence goes on along the minus strand of NW_026057586.1, from coordinate 7,631,043 downwards.
TGTGGGATATAAAGAGTAAAATGAGGGGCACTTAGGTGGCTCCGTTGGTTAAGCCGACTTAACCAGATCAGCTCAGGTCATGATCTCACGGTTTGTGAGTTTGAGTCCTGTGTTGAGCTCTATGCTGACAGCACGGAGCCTGCTTGGTATTCTCTGTCTCCCTCTCCCTCTGCCCTTCCCCTGCATGTGCAAGCTCTCCCTCCCTCCCTCCCTCTCTCTCTCTCTCTCTCTGTCTCTCAAAATATATTAATAGACTTCAAATTGCTCACAAATTTTAAGTAAAGTATTACAATTAATACTGGTCTTAGTCTCATATACCTCGATCAAAGCTATATTTTCTCTTAGTTTTGCTTCTCGTCTAATATCTGTAAACTTTTACCATATAGCCATTGCTCTCCTTGTCACCCTTATCAAGCAGCTGTTACGTATTAAAGGCAAAGGTTTTTTGACTTTTGAATTCTTGCAACTTTACCAGTTCACTCACTGTGATGGACTGAATTGTGTTCCCCATGCCCCCCCCCACCCCATCTAAATTGATATGTTGAAGCCCTAACCCCCCATATGACTCTGTTTGGAGCCTTTAAGGGAGGGTAAACAAGGTCATAGGGAGGGGCCCTTATCTGATAGGACTGGTGTCCTCATAAGGAGAAGAGGCCACACAGGGCTCTCTCTCCATGGGAGCACAGAGGAAAGGCCATGCGAGGACATGGAGAAGGGGCCATCTAGCAGCCGGGAAGAGAGCCCTCGTCCGAGGCAATCCCGCACCTTGATCTGGGACTTCTAGCCCCAGAACTGTGAAAACGATGTCTGTGTTTAAGCCACCCAGTCTGTAATGCTAGGGCAGCCTAAGCAGACTAAGACCCTCCCACTGGTGGGAGGATCAGGAACGTAGCTCTTCCTCTTCTCTCAGTCCTAGAACCCCAGGTCAGGGCTGTGTTCTACCTGGAGCCCGGGTCTCATCACCGGGCTTGAAGGGAGCTGGCGAGAGGGGCTGACAATGCAGGACAGGAGACAATGGCGCTTGGGTTTCTGGTGCCTGGAAGACTTGGGAGTTCCAAGAGTGAAGAGGGAATGAACATACATTAGTGCACGAATGTGAAGGAAGTAAGAAAATAGTTGTTTAGTCCAGACACCTGGGCAAGGCGTCCCCCATCCACAGACATTCCGCTCTGACACGGATTTCCCCAGACAGTGGGCTCCAGCATCCCGTGGTTGGGGGCAGTTCTCATGAGTAAAGCACTCATCTTCTTTCTGGATATTTCCTCGGATTACCTTAAAGCACACATGGATTTACCTTTGGAACCAGACTTCCACATTTTGTTTTAAAAAATTAAGTTTATTTATTTTGAGAGAGACAGAGATAGCATGAGTGGGGAAGAGAGAGAGAGAGAGAGAGAGAGAGAGAGAGAGAAAGAGAGAGAGAGAGAGAGAGAGAGAGAGAGAGTCCCAAGCAGGCTCTGCACTGTCAATGCAGCACCTGATGCAGGGCTCAAACTCACGAACCATGAGATCATGACCTGAGCCGAAATTAGGAGTTGGAGGCTTAACCGACTGAGCCACCCAGGTGCCCCCCTTTTGATTTTTTAAATTAATTTATTTTTTTAATTTATATCCGAGTTAGTTAGCATATAGTGCAACAATGATTTCAGGAGTAGATTCCTTAATGCCCCTTACCCATTTAGCCCACCCCCCTCCCCACAACCCCTCCAGCAACCCTCTGTTTGATCTCCATATTTAAAAGTCTCTTTTCTTGCCAATAATTGCCTTATAATATTACAACTCGAGGCAACAGGAAAGTTTATTTCCTACAAAAACGTTTCTTTCAAGAATATAAACTATATCTGTTCCTATGTAGGGAGGGACTGGGGACACAGGAAGTCTGTGGTGAGGTGGGAGTTGATGCAGTAAAATGGAAATAGGAATGGAAAGTGAAGGCCAGCGGGGGGAGATGAGGAGGGTCAGGGTGCACACTTTTCTGCTTAGACTCTGTCCCAGCCTGTGCACTTAAACTCACGGCAACGCAAACAAACAAAAATGGCGTAATAAGTATTTCCTATCCTTCTCGGTCACCCACGAACCTTAGCAAGTGCTATAGTAATGCAGTGGGAGAGAAAAAAAGAAATGGACACATTTCATTCATCCTGCACGTTCTCCCTGATTTGGTCAGTGGTTTCCTCAGACCTGCACCCCCAGGACCTCGACACAAGACTGTCAGATGTCCGAGACCATCTATGGACCAGGGGCACCGTCTGGTTGGAACAGCTTGGGTGCCGATTCAGGGCTGTCCTCACTACCACCCTCAGTCCCCTGTAAGCTCCCTCGACCTTAGGTGGCCTGTGAGCTCAGACTGAAAAACCTTAAACCGCCATCTGCAAAGATACAGACATGGTCCAAGTCCTAAATGCATGGTTTAAGATAAAGGCAGGCGGTGAGATCTTGTCATTGAAAGGCTGGGTAAGGAGGACCTGTGGATACTGTGAAAGTTCACTGCTAAAGAATTCATTATACCTCTTTCTCCAGATCTCTGGGCACTTAGGGTTTGTTTCTGTGGTTTCATACCCAAACTCACCATGGGCTCCCGTTGTCCTGGATTGGGCCGCAGATTGACTCAGTGATGTGGGAGCCAAGGAACATTCTGGAGCTGCCTGATGGTGATGTGAGTCGTCCCCCGCCCTCTGCTTTGGATCCTCTGCAGCGTGCCGAGGCTAAGCCCCCAGCACGGGGGGCGCACGCATCCCGTGGCTGACTTTTCCCACAAACGTACCAAAATAGGCTCCACTGATTGAACTGTTCGGTGGTGCCCTCCCGGACCACAGCCGGGCTGCAACAGCTCTTTATCTCAGAGCCACCAGAAAGCCAATTCAGCATTTCTTCCCTTGACATAATCTCCCGATCGGGTTTAGCTGAGTTTTGAGCCCAAGTCTTGAATAAAAACAGCTAGTACTCAGCCGGCTCTTTATGAAGCCATCAGGCTTAGGAGGCGAGACTTCGAGGCCAGCGACTGTCTGGCAGAGCACGTGCGCCTAGGGCCCTGTCGCCCCAGGAGGCGGGGCGTGGCTGCCCTTCCCTGTGTGGCTGCTACACAGGGCAGCACCCAGGGGGATGATCCTGGTTTACCGTCAGGATTGTTGGGGCACGGAACACCACCCTGGAGGGGATCAGGACGGGGCGGCCAGCGTGCTGCAGCAGAGGCAGGCAGGAGGGCGGGGGTTCGGACCAAAGTCCAACAGGCACAACCAATAGGCAATTGTAGGCACAACCTTCCAGTATTACTCAGCGTTCGGTGAGTGCGTGAAGGGCAGCGGCTCAGCACACACCTCTGGGTTCCCATTCTGCTGTTTCTCTCCCTCGTTTCCCGCTCATTGTAGACAGAATTCAGCAACACGACAATGACGAGACACTGATGGGCAGGCTCCTTCTCTACGTGTTCCTGTGCTGAGAGACGAATGTTGCTTACTTCTTGACTATTTTATTTATGAACATTTTTTTTTAATGTTTAATTATTTATTTTGAGAGAGAGAGAGCAGGGGAGGGGCAGAGAGAGGGAGACAGAGAATCCCACGCAGGCTCCACGGGGTCAGCAGAAATCCCAACGCGGGGCTCGAACCCACAAATCATGAGGTCATGACCTGAGCCGAAATCAAAAGTTGGTTGCTTAACCTACTGAACCACCCAGGTGCCCCTTATTTAATGAATATTTTATGGGCATCTTTTAGGGCATAGCATCACGATGTAAGACTGCAAAAATTACATGCAGTACCCACGTGCTGAGAGATATTAAAAAAGCACGTGGTACAGAACAAGTTAGGAAGTTCCCAACCTGTGAAGATGACTGTTTCTGAATGCAAAAAGTATATACGTATCCTATGAAAAATGTATTCACTCTGTAAGAAATTCAAACGACTCAAAATGTTGAAAATAAAAAAGTTGAAGTACCCCATAATCCCTCCAGAGATGGCCACAGTTTACAGAGTATATCTTTAGAAACCTATCTAATATGCTTTGGAACAACCATTTGGGAGTTTTTGAAAACAGAAAGCATTAAACATTCAGAGGACATGAACGTATTGCCTTTCCAGGTCAAGAAAATAATCTCAAAAACCTTCCCAGATTTCATTTTAATATTTCACTAGAAATGATTTTATTTTACTAGAAAGATGTTATTGGCTCATTCACATGTGAGATTTGTATCAAGAGCAGCTCCCCAGGGGCGCCTGCGTGGCTCAGTTGGTTAAGCATCCGACTTCGGCTCCGGTCAGGAGCTCACGGTTTGTGAGTTCGAGCCCTGCGTCTGGCTCTGTGCTGACAGGTCAGAGCTGACAGCTTTGGATTCAGTGTCTCCCTCTCTCTCTGACCCTCCCCCTGCTCACATTCTCTCTCTCTCTCTCTCTCTCTCTCTGTCTCAAAAATAAAACAAACATTAAAAAAAAAAAAAAAAAAAAGAGCAGCTCCCCAGAGGCCGGGCATCTTGCCTGCAGTCCTGTAGGGGTGGAGTTTGCTCGCCTGAGCAGAGTCCCCGAAGCGGTGCCTGAATCATTCCCGCTCATTCCCGCAATGTGATTGCTCATTCAGGTAATGCCACACGCTGCCTATGTCTTCCACACCAGAACTCTGCCCGGGACCCTCAAGCTTGAAATTGAAGAGCTAATTTCCCTTGACCAATAAAGCAAACACTTGATGTGATGGCGTCTAGTTTCCTGAAGGTCTGAGAGATGGCTGGGGAGACTGGAATCTAAGTGGTGATTTATCCGCACATTTATCTCAAGATGCAGTAGGTTCCCTCAGCCACGGAGCCAGCTAGGAAGGACGTACCGATGTGCCGAGTGTGTTCAGGGACGGCCCACACTGAAGACACCACCTTAATAATTATGAGCAGGACATTTAAGTGGAGATCATACTGGGGTAGTTTTGTAAACCATTTTAAGGAATGCCTTTACCCTCTCCGTTCCATCTTTCCAGAATGCTTTTCTCCTCAGTTTCCTCTATCAAAACTGTATCCATTCTTTAAAGCTGAGCTTCAGTCTGCTCTTCGGCATAAAGTCGTGGGTAAGAATATTTTTTTCCCTTGTTCTTTTTGTTTATACTTCTCAGCAGCACTGTAATGACAGTGAGTTGTCGTTACCCATTTCCTCACTTAAGAGCAAGAATTATTTATCTCTATAGATAACTAAGTGGTTATGAGTTCAGTTACAAATAGGAAGATGTTCAGTAAATACATATTGAATGAACACATATAGCAGTTTCTACAGGACAGTAAGAATAATTACGTTGATTGCAATAGTTGGATGCTTCCATAGAGATAATTTTTCTAGCACTAGTGTCCAGAAAATAGGAAATCCATGGTCCACATCTCCTAGTGTCCCTGCTGTCATTTATACCTGCTTCTCCACACTGCTGACTAATGGAGCAAATCTTTTCTACTTTATTACGGCTTTTGCCTTTCTTTCTCATGACTAACCACTGGCCAAGCAGAATGTCGAATGTGTTTTCGTTTGCTGTTTTCTTTCTTCTTCCGATTGTGCCATCATGCACTCAGATTTTGGCCTGCTTACCCAAGATGAAAGCTCCCCACTGGTTATAGAGTCTTTTCTCTCCTTTGCACACAGACTTTTTTGAGCAAGGATCCTACTCCTTTAGTGGCTGTGTTTCAATCCAGTAACACCTGGGTATCTCTTTTCCTTATTGGGAAAACAGGGTGGCCAACGGATTCAGCACCGACCTCCGTGTTTACTGACTCAAAGAGATACTCACGTGCAACATCACCTGTTTCAGACCTGACGTTTTACATACGAGGAATCTGAGATCCCGCCAGAGAAGAAACGATGGGCGGTCCAGGAAAGCAGCTTCCATAAAGTTGCAAAGTTCTCCCTTCAGAAGATATCAGGCTAATGTACTTCGTCTTCCACTCTTTACTCCAATTTGCTTATCAGGCAACCATCAGTTTTATCATTGTTCCTTCATTTGGAGACACAACTAGTAAGTTCTGGTCAAGCCCTATGATTCATTTCCTCACTTTCAAGGCAAGGTCATTGCTGTTCTTATTCAGAGCTCCGCCAAGGGCTGCCCCTGGTGGGGGAGGGGATGTAGCCAGTGTCCTCTCAACCTAAAAGAGTTCTGCTGGGGCAGTGAGTCATGAATTCCCGAATGCCTTTTCTAAGTGCAGATAAAGCTCACAGTTGGTTAAGTGATGGGACGAGGTGTGGAATGAAGGTTGGCACCAGTCTGGGGGGAAAAAGTACATTTCCCTTTCCAAAGTAAAATATTTATTTTAATTGGCTCACAATAAAGAGTAGGGTGATTGTAACTAACAAAAGAGAAGTGCACTTTGGAGAGCAGGCATTGTACAGAAGAGAAAAAAAAAGTACACAGAGATGGAAAAACTTTGCGTCAATCTTCTTTATGACTTTGAGCAATTTTATAGGATTATAAAATTTGCTGGAATTAGTAGCTCTGCAGAGTGATTTGGAATTTAGAGTTTAGAGTTTCAGAGCCAGAAGATATTTTGCAAGATAACTGATTCAACACCCCCCCCCCCACCCCGCTTATATTGTAGATGGAAAAAAAAATGAGGTCAAAGTGTTTAGAGACTGGATCAGTTTCTCAAGGGCTTTTGTGTGTCCCCAATGGAGAAGTTCAGGTGAATCACAAATCTTGGTGCCATAGACCTCTAGTGTTAGCTACATGCTGAGACAAAGCCGCTCACTGTCCATCACCTTTCCAACCACGGCTGGCTTCTGCCCGCACTCCCAGGGTCACCAGACTGGTTAAGGGACGGCTCTCCTCGAGATCCACTGCGCTCCCAGAGATGCATCAAGTTGTCGAGACTCCTAGATAGGTGGCAGTTTGGGCTGTCCCAACCCTGCTGTGTCTCTCAAACGTTCAGGTAGGTTTTGAGCTTCCCAGGGCTCTGGGGATGCTCTGGAGATTTGGAATGTGGTGCAGAGGTAGAGAGCGGTGACACTTAAGGTGAATACTTCCAAAACGTAATTAGGTGACTCTTCTTCCCCTTGAAAGTCTTGGAAAGCCCTTCATTGCCAACACCGACGTTTTAAAATGTAGGTTTTATGATTATTTGGTGATGGTGAGGCCAACAGATCAGCGGTTGCTATTGAGAAGATAATTTGTTACTCACAGTTCTTAAGAGGAGGGGCGCGCCACACCACTCCCACGTCGGGAAGCAGCAAGATGAGTCCGAAGCCCGTGGGAGCAATGGCAGAGTGTAGGCAGCAGCCTTTATGGTGGTTTCCTCAGGAGAAGCAAGAGGAGGCAGGGTGAGCAGGCTTCGAGTTGGCTTGCTTGAATCAGTTCGGTGGGCTCCGGGGTGCAGAGGCTGTCTAGTTGTCTGGTACCTGAGCCTTGGATGATCGGGGCAGAGGAAGGTGTCCTCCTGGGTGGTAAGAGCCACATACAGGAGGTGGCAGGTGTGTGCACTCTGGGTGGCTGGTCCGAGTCAGTCAGCAGGACCCTTAGATGCCGGAGCATCAAGACGCCAGAACACACGGTTCACGCAGCTGGCGTTTGCGGACAAGAGCGCTTCTGACCCGTTCTCCTGGGAGGTGCTCTGGAGCAAGAGGATCTGTTGCCCATTTGGGAGCTGCTGCATGTAGATTAGTAGCATTGATCTACTAATTAGGGGGATCCTGCTTTAAAGAAACCTGTTAGTCCTCATTGGAACAGTTTGTAAGCTTGTTGAGCCATAAAATTCTTTTGAAAAACATACAGTTTGAAAGGGATCTTGAATATGGTATCATAGACTTAGAATCTGGACTTTGCTTTGACCACAATCTGGCCTCATTTTCCCTCATGGGGTTTCCAGTAAGAACCATCCAGGCTGGTTTAACTAGGGTCAACAAAACAAGCTTCCCTCTTTCCTGCCTCTAAGCTCTGCTCAAAACCGGTTTCTACCTTATTCAGGACCATACCGCAGGCTCGGCCCCTAATGCTAGTCTTTCTAGCACCAGCTTCTCTGTGAAGTCCTTGCCAGCTTCCCAAACCCACAAATAAATGCTGCTCAGCATGTGCTGGGCACTCTTCTAAGACCTTCAAAATAGTAACTCACTTAATCATCATAATAGTCCTATGAGGCACGCACTATTTATATCCCTATTTTTATGGCTGAGGAACTTGAGATACAGAGATGTTGAGAGACTTGTCCAAGGTCACAAAGCTAAAGATGTTCAATGTCATCGGCATTCCATTAATACTATTTGAATATTCTGTGCCATGAATTAATTAATGTTATTTGACATTTCTGTGGGAGTTAGGTAGGTACCCTCTCATAGAATTGTGTATGTTAATGTGTACTTTAAATCAGAGGGAAGGAGTCTCCTCTTTTAACATTCTGGAACTTTATTAAGACTATTCATTCAGAATTTGTTCAGAATAATTCAAATGGAATTTTACTTTAAAGTTTACTTTGGCTTAGCAAGGTGATTTTCTGAGTCCTTTCTCTGAGAGAGTAGAAGTCCATCAGTAAACAAGAATGCAGGGAAAAATTTAAAACCCCTTAAAAACACACTTTGTATATCAGCTTTTGTATACAGTATCTTTCTACTAACTCATTCTTATATATTAATTATGGTGAACATTTTCAGAACTGACTCAGTAAGGGTTCAACCAAGAAAGCAGAACCAGGAGGAGATAGATAGTAAGAGATTTATTGCAAGGAATTGGATTATGCTCTTGTGGCGCTGGCTGGTCACATTTGAAATTCACAGGGCAGGCTGGGAATTCTGGAACATTCTGAAGCTACTGTCCCGGGCCAGAATGTCTTCTTTAGGGAAATCTCAGTTCTGTTCTTAAGGTCTTTCAACCAACTGAATCAGGCTCATCTCGATTACCTGGGAGAACCTCCCTGCACTATAGTCAACTGATTATGGATTTGATTCGCATCTACAAAACACCTTCACAGCAACACCTGGACGGCTGTTTGATTGAGTAACTGGAACTATACCTTTGCCAGGTTCACACATCAAAGGACTGTCTGTCACAAGAAACTTTAGTGACCATTGTGTTACTGGTCTTTTGTTTCTGTTTGTACTTGAGAAGAAAAAGCAGTTTATTTAGAAATATCCTATAGCATGAATGAGATGTTTTAATCATATAAATGGGCTTCCCATCAATTGGTCTGAAGCATGTGACACTATGTGTTGGTGCTTCCTTACTTCTCTGCCATCGTCTGATCCCCATATGCTCAGGCCTCACTCTCTTCATGGTTCTGACATAAGTATCTGTACTTTCTATTAACTCTGAGCCTCAGTGACCTTATATGGAAAAGGGAATAATTATAGCACCGGCCTCCCCACGCTAACTGGAGGAATGACTGAATTAGAGGAGTCACCTAGCACGCGTGATGTCCGGCACATGGTGAGCCATATGCTCTTGTAGTCGTTATTTGTTTTTAATATTTGTTTATTTTCAGGAGAGCGCAAGCGGGGCAGGGGGAGAGAGGAGAGGGGACAGAGGATTCAAAGTGGGCTCTGTGCCGACAACGGTGAGCCCGATGTGGGGCTTGAACTCGCGAAATGCGCGATAATGACCTGAGCGGACACGGGACGCTCAACCAACTGACCCACCCAGGCGCCCCTGTTGTAGTTGTCATCATTTCCTCTGGTTAATTTATTCTGCTCTTAAGTGACAGAGGTTTTCTGCAGGAGACATCCAGAGGCTCCGATGCTGCATTCATAAAAATAAAAAGATTGGCATTTATCAATTCCTGTTTATTGCAAAACGTACACATTTTCAAAGATTTGTTTTCTGTCATTATCTTTCCGAGGCTCTAGATGCCCCTGGCAGTGTGGTCTGTCCAACTGGTTTTTGAGAATTCCCTGCAACTTTGCTGCACAGCAGGGTGGGTGGCCTGTCAGAGGGAAGAGGCTTGACCCAGACATGACCGGTTACACTGCTCATAAGCACTGAGTGTGTTCAAAGACCGGTCTAGGCATTAAGCCAGTTTTTTTTTAAATATTTTTTTGATGTTTATTTATTTTTGAGAAAGAGAGAGACAGACAGACAGACAGACAGAGCACGAGTGGAGGAGGGGCAGAAAGGGAGACACAGAATCCAAAGCGGGCTTCAGGCTCTGAGCAAGCTGTCAGCATAGAGCCCGGCGTGGGGCTAGAGCTCATGAACCCTGAAGTAATGATCTGAGCTGAAGTCAGACACTCAATTGACTAAGCCACCCAGGAACCCCAAGACAGTTTTTCTAAGTAGCTTCCTTTTGACGTAAGTTTTATTATAACCTTATTCTGGAGGAAGATACTAGATGCAGAGAAACAGTGCCTTTTCTGGCTTTGGCTCCAGAATTAATGATGAGATATTCCAGACGCTGAGGCCCTCACCTGCCTGGATCTGGATAGAACTGGCTGTTGCTGGACACTAAACTCACTCTTCTTTCTCAGGAGGCACCAAAAACCATACCTAGCTGTGCAGGTCAGGCAAAACTCTCATTTTCTTCCCATATTGTCTTCCCCAGGCACGCTTGGCAATGGCAGGAAAACAAAATTCATTTGCCAGCATGACATTTTCCTCATTTTCTTTTAAAAGAGTACAGGGGCGCTTGGGTGGCTCAGTCGGTTAAGCATCTGACTTCAGCTCAGGTCATGATCTCGCGATTCATGAGTTCGAGCCCCGCTTCTGGCGAGCCCCGCTTCTCTCTCTCTTCCTCTCTCCCTCTCTCTCTCTCTCTCTCTGCCCCTTGCTCACTTGTGCCCCCTCTAAATAAATAAATAAGTAAGTAAAATAGAAGAGAACAGCAACGTTTCTTCTGAGGAACAAAGTGGCAGTTGCTGTCGTGTAAACAGAAGGCAAGGGCCTGCTGCGTGAGCAGAGTGACCTCTTTGCAGAAATGCTCTGAGCTGGTAGGAGGCACACAGGGGTGGGTGGGTGTGTGACGAGCGATAAGGAGGGTCACTTCCATAAACTGTCCATGGCCATCTGGGAGAGACTGTCTATGCAAAGAGAGCAAGATCATGTCTTACGTGACGAAGTCTTGGAGAAGATCTCCCACCTCAGAGCTGCTGACTATGTACACGGAGCCTGAACAGTCGGTCCCCTTCCATTACAGGTGCCCTTCTGGACTCACATTTCTGTGTCACCTAGGAGACCGTGAAGCCCTCAGGCGTGACCGCTAGGTCTGCTCCTTTGGCATCTCCGCACTCCCTAGAGGAGGCTCCAAGACCTGGCAGGCCCTTAGCAAACGCTGGTTGCGTAAGTCAATTCACGGATCTAGGTTTGGATGGTATGGCTTGAGAAGTTAACTTCTTAGTACTTAAAGCTACTAGAAACAAGGATTCAGAAATGGTTGTCCGGGATGAAGGGCCCAATAATGGAAGGGTGTTTCTGACTCATATGAGAACTTTCAGATGTGGACCAAGATCCTAGAAATGACACCCATTTTAGAAGAGAAGGCCATTTCTCTTTTGGATTTTTGGTACCATTACAACTGAATAATTTAAGTATTGAGATCATGAAAATATATAATCCCTCTTCTCATTTACAGACTGTTACTTAGCGGGGGGCACCTGGGTGGCTCACCTGGTTAAGCGTCTGACTCTCGATTTTGACTCGGGTCATGATCTCCGGGTTCCTGAGATGGAGTCCTGGGTTGGGCTCTGCAATGAGCGTGGAGCCTGCTTGGGATTCTAATTCAGAACCGTGTACATATTTATGGCCAGAGGTAGGTAGACGGAGGAGATGTTGAACCTTCTTTAGAGCCTTTCTCTTGTCTGTGGATAATGTCTGAAAGTCAAAGTGAAACCCTCCTGCCTGTGGCCACTTAGTTCCTAAATTGTAAGAGAAGCTGCTGATTTTCACTGCTGCTTTTTTTTTTTTAACTGACAGATGAAATACTCAACATGTATTAACTTATTTAATTCTGGAAACAGATGGCGGGGAAGTCACCACCATTCTCTAATTTTAAGATCAGGAAGCAAAAGTGCAGGGGCATGATCACATTGCTACCATGTGGCAGCCAGCGTTTCCCAGCTGTTTGGACTCCGTGTCCACACTCAGCCGCTGAGTTCTGCCGTGTAGGGTCCCTGGTTAGAGCTCACATCTGGCCTATTAAAATATGTGCTTTCAGGGAAATTGTGAAAATCAGCGTTAGGGGACATTCCATCACTGATAGGGTATCATCCGTAAACACAAAATTGGGGCAAGCTGGGCTTACTTGTTTTTTGAAATCTACCTATAGGAGTGGTCAAAATGCAAGGTAGCTTCGGAAACCAAACATCTAAACCCAGAGAGACAGGACAGACAAACCTTGATGACGTGGAGAATTGGGGACCCAGACTGTCCCTGGTCCCTGGCTGCAGCCTGATTTCCTCCCCCCCACCCCCGACTTACAGTGGAAAATTGCCCCTAGTTGGGATGTACGCATTTTTGACTCTTTTGATATTTGTTCACGCTCAGTCAGGCGTTACTGACATTTTCCTGGAAATTGCACAATATTTCATTTGTTCTAACCCTGGGATGTGTTTCCTATGGGTGTGTGTTTTTGAAAATTTCTGTATCTCCTCCCCCTCTCCAATTTTGGATGAATAAATGTGAAGAGAAAGAGATAAGAGAATATAAATTCTAGAAAAACGAATGGATGTATTAATCATGCCTAAATGAAGTAACGGAGTATCTTAAAGACTCTGTCTTTGTGTCCGTTATACGGGTCTATGTCATATTCATGCAGTGCAGCTCGCTGCATGGGAATTGTTTATTTTTCTGGAATGCATGTAAGAACAATAAACAGAGGATGCTAAAGCATAACAATTTCTATAAATGTGAGAACAGCTTCTAAAGTAAGGGTCGGTGATGATATGCTGGATGACAGTTCCAGCAAATGTAGACACCAGGCAGCAGGAATTCCCTATCAGTTTAGAAACACAGTCCTAACTGTTCATTGCGTCAAGGAGGGTCACCCAGAAGCACACAAGTGAAAGATCTAAGGAGGCAGAGTCCACTTGAGGAAGGAGGAAGGGTCATCTTGAGAGGTTTTGTGTTCCACATGGGCTGGATTGGAGCCCAGGCACAGGGACAGCCATCTTGCCAGCTGGTATTAAATGATTCACTCCATCAGTGACAGAGGGCATGGACATCGTGTCATACCCAGAGAGTGCAGGTGGCTCTTTCTCAGGATGCAGCAATGCGGGAGCAGTGTGGGGGTTTAATAATATCATGAGCAGAGAGTTTCAGTAAGAGCGAATGTACCTCCCACAGAGTCTTGTCAAGGCTGCCGACATGATTAGACACTTAACGAGAGTTCACTAGTCATTGATATATGCTGCACAAATGAAGGACCTTGGGTGGCCGACAGAAGTGTGAAAAAATATTCGATCTCAATAGAATCCCCAAAACAGCAAATAAAAGTGGGAAGTAATTTTCCGTCTGGCAGAGACTGAAAAGGAAAGATAACGGTCAGTGTCTATGAGGGCATCAGGAAATATCGACTCGCACCTGCATGGTGGGAGGGTTGTAATACGTGCACTGGAGGATGAGTTAAAACACACACACACACACACACACACACACACAGACACGTGCGTGGCAGAACAGACTGAAATGTTACACAAAAGAGCTAAATGAATTCCTGGTTCTATCCCAGATGTGGTAATGTTAGCACTGATATATTATTTTTGTATATTTTATTATCTATATTTTCTGCACGATAAATGTATTAGTTTATAATGGGAAAAAAACGTTATTCTAAAATGTTGTAGAGATCATTCAGTCATGATGCTGCAAACCCTATTGTAAATTTGCAGTATGAATCCTTTACAGAAAAGCTTCCATTTGTCATTCATTTTAATATGGAGGTGGTGTTTTGGGGCATTTTTATTGTAGGATAATATTTTCCCCAAATCATAGACGACTGGTCATAGATGGTTATGTAGATGCCCACATAAATATTTTTCACTAAAGGGTAAGCACGTCAGATTTTTCAGTACATTTCAGGGAAATACTTTTTACTATTCCAAGTATAACCCATATCCTGATAATGTTCCAATCCAGTCTTTACGTGTTTATTGAATTTTTCTTGTATACTGAGCACAGAGTCCACATGTTAAAATATTACACAACCGCATGACAGTGGTGATTATAACAACTTTGTAGGAGCATTGAAAACAATGATTATCCTTGGGGTGCCTGGGTGGCTCAGTCGGTGGATCGTCTGACTTCGGGTCAGGTCATGATCTCGTGGTTTGTGAGTTCGAGCCCCGCATTGGGCTCTGTGCTGACAGCTCAGAGCCTGGAGCCTGCTTTGGATTCTGTGTCTTCCTCGCTCTCTGCCCCTCTCCCACTCGTGCTCTGTCTCTCAAAAAATAAACATTAATTTTTTTTAAAAAACCCATTGATTATCCTTTGCTCCATGAAAAAGCAGAACATAAAAGTCCATGTACCTCTAATTACAACTTTATAAAAAGAAACATGATGAGATTCTCTTTATTTTGTTTACACCTGTAAGTATAATTTCCATGCAATGCAGGCCACAGCACAGGGACCATGGTTTTCTCTGGAGGGCCAATGAAAACAAAAAACATGCATAAGAATAATACCAGTGGTTGGTGTTGAGGGTCGATGCTAGTATCAGCTAAGATATATTGAATGATTATTTATTACTTTTAAGACCTATATTAAATTCATGGTAGGTGCTATTATTACTCCAACATTAAAATTTTTTTTAACGTTTATTTTTGAGAGAGGCAGAGCACAGTGGGGGAGGGTCAGAGAGAGAGGGAGACACAGAATCTGAAGCAGGCTCCAGGCTCCGAGCTGTCAGCACAGAGCCTGACGCAGAGCTCGAACCCACGGATCGTGGGATCATGACCTGAGCTGAGGTTGGAGCCTTAACCGACTGAGCCCTCAGGCGCCCCTATTCCAACATTTTAACCTGCGGCCTGTGGAAGTAACTTGTCCAATGTCACACAGTTGATCACTGGGGATGCAACTTAAATCAAATTAAAATCTTCTGATTCTAAAGCCTATCCTGTTGGGGCATGTGGGTGGCTCAGTCAGTTAAGTGACTGACTCTTGATTTCAGCTCAGGTCATGATCTCATGGTTGTGAGATTGAGCCCTGCATCTGGCTGGGCGTGGAGGCCACTTGGGATTCTCTGTCTCCCTCTCCCTTGCCCCTCACCTGCTTGCATGTGTGTGGCCATACTCTCTCTCTCTCTCTCTCTCTCCCCCCTAAATAAATAAATAAATAAATAAATAAATAAAGTTAATCATGATTATTCTCGAAGATTATTTTCATTTTTAAATGATTATGTTATTTTTATAATTGAACCACGTAAGTAACCCTACAACTCTATGCAAGGAGATCTTATAGTAAAATGGTTTTGGGTACCTACTGAACTGGGGTTCTCAGGCTACCTAGGTAACATAGCACATGACTTTTAAATGCTCATTAGTCACCCGTTCATCATTTTATCAAATTAATAAGTGAGCACTCTTCCCAGAAAAAATGGTAGACAGTGCTCATGAACTTGGAGGGAGGGAAGTGAAAAGTAGATGTCAACCCAACCAGATGGCTTCCCTGGTGACCGTGTGTCCGTTGCTTGACCAATGGGCAGGAGGCCGGCAAGTTATGACTCTTTGCTTCTGTCTACACTTAACAAACCAGCCCCCTGAAGAAATATTTGATTTTTAAAAGGCCTCCCAGTACTATCTTATACTCTTTATCTTAAATGGCTGAGTCTTCCTTTTAAAAAAAGAAATCAGAAAGAGCTTCATTGTGGAGCTCCATGGTGAAAAGAAAGCCCCCCAGCCACTGTTCCCAGGGGAGAAGCTGTTTCCTGTCTAATGGTATGAACTGCCTGTTCCAGCTTTCTGATGTTGCTGTAGGGCCCTTGGGCAGACTCAGATGCTTAAGAAACTCTTCCCCCTGTTCTGTCATGGGAACCGAATTTGGCTGTTTTGCTGGGTCAAAGTGTAGGACCCTGCAGCCACTGGCTTTCCCTCTGTCTAGATTGTTTTCATCTTTGCTCTCAAAGTCCTATCCGTTCTTCATCCTGTGCTCAAATATAAGACTTCTTGCCGTCTAGTAACTCATTCTCTCCTTCCTTCTCTCTCTCCCTCCCTGTGGCTCCACATGATCTGTTTCTGCCTCTTACTTTCCTGGAAGCACATAGACTTTGGAGGCAGTTTCAGATTACGGGTTCTGAGCCTCACTGAGTGGAGAAGCTGGGCAGATTTCTTTATTTTATGAGCCTCGAGTTCCTTATCTTTGAAACAGGAGAAATAATGCCAATCTCACCACATGTGTGTAAAAATTAAAGGCGATATGTATATAAATCATTTGATATGGCATCCACCAAATAGTAGGGACTCAATAATGTATCATATCTCTCCCTTTTAACTTCCTTTTTACTATTTTAATTTAGCTACTGTTTATTTGTTTTTTAAAGTTTATTTATTTCGAGAGAGAGAGCAAGGGAGGGGCAGCGAGAGGGAGAGAGAGAATCCCAAGCAGGCTGCATGCTGTCAGCATACGGAGCCTAACCCGGGGCTCAATCCCCCGAATTGTGAGATCATGACCTGAGCCGAAATGAAGAGTCAGACACTTAACTGACTGAGCCACCCAGGCGCCTCTAGCTACTGTTTATTTAATAACATGTTGATTCACAGAGGTGTTGGGACTGCATTTTATTTAACCTTGTATCTTCCTGAACCAAAGATAGTGCCCTGGGTGTACCAGGCATCTGTAAGGCGTTGTTGAGTTCAATTAAGTTGGTCAAAAGAGAAACAGAGAAGAAATAAAAGGCATATCATCAACATTCTCTGTGTCCATTTCTCATTCTGCCATTAAGAATGTTGGTTCAGCAGGTGTCAAGGCCTAAATACCAAGAGATGTTTTACACCAGGACTATGGTGTACTGAGCCCTTAACAATTCTTAATGCTACCCTGTTACCGGAAAGAGTTTCAGACCCATTGGGATCCTACCCCAAAAGCCTTAAAATACTGTTTAGTTTTCTTTTTGTATGTAGGACAGCAGTGTGACAATTGGCAAAACTATTATAAGATCCCTAGGATAGATAATAGTACCATATCCATGCTACTCCCCTACTTTTGATAATTGTCGTGTGGTTAGTAAGACCGAAGTATTTAGCAGTAGGGGGTCATTATGTCTGCCTCTTACTTTCCAACTGTTCAGAAAAAATGTGCTATACATATCAGGACTGAGAGAATGATGGGGCAAATGGGACAAAATGTCACTATTTGGGAATCTACTTGAAGGCTATATAGGTATTTTTTGTACTATTATTGCAACTTTTCTGTAAGTCTGAGATTATTTCAAAAGAAAGATTTTTTTAAAGCTGTTTAAGATCACACGTTTCATCTTACTTGACTTACAGCCAAATGAGGGAGTTACCAGACCAAAATATCATTCTCTTTCTCCTAAATGAAATCGTATGCTTGTACGAATTTCACCGCCTGGCAAATGACGCTAATTATGTCATCGGGTGAGCCTGATTCAGAACTACTGACACAGTCAGATCGGCAGGGTAAGAGGCATTTCTGATGCTTATCTGCAAGTGGAGCCCCTCCCTCCCCCATTCCGCATTAATGGATGCCATCTGGGAGTTTGCTATTCTACATAAATCAGGGATAAGCACTGAGGCTTTGCCTGACCGGCCATGTCTGACGTGAGTGCATTCACAGAGTCAGGAGACACAGTCACCTTGGGAAGGACCAGCGATGACAAAGAAGGCCTTGATGACATGCTTGCTTAATGGACCAGCACGGGGCTGGGTCATTTTCCAGAGCAGTGGTCAGGATTTTTGACCCTTGTAACAAAGTTTTCTTGGATAGAGGAAGGAAGGTAAGGAAGATGGACCACACTTTCATGGAGAATAGAAGTTAAACATTGGAACAGCTCTTTGTAAATGTGTTCTAAATTTTATGTTTAATTGTAAATAAAGGTAGCTTTTCCATGGATTTCCTTGTGATAGATATTGCTGGTCTGTCAGATTTTCCTCCCACAGCAAACCAAGGACTCTGGGAATGACACTAAGAGCTCACAGCCTAGACCCAAGTTGTAGTCAAGCTAAAAGTCAAGCATTTCTGCCAGACCCCTTGGAGCAGCCTTTTCTAATGAGTGGCTCCAGAAAATAAGAGAGAAGAGAGTTGGGCCAAACTGGGCGTGATAGAAACACCCTAGATTGTCAATTTGTAGAGAGAGAATCTTGACTTGAGCCGCTGGCTGTCACCCTCCAGCTCAGCCCTCATTGTGTTACTCTCAGATGCCCCCCTGCCTCTCCACACACACCTTCCAGGTGAGGGGCTCAAGTCTGGGGACTAAAAACAGAAACCACTAATTTTACAAATCTGGGAGTGACATTGGGAACAAAAGGAAGCAATTTTGTGGAACCATCACAGAAGCGTGAACGAGAAGGGTGTGTGTGTGTGTGTGTGTGTGTGTGTGGTATGGTGTGTGTGTGTGTATGGGGTGTGTGGGGTCGTGTGTAGGTATGTGTGTGTGTGGTGTGTGTGTGTGTGTGTGTGTGCGCGCTCACCACATCATTGGGTAGCCTAGCATATCCCAGGGTATGTGCCCTGAACGCGTGACTGGCCAGCGGAGGAGCAAGCCCCTGGGGCGCTGGCCTACTGGGATCTCGGCTGGCCTCGCTGGAGAGGGAACCGATGACAGCAGGAGTTTTCGTGCAGCTTCTGAGCCTTAGAAAGCAGCCAGAGATGCGGACGGCTCAGGGATATGTCCTGGATTACCCGTGAGACAGATGCCTTCTGGAGATTTCCAGGTGTTTTTTTTTTAATGCTTATTTATTTTTGAGAGAGACAGAGAGAGAGAGAGAGAGAGAGAGAGAGAGAGAGAGAGAGAAGGGGCAAGAGGGAGGGAGACAGAATTTGAAGCAGGCTCCACGCTCCGAGCCCGACACAGGGCTCGGACCCATGAACCATGCATGACCTGAGCCGAAGTCGGATGCTCAACCAACTGAGCCACCCAGGCGCCCCTTGAGGACTAACAGTAAATGATGTATACTATTATATAATATAAAATTTATAATTATAATTGTACGATATTTGTGCTTTACATACGGTCTATAGTTATAATAAAATGTAACAGATGAGTCATAAAACAAAATCATAACATTATAATAGTCTTGCATTTGCATTGCACATTCTAATCTTTCAAAGCCCTTTACAACCATTATCCTGATTTGTTCCTACAACAATCAACAATGAGAAGAGTCAGGATCCTTGGGCTGTTCCTTATTTTTTTTTTTTTAATTTAATGTTTATTTATTTTTGAGAGAGAGAGAGAGAAAGGCAGAGAGAGAGGGAAACACAGAATCAGACGCAGGCTCCAGGCTCCAAGCTGTCAGTCCAGAGCCCACTGCGGGGCTCAAACCCACAGCCCGGGAGATCATGACCTGAGCCGAAGTTGGATGCTTAACTGACTGAGTCACCCAGGTGCCCCGGGCTGCTCCTTAAAATAGAGACGTCATGGGGATAAGATGTAGCTTTATGCAAGGTACCGGCAGAGGGACAGTCTGATGGGAACAGATCCAGGTAAACACCATGTGCTGCCCTTAAAGGTTGTGTGGTTCTAAACATCCCTCTGGCTTTTAGTAGCGACTGCCTATTTTTTAGGAAGTTATAGGAAAGTTATAGCCATTCTAGTTAACTGCCTTTTCCTCACTGTGTTCTATAACTTAAAAATATTTCCCAGCCCCCAGGATCTGTAGTCTCCTATAGTCTCAACCTGGCACCTAACACCTTGTGAAATCAAGTTGCTTAAGATTCTGCCCACAAGAGTTGATACTCCGGTTTTGCCAGATGGAAACCAGCTTGCCCAGGTAACCTCCATTTTCATTAGAAAGTCCAGGGCTAATTTAGGATAGCAGCTCTGCCCATTTAGTCTTTTCGTCCTTGTATTTTCAATAAGACTTAGAAGTGTCCGCAGATCCATCGTTTCTCCTGTGAGTTGCCTGGCTGAGGCAGATAGTCTTATCATAGTGCTTGCATGTTGTTGAAAATGCTCCCACAGCATGGAAATGAAATTGGACTATAATTTATAGATTTGGAGATGAATATTTTTGGATTCAATTTGTTCATTTCCCACGTATATTCTCAAGAGAAAAATCAACAGAGACTTTGAACAATGGATATACAATCAGAATTGCTAGGAAATAATCATCTCTTAATATTCTCTTTATTAAATTTTAAAAGCATTTGGCTGAATATAGTTTTTTGCTTCCATTATCAGTAAAGTCGGGACACTGAGTTGGTGCTATTTTATGTACATAAATCAACACAATCAATGATCTATTACTTGATGCTTCTCTGTATAACCAGTCAAAATTTAGTAATTCTACTTTTAAGAGGAAAGGTTAGTATTTTGGTGCAGAAACAATACAATTAAGTTTCAGCAGGAGAGGCATAAGCACAGATGTGTGCTACCTAGAGGCACACACGCACGTGTTTACTGCCTCCGCCCCTCCCCCTCTTCCGGATCCTCCAGTGAGACTGGCCAATTCCACCTCTAACTGTCCTGTTTACCTGTCCCTCTTCTCAGGGGCATCTGTCTGGGGCAACATACCCTTCCTAACCTACTTCTATTCTTGCGGAGTCCCCAGCTCAGTCATTTTCACAGCAGCCAAAATAGTTTTTTTTCCTTTTAAATGCAAATCGGATCATGATTCCCTCCATTCTTTGGTTTCCCGCTGCCCTTGGGATAACATCTGACCTTCTTCAGACCCCCGATTTTCTTTCCTTCCCATTCACTGTGCACCATCCGTGACCTGAAATAGCGACGCACAGCTCTTGGTCTGGACGGTCCTGAAGTCTCCACTTGAATGTCACTTCCTCTGAGAGGTCTTGTCTGGTCACTCTGCTCTTTTCTTTCGGAGCCTTTATCACAATGTGTGATTGTGCGTTCCTGAATCTGGTTACTCGTTGAACACAGCTGCACAGGGGCCAGGATGCCTCTGTTTTGTCCCTCTTCATCCAAAGCAACGAACGAATGAGTATCCACATGTTTCAGATAAGAGAGGGACTGGGGCAATGTGGCGGAATCAAAATAACACAACACATCCCCAAACTGGCCCCCATCGTTCTATGGGATTTTCTCAACAGGTTAGTTGTAATTTTCGCCCTGTGTTCGAGTTGATCTAGCTTTGCTTCCCTCGACCACTCCTCTGCCCCTCAATTCTATTCTTAGAATGAAGATTCTGCCAATACTAACCTCTGCCTTCACTGCCTACAATAAAGCTTTTCTTTCATTATTTTTTTTTCTTTTTTGTGTGTTTTTATTGAAATTCCAGTTAGTTAACAGTGTAATATTAGTTTCAGGTATACAAAATATAGTGATTCAGCGCTCGTGTACATCAACCAGTGCCCTCCTTAATCCCCATCACCTTATTTAACCCCCTCCCCCCATGACCACCAGTTTGTTCTCTGTAGTTGAGAGTTGGCTTCGAGGTATGCCTGTATTTTTTTTTAACCTTTGCTCTTTGTTTCTTAAATTACACATATGAGTGAAATCATTTGGTATTTGTCTTTCTGTGACTGGCTTGTTTCACTTAGTATAATAGGCTCTAGTTCCATCCATGTTGCTGCAAATGGCCAGATTCCATTACTTGAGTAATACTCCATTGCACATATACATTAAATCTTCTCTTTTTCTCTCATATGTAGGGTCAATAGAGCTTTTATTTTTTCTTTTTGTATCTTTACCAAGAGGTAAATGTGGTAATGAGTGGCAGGAGAAGCAGGGAAATAATGTGTTGTTTTAAAAAAATAATCTATTGTTTTTAAAAAATCCACATAAAAGTTGGCTTCATTGGCTAATTATTTGCATCTTTTACCTCGTTAATTTACAAGGATTGCTATATTTTTATTTATTTTTATTTTTAAATGGTTTAACATTTATTTATTATTTTGAGAGACAGAGACAGAGGGTAAGCTGGGGAGGGGCAGAGAGAGAGGGAGACACAGAATCTGAAACGGGCTCCAGGCTCTGAGCTGTCAGCATGGAGCCCCAACACGGGGCTCGAATCCATCAACGGTGAGATCATGACCTGAGCCAAAGTTGGACACTTAACCGACTGAGCCACCCATGTGCCCCAGGATGGTTGTATTTTTAAAATCTCAATTTAAATATGTACATGAGCATATGTCTGACCTCTTCAGCTAAAGAGTAAAGACACGGTTTATTTCTCCTTGGCACTGAGCTCTGAGTTAAATTGAACACTCATATTGAACACATATATATATCAAAGAGGATGCATGTGTTTTTTTACATATATATATGTATATATATATTTCTCCCCTCTCTTAATTTCTCTTATTGCTTTTGAACGGTGAGGATCCAAGTTCATTGTGCATGAAATATATATTTTTTAACAAGTTTATTTTTTTAACAAGTTGAAATTTTTTACCATGCTGTAACCATCTGTCACTCAGTAAACCTAAAAATCAGATGTATCAAAACATGTTTTTTGGTTTTTGTTTTTTTTTTAGGAGAAAATGTAATAATTTCTTTAAGACCTTTAGACCCCCAAAAGGACTTGGGGTCATTTTGCTTCGAAGCAACACTGACCCCCTGTGGCCAGGAGAATCTTAGAAAAAAAATCTTTTTTTCTTTTTACTAAGTTTTCCTTCTAGTGATTTCTCTCTCATGGCAACATTTGTTTTCAGTCCACGTGATTTAATTTAACTTAACAGTGTTGAAATCGTCAGTCTGTAATTCTGGCTCAGCAAGGCAACATTTAAGAAAGGACCCTCATGGGCATTGTCACTGCGGGGGACCCTTCCTAGGCGATTTGACAGAGAGCCTCAAGGAGCAGGAAGGACAAGTTGGAGTGTGTGGTCACTCTGAGTTTGTGATTCTTTCCAACATTTACTTCGCTTTTCTCCGGTTCCTTCCGTGTCTATAAGTGCGTCAGTTTTATTCACCTCAGGAAGGCCCTGCAGTCAGCTCTTCCTTACTTTCCTTACAGCTCAGTGCTCTCACTCTCCACCAACTTACTTTTCAAAATACCGGTGTCTGATTCTCCTCATTTCTGATTCCTTCAGCTTCCCTAAAGATCACAGCAGCCCTGATTTTGCTCCTTTTTAAAAACTTTCTTTAAAGTTTTTATTTTGCGAGAGAGAGAAAGCGAGCGAATGCACGAGCAGCATGGGGCAGAGAGAGAAGGAGAGAGAGAACCCCAAGCAGGCTCCACGCTGTCAGCTCAGAGCCCGACTGGGGGCTCCATGTCATGAATCGTGAGATCCTGACCTGAGCCGAAATCAAGAGTCAGAGGCTTAATCCGCTGAGCCACCCAGGAGCCCCCCCCCTCCCACTTTTAAATTAAGGTCTGACAAATGTACAACATTATATTAGTTTCCAGCATACCACATCCTCGATATTTGTACGTACTGTGAAATGATGACCACAATAAGCCTAGTTAACATCCACCACCTGCCGTCCTTACAGAACATTTTTCCCCTTGCAGTAAGAATTTTTAAAATTTTTTCTATCTTTACTTATTTTTGAGAGAGAGAGAGAGAGAGAGATTGAGCAGGGGAGGAACAGAGAGAGGGAGACACAGAATCTGAAGCTGTCAACACAGAGCCCTACACGGGGCTCAAACCCATGAACCGTGAGATCGTGATCTGAGCCGAAGTCCGACGCTTAACCGACTGAGCCACCCGGGCGCCCCTGCGATAAGAATTTTTTAAATTTATTTGTTTATTTTTAAAAAGATAACTTATTGTCAAATTGGCTAACATACAGTGGGTAAAGTGTGCTCTTGGTTGTTGGGGTAGGTTCCTGTGGTTCAAACATACAGTACAGTATTATTAAGTGTAGTTAATGGCTTATTTCTTTCATATCTGCAAATCAGGGGATTTGACCCCCTTCGTGCCTCCCCCTCGCCCCCCACCCGCTGGTCTGTTGTCTGTTACCCTCTTTTGCTCTCCTTTCGACACATGGTCCAGTCCTCAGAGACCCGGCTCTGGCTGTTTGGAGGCCCAGCTGTTCCCTATGGGTCTGCGATAAGGTAAGTCAGACCCTGAGAGGAGTTTAGAAGTGTTTATGACAAGGTGACACGGTAACGTGACGCACGTTTGCATGCGCTAATAAACAAATGCCGGCCAGAGTGCAAGTGCCCAGCCCTTCGCCGCAGCCCGTGTGAGGAGCTCAGCTCTGCTCTTTCCCACCGGACTCGTTTTCTTACACATTCTTTTTTTGGGTGTCATTTCCTTATTCAAAGACTTCAATGTCTTTTTGCTTCATGGTGTATCACATCCGAACCGTCCGTGGGATTTCTACTGAATTTTAAGTTCGGTCTAGCCGTCCAGCCCTCTCAGGTCCCTCTTACCCACCGGTTCTCCAGACCCTTGTCACATTCCTTCAACTCCATTCTTCCTTTGCTCATTATGTTCCTGAGCCCATCCCACCTCCCGAAATGCCCTTTCCTTCTCTGTGACCCATCCGAATGGGACCGTTGCTTCAGGGTACACGTCACATTTACTCTCCAGTCAGAGTTGTCTGGACCCCCCAAACATTACTGGTCTCCCTCCTACTCAGTTCTCCTGCCAGTCGCCGCCACAGCGGGTCAGGCATCTGCGGCTCCCGCTTGCCGAGGGCTTTGTCTATGCAGGCATGGCTCCCTGCACCTGCGATTTCCGTGTACGGTGTCCCCAAGTTCTTGCCCCAGCCTTACCAGGTTACGTTACTGTTTCCATCCCCATTTCATGGATGAGGAAGCCGAGACAACGCGTTGAGTCTCGTACGCATGGTCCCATAGGTTGGAGACTGGATGATAAGCAGTCTGAGTTGTTTTTTGACTTTTCTGTGAGATGCGTGTTATGACTCTAGATGGAGACACCGATTTCGGTGTCCTAGGCCACAGAGCTGGTGGGGAAACTGATTTGAAACTGTGTAGTTGTATCAGCTTCCTTGGGCTTCTGTAAGCAATTATTACAACCCGGCTGGCTTACAACAGACTTATTGGGGCACCTGGGTGGGCCTGTCAGTCCTACTTTGGCTCAGGTCATGATCTAGTGATTTGTGAGTTCAAGCCCCACATCAGGCTCACTGTTGTCAGTGCAGAGCCTGCTTCAGATCCTCTGTCCCCCTCTCTCTGACCCTTTCCCGCTTGGGCTCTCTCAAAAAACACCACACACATACACACACACACACACACACACAGCAGATTTATCTCACAGTGTTGGAGACGACGAGTCTGAAATCAAGGTGTTCACAGGCATGGCTGTTTCTGGAGAGCAAAGGGGAGTCTATTCTCTTCTCTGTCCTCCAGCTTCTGGTTGCGCCTGGTGCTCCCTGGCTTGTAGCTGTGTCACTCTCCTATCTGCCTCCGTGCACACACGGCCTTCTCTTTTCTGTGTCTGTCTGCATCAACTTTCCCTTCCTTTTCTCTCATAAGGACACCAGTCATGGGACGTAGGGCCCACACTAAATCCGGGAAGACCTCCTCTCAGGATGTTTAATGAATGACACCTGCAAAGAAACTATTTCCGAATAAGGTTACATTTACAGGTACCCCGGGTTAGGCGGCGAACATATCTTTTGGGAGGACACTGTTGAACCCACTAAGGGGCTCGTCTCCACAGTCCGCATTCTTTTCACGCCCTGCTGCCTCATGCCAACCACTTTGTGTCGTGCAACTCAGCATTCGATGACAGACCCACCGGACTCCTAGCTCAGTGTTTCAAAAGGCTGTTGGATCCAGCTGTTGGTACTAACGGGCCGTGCTTTCCACATGCCTACAGCCCCTCGGTGCCTCTTACAGGGCAGTGCCTACAGGAGACTGCTCACGAGGCAATGGCAGGTGTCAGTACGCTGAGGCCTCCTTGGATGGGAGACCCTGGCTTAGGATTCAAGGGCACAGCTTGTGGAAAATTCGCTGACAGCTGTGGATACAGCTGCCCTTGGGTGGAAGCAAAGGGGATGGTCTTCTCACACACAAAAACCAACTGGAAGCACTGGGTAAGGAACGGATGATCATCAAGCTCCTACCATGTGCTTGGTTCTGCCACTCATACTGCTGTATTATTATTTAGCTCATGCTTTGCTAAAATTCAGAGCAATGGGGGCAGGGTGGGGAGAGAATCTAGAAGAGCTAAATTGTAGTTGATTTGGGGATAGTGGGTTCGGCTAACAAGGTCGAGGAAGAGCAAAGAAAAGCACTTTTGTGATTCATTTTGAAAACGGTTCGTGAAAAATAATCGAACCTCGAGGTATCACAGATTTTATCAATCAAATAAATGCTTCTATGAAAAAGATGACAACCCGGCACTGTGCGAGGAGCTCCGTTTTTGTATTGTCACTCAGGGGAAAGCTTTGAAAGCTGAATAATGGAACGGCTTATAGCTTTTCATCTTCAAGTTTCAGCGATACTTTCTTCAGCGACTTCACTTCTGGGAAGTTAAAAATAGTGGAATTAATTCTGTGCACAACAAAGCCTGACTCAGAATTTCAGAACTCGATTTGCATTTTAAACCTTCAGGAGTGAGGGTTTTTGTTTGTTTGCTTTTGTGTTTTACTTAGCCCTTGAGAATGTCACGGTACAAGACAGGGCTTTGAGCTGAACTAGCATGTGGTGTAATTAGAGGCTGGCTGGGGGGGGGGGGGGGGGGGGGTCCACCTGGAAGGCTCCCTCCTGGGAAACTCAGCCTTTGACCTACTTTTTTTTTTTTAAGTGGATTGTTCCCTAAAGACAAAGAGTAAATATATCTCAAGTTTTGTGCTCTGTTGAAAAGAGGCACAGACTGCTTTTCTAAAATGACTCAGTCTCCGATTAGAAAATAGGGTAAGGGAAAGTAATTCTTCTGTTTGTCTTTTGATACCTGTTTTCATGTGTGATGCTCTGTTTCTAGATAAATGTTCTGGATATATTCCTATTGAAAAATCCCTCTTCTCCTTTTGTGCACGGTCTGTGTTTCTCTCCATATTCGGTGAGGGTGGAAATTGGAAGATTGTTTCCCCGTTATCCACGTGGCCAAGAAAGGGCTCTTGTTGGTTTATCCACAGCACCCCCTTGTGGCGTTTCTATGCATTTCATTTCATAATTCTCAATAGTTTAAAATTTTCCAGGGCAAGCAGGCTAAATTCGATTTAGATATATTTTTTCAAGTTAATATAATTACTTCTGTCTGTTGCTGCATCTGTTAGTTCAGCTTAAAAGGAATTCTTAGGGCATGGAGAACCATTATTAAATTTATGGATGAAGCCTCTGGCTTGGAATGACTGAGCCCAAGGTTCACATAAGATTTGAAGACGTTTTAGCAGCAACGAAACTAAATCAGTGCCAAAAATCTATGCCTAATCCTTGCAAATGATTTGTTTTAAACTCTTGAATATTTTAATTCTAATCCATATTTCTCAAGACTAAAGTATTTTTAATTGGTTATTGTTATTTCATGGTATACTATTCCCTTTTTCTTTATTTGAATTCAGGATGTATATTCTCAAGAATTTTTCATTAAGTGATAAAATGTATATCTTGTGTAACACCTTATAAGCTTATACTCAGCTTAAATTTGTGTGAAATTATTTGGAAATTAAGTTGTTTGAATGAAAATTTTGTATGTGAGAGGTATAGCAGACTTGGGGCCAATTAGAGCCACCACAGGCTTACGTTTCTAAAACAAAACAAAACAAAACAAAACAAAACAAAACAAACAAAAAAACCCAAACCCCTCCATCTTTCCAATCAGAGAATTAACACTCAGAATTCATGCATTTCAGATGCGCAGAATATCTGGGTTTGAGTTTTGCTCTGACTCTCGGTATTTTGGTATGCTAATGAAACTCATGTCAAAAATGCCTGACAGCTTCTTCCTGCACTCACTGTAGTTCTCTGTCGCTATATTCATTTTTCAATCTATTCTTCAAGTGTTATTTTGTTTGAACAATTTAGATTAGGAGGTCATTCAGAGCCCATCTAAAATACAGGCTTGCTCAGATTGTATTACAGATTATGTTTGAGGGTACTAACTAAATACTTAGTTGTAGAAATAATCAGATCTAGGACAATTAGTGTAGAGACTCAGGCCTCATTTGTGTGTGTGTGTGAGAGAGAGAGAGTGTGTGTGTGTTAATAAGCATGTTTATGCATATTTAAAAGTCATATTGGCTTTACATGTGTTTTGCATGTATACTCTGGGGAGAAATAGAATTCCTTCTAGAAGCAGTTGGTGTCAGGTTCCTGTACTTACACGTCTGTATTCAGCTTCTGAGGGACACTTCACCTTGGATTATCTAACTAGTTATTCTAAGTAGTGCTTTGTTTGCATTTGCGCATGAAATTTGTTTTGGCATAATTAACTGTAACTCCTACAGTAACCTGTATTTCCAATAGAACATTTAATATGCTATCTGTGAGCTGCTGACTTGAACTACAAGATTATGCCCCCTGATTTGTCATCAGTGCTATCTTTTATGAAGAAAAAATGTTTAACAGGAGATTTCTAGAACTTTATAAAAACTTTTGGGTCTCCTAGTGAAGGTTTCCTTTGCTTGCTGGCATGCTTATGTATTTACTTGTTCTTTAAACTGGGGTAAAACTCTTATAATACAAAACTTACCTCCTAAGCCATTTTTAAGTATAAAGTTCAGTGGTGTTAACTATCTTCACATTTTTATCCAACGGATGGCCAGGACTTTTTCATCTTGCAAAACTGAAACTGTATGCCCATTGGACAGCTCCCCTTTCCCTTTGCTCCACTGGGGCCTTGTTCTTTATGAACCTCAAATACTGTAGGGCCAGAGATGGAGGGGTAGGGGAGCAGCTGCTGGGAGGAAGGGGTTCAGGGAGGAAGCTGCCGGGAGGAAGGGGTTCACAGCAGTTCTGGGGCTGCTAAAAAAAACGATGACTTGATTTACATTATCAGCCGATTGAACCAACTCTTCTCTATGCAAAGCAAATTAATCTCATTTCCCTGATTAATATATCAACTATATTTATGAACTCTCTCTCCTTTTCTTTTTTTTCCCCCTCCAGGCCAGTTTTATTGATTTTTAAAAATCCAATTTCATATATGGGGGAAGGATCCATAGTATGACTTGTGCTAGACAGCTTTGATTTTTTTTTAAACTTAAATGCTATATTTAAAAGGTCTACTAAGAAGTGTTAAAAAATATGAAATCCTGGTATCTGATGAAATGAAGCTAGATATTTTTAATTCCATGGACAAGAATGGCATCAGAGAACCTGTCTCTGTTTACCCATGTCAAATTGTGAAGGGGGGGAGGCTACTGTTTTGTGAGTACGATCACTCTGGAGGTCAGAGTCGTGACCACAAGTGTAATATGTCATCCTTTCTCTCCAGAGTCCTACCTTGTCTTGATCTGGGGACTTTGTGTAGGCAGCAGAGGGACCCATTGAAGATGATGAAACTCTGCAATTCCATATGCATCCTAACAGCCCTTTCTCCATATTGATTTGTTTCTTTAAGTTTGTTTATTCATTTTGAAAGAGAGAGAGAGAGGGTACGTGCGGGCAGAGACGGAGGGAGAGAGAGAGAGAGGGAGAGAGATCCATGCTGTCAGCGCAGAGCCTGATGCAGGGATCAAACCCATGAACGTGAGATCATGAGGTGAACTGAAATCAAGAGTCAGATGCTTAACCGACTAAGCCACCCAGGTGCCCTTCCATATCGTTCTTTTCAAGTAGGCTCTGGCAACAACATGTCTGGATTTTAACTCCCTCTCTGTTGTATTAGTTACATTGCCGTGTGACAACCCTCAAACTTGGCAGCTAAAAACAATATTCATTTATTATCTCACAACTGCTGGGGGTCAGGAATCCAGGCCGTTTAGTTGGGTCCTTAGGCTCAGGTTGTGTCTTAGATGCCTGCAATTGAAGAGTCAGCATGGGCTGTGGTCTTATCTGAAGGCTCAGCTGGGGAGAATCCACTTCTGCAGTCGGCAGGCCTCAGGTCCTTGATGGTTATTGGCCAGAGACATCAGTTCCTTGCCACGCAGAGCTTCCCAGTGGGCAGCTCAAAACGCAGTAGCTGGCTTTCTCCATCCTAGCAGAAAAAGATAGTGAGAAAGGACAAGAGAGGGCTAGTAGGGTGGAATCTGGAGTCTTTCTTTGAATTTTATTAAAATTTTTTTTAAAGCTTATTTATTCTGAGAGATACAGAGCACATGAGCAGGGGAGGGGCAGAGAGAGAGGGAGACAGAATCCCAAGCAGGTTTTGCACACTCAGCACAGAGCCCAACGTGGGGCTTGAACTCACAAATTGTGAGATCGTGACCTGAGCCAAAGTCAAGAGCTGGACGTTTAACTGACTGAGCCACCCGGGCGCCACTGGACTTTTTGCCTTTTTAATCTATACTCCTTCTTGCTGCTGTCAGCCAGTTTCATGGCTTTAAATATCCTGTTTGTGGAAATGACTACCAGCCATCATCCAGCTCTATCTCCTGATTTCCAGCTGTGTACTGGCGTCTCTGTGTAGGTGGCCTCTGCTTGTCTAACATATCTAAATCTTGTGTTCAAACAGAACTCCTGATCTTCCTTCTAGAAGCTTTCAGTTCATTACAAGTCCAGACTCCTTTTTTTCTTCATAGCTCTTGGCACCTTCTCGTATAACACACATTTTACTTATTTTCCCTTATTTCTATATTTTTTGATTGTCTGTGTCTGCCTTCTAGAATATAAGCCCATGAGGGCAGACTTTTTTTTTTCTTCCTGCTTTGAGCAATATGGAATCTTATCAAGGTACTTGAATATGGGTGAACATAGAGTGGCACCCATTAAATATTTGTTAAGTGATGGAAATAAATGAATTGAAAGGATGAGCGATACAACATTAGGGAAGTCCTATGGAGAAAGAAACGCAGTCTCGTTCTAGCTTTTGGTGCATAATTGGTACAGCAACTCCACATCTTGTCCATCACCCCACTCTCAAACGGCAACTCAAAACATGCTAATAGGCCAGTGCAGACACGACATTAGGTGGGGGAGGAAGGGAGTGTAGACTGCATCTGGAGAGGAGCATCTCTGAGATCTGGGTGGCAGGAAGAGTGAGGGGAGGGAAGGCAAGTCACACTGGTAACTTCCATGAACAGCAGGGGCGGGGGGGAGGGGTTTGGGATTGGAGCAAGAGGTGATAAGAAAGTGAGAAACAGATTGGTTTTTATTGATCTGAGAACTAGAATTATTGAATAAATGCACAGAACGACATGAAAAACAGGCTGCTTGGTATTGCTAATTTAAAAAGAAGAGTAAATTACTTCATTCAAAAAAAATGCTTTAAATGTCGAAAAAAATTCCAGCAAATTGAATAGAGCTTTTTTTCTTATTATTGTGAAAGGTCACAGCAGTTCTAATTCCAATGTCCAATTACCAGCCACCATCAGCAAGCAAAGTAGAATCAACTCAATTTCAATCTAAGGCATTTGCCTCACCTCTAACGAGCTTTGGTATGACCCACTGCAATTTTCTCATCAAAAAGCTAATTTTAGGAGCGAAATGTCAAGAAAAGATGAGAAAGAAGAGCCTGGTTTCACGGGGGCTGGGAGGTTTTTGAATTTGGGCCGCACTTGTAAGCTACCTGTCAAATCAGTCACCCGCGGAAGCCTCTCTGATGTGGTCACCGTGCTCCGAGGGAACATAAAACAAGACAGAAGGACGAGCATGTCTGTCCCTTTCTCTAATCTCAAAGGTACGATGACATTCTGTTCTAGCTGGTCCCTAACTTTTGACTTGACCTGATCACACACTATTTTTTTTTTTTTTAATTTTCATTTGTCTGGGTGGACTCGACCTTGTGAACATGGTTTGTGGGCTCTCCGAATGGCTATAACTGTCTCATAAGAAATACTCTTGGTAAGTGAAACCTATACAAGGGGGGAAAAAACAGATTATCATTCTCTAGGCTGGTATTCTGGCCTTGCACTACAAAAGAAGAAACATTTGTTTAAATCTGAGTGATAATAATGAAGCCATCAACAAATTCTGTGAGGGGTCCCTACACAGGCCTGCAGGGCAGGGCGATCTCCGGCAGGCACTTTGCATAAGCATTCTGGTGTCCCAGAACACACTCTGTGGATAAAATTTCAATCCCTCCTGCTGCCGTTCTGGGAAAGCTTATCTTGTTGAATCAACAAAAAAAAATTACAGAATAGTTATTCAATTACCTTCCGTGTTCTTGAAAAGTCAGACTCCATCTAGAAGCCATAGGTCTTGCTCTGTTGGTCTTTGTTGATAGCTTCAGGCTTTTTTTTTTTTTTTTTTAATTAATGTTCACTTATTTATTTAGAGATAGAAAGCAGAGAAGGGGCAGAGAGAGAGGGATAGAGAGAAATCCCAGGCAGGCTCTGTGCTACCAGCACAGAGCCCGACGTGGGGCCCGAACCCATGAAATGTGAGATCGCGACCTGAGCGGAAACCAAGAGTCAGATGCTTACCTGACTGAGGCATCCAAGCGACCCTGTCTTCAGGCCTTTGCCTATGTTTGCTCTCTTGTTTGATCCTATGTTTAAGGGCTGTGTGCAAAGATATAAGCTGGTATCACAGTTATCTTTTTTTCATATAATTGCAAGAAATTTTATTTACTATTAGTCTGTGGAGGTACCAAAGAATGGCAATTAAAAAAATCTAGAAGTTTGATTCCCCCCCGCCCGCCCTGCCCAGTGTACAATCAAAACAGTAACAAATCCAGAGCTAAGGAAAAGGAGACTCCCCTGTCCTAAGTAAGGGCCCTGCAACCAGGCCATTTGGGCGAGAACACCTGACCTTGGCCACTTTGGGCCCAGCACCCTCTGAAGAACGAGCTCCCAGGCCCTTCAGGACATGAGAGAAGGGAGCAGCACCCTGGAAGGGATGTGGGCTGTGATTCACCTCGGGCTACTTGGTTCCCGCCTGCCTGCACACCTCCACAGCTCAGGGTGGGGGTATCAGGGGCCTGGGCTAAGCCTGTACCTCCCCAAACCCGGGTATCTACTTCATGCCTCAGTTTCACTCCTAGCAGTGATTAGCCAGGTTGGACCACCAGGCCCCGTTAGTGACCCGGCCTGACCCAAAGCGAGCAGTGCCCACCACAGACTATATTTTAGCCGTCGTGGAGGCTGCAGGCCCTCAGAACCTGCTGGGATCACTGTGGCTGGCTCTAGCCAAAAGAAGCAGAACAAACCAAAACCAAACCCAAACCCTTTCTAGGTCTCGAAATCAACCCAAGCCCGTGGGCATTGATGTTAGCACCCCAAACATGCTTTGTCTCCTGAAGGTAATCGTCCACCATGACAACAGCCTCGGTACCCCTCATCATGGGGGGCAATAACAGACTGGTCCACCTACGAAGACCCATAGGGCGGCCTTGAACCCACGTGGCCTGACTGGGCGGTGGTGGTGGTGGAGCGTGGTCGGGTCTGCTCAGTCGAGGGCCTAACCCTGCAGCAGTGCCTGTCTCCGGTCACGTCCTCCACACCCTCCTGGAGGCCCCGTCCCATCCCATCCCCGGAGGCCCATTCCCCTCTGGCCGGTGGGCGCAGTCAGTTACCCGGCAGCCAGGCGGGAGAGGAGGCCCCGGGCTCGGGCCCGTGCAGGCTGCTCCGCGCCTGGCAGTAACCGGCAGTAGCGAGCGCGACCCCTTCGGGGCCTGCGAGGGCACAGGCCTAGCGGCAGCGGCAGCTGCCTCCTGCTCGGCAGGTGCAGCGCGGGGCGGGGCTCCGGGCTCGGGGTTGAGGCGCGAGGTGCCCCTCCCCCGAGTCTCCCCGCCTCCCTCCCCCCGCCCCCCCCCGCAGGCGCCCGGGGCAGCCCCGCGCCTGCTCCGTCCTCGGGAGGCGCGCAGGAAGCGCAGCGCCGCCGCGGCGTGGGGCTGGGCCGCGGCACCCGGCGCCCCGCACCCGCAGCCCCCACCCGGAGCCGGCCGTGCGGAGGGGCCGCCGCCGCCGTTCCCCTCCCGGCACGCGGTGCCGCAGGTGCTGCAGGGCCCCCGCGAAGTCCCGGTCAGGCTGTCGCCTGGGCCGCCGGGCGCGAGGCCTCAGGCTCGGCGCGGATGAGCGCGGGAGCCCACGCTCAGCCCCGGTCCACACCCTTGAGCTCCGCTCGTTGCCACTCTGCGTGCACGCACGGTGACACGAGGCCCCGGCGGCCGTGTCCCTGCGCCGTCACGGCGTCTGCACGGTGGCTTCCCTGAGCGACAGTGGCGGGGGCCCGGCGTGGTCACACTGGCGCCGGCACCACCTCCCAGGTCAGCGGGAAGGAGCCTCGCCGCGCAGGTCCACGCGAGGTCTGGTGGTGCTTTGTTTTCGTTTCTGTGTTTTAAATGGGCCGTCAGCACAGAGCCCGAAGCGGGGCTCCAACTCACAAACCAGGAGATCGGGACCCGAGATCACACGGCGTTAACCGAAGCCACCCAGCTGCCTCACCACGCCTGGTTTAAAAAGCATTTGAGACATTTTTAAATTCGTGTGACTGGTTTGGCCAAGTCTTCCCTTTGTGACGGTCATCTCCAGCGCAGGACGTGGCCGGTGGAACTCCTACTGATCCCCCTTCCTGGAAAGTCCATGTTCTTGTCTAAGGTAGGACAGCACGCGTGCTGGCGGGCAGGTGGGCGGGGCGTGGGAAGGACAAAGCCAAGGGCATCGTCCTTTCCTGAGTTCCTCCGGAGTGCAGGCATCCCCTGGGCACAGCTCCTGACTCTTCCCGTTCAGAGTCAACATACAAATTTAAATGTGTGGGTTTTTTTTTTTTTTTTTTTAAACTTTTGAGTGAGAGAGAGAGAGAGACAGACAGACAGACAGGGCATGAACAGGGGAGGAGTAGAGAGAGAGAGGGAGACATAGAATCCGAAGTAGGTTTCAGGCTCTGAGCTGTCAGCACAGAGCCTGTCGCGGACCTTGAACTCAGGAACCACGAGATCATGACGTGAGCCGAAGTCGGATGCTCCACCCACTGAGCCACCCAGGTGCCCCTGTAAACATACAAATGTAAAGGTCGTGAACTTTTTTACTCATTTGTGGAAAAGGGAAGAAGCACTCTTACAAAACACATGGCTATTATTCTGTAAATATTTTAGGCCATGCAAAAAAGCTAAAAAGAAAAGAATATAGCCTGTTGTGAAGAGGTCAAATTTATAGCCTCCTCTCCCCTTGCTTTTTATTTTTTTATTTTAAAATTGACAGCTTCCTATCGTGATTGCTCATTTTCTTAAAGGGTTTGGGCTGTTTCATTTTGGAATGGAAGTTACATTACTCAGCCCATT
Organism: Panthera uncia; assembly: GCF_023721935.1. Taxonomy (NCBI): domain Eukaryota; kingdom Metazoa; phylum Chordata; class Mammalia; order Carnivora; family Felidae; genus Panthera; species Panthera uncia. The sequence continues at coordinate 7,595,862 of NW_026057586.1, read as the reverse complement.
ATTTTCTGAAGTCTTCATCGTAAGGTACTATTTATGACATGGGTGAGAAACGAATGCCATGGGTCCTGTTTCAAGGAGTTTTGGATAAAGGAGTTCAGGATAAACTGTCAAGAACAGACCTATTCTTTGTGGAATAGAATTAAGCAATTTTGTTAATTCCTCTTCCTGAATTCATTTGGTTTTCATAAAGTCAAGGATTAATCTGAGTTGGAAATAAAATAAAAATGTGAGTGATAAACCACATGAATTAAAAATCAAACAAAAAATTGGGAAGGTATTTGACCCAATTTAGTCAAGTGTGGATATTGTGGAAGAACTGACAGATATTGGCTGAAATACTGCTTTCCTCACTTTTAGTTCTTTGTGAAATAGTAAGTCACATAATTGCACCCAGTAGCCCCATAGCTTCCCTCCAGAATTAGATATTTTCGTAGATAAGTAAGTTCGGATAAACTAAGACCTGGAGAGCTTTATTTACCATCACCAGATTAGTTAGTGGCGTTTTAGAGTGAGCTCAGGCATGTGGCTACAAGGCGTCATCGCTATGGGGACATTGGACCTCTCCTTGCAACCGACTGTCATGGTAAACTTGGTGTGTCCACTGGACGGGGCTAAGGGATGCCCAGATAGCTGGTGAAACGTTATTTCTGAGTGTTCTTGTGCAGATGTCTCGTAATGCAGACGCATATCGTTTAATTGTTGAGTGCCCGAGCGGCAGGGTAAATTCACTCTGTTAAGCTGGGACATACATCTTCTCCTGCCCTTGGACATCAGCCCTCAGCCCTCTTGGTTCTCAGGCCCTTGGACTCGTATTGGAATTTATACCATCATCTCCCCGCTTCTCTGGCCTTCGGACTCAGATGAATTATACCACTGGTTCTTCTAGGTCTCCCGCTGGCACACAGCAGATTGTGGGACGTCTCACCTTCCTTAACCCCGTGACTAACTTCTGTAATAACTCTCCTTTGTAAATAGATCTGTATAGATCTATTGGTTCTGTTTCTCTGGAGAACCCTGACTAATGCACTGAGGGTCTTCTGCTTATGATGGGAGTGTTCCTGTCATCATTCCTCGTGCTAATTAGGGCCCTCACTTTGCCTCTTCTTTTAAAATACAGCAACTGGGGGAGTGGCGCCTGGGTGGCTCAGTCGGTTAAATGTCCGACTCTTGATTTCGGCTCAGGTCATGATCTCGTGGTTCGTGAGATCAAGCCCCGTGTCAGGCTCTGCACTGACAGCATAGAGCCTGCTTGGGATTCTCTCTCTGCCCCTCCCCCACTTGCAATGATTCTCTCTCTCTCTCTCCCCAAAATAAATACATAAACTTGAAAAAAAATTAAAAAAAAATGCAGCAACTGGGATGCCCAACAGCATTTTCAGGGGGTTTGTGGGAATGGGTTTATGAGACCAAGGTGGTCAGAAAGTGCCGATCGTGGGGAGTGGCTTAATATGAAAAAGGGGAGGACAATTTAAAAAACTGAGAATACACAAAATAAATGCTATGATTGATAGTTTTGACCGGACATAGGCCTCGCACTATTGATTTATGTGATAGGTCATGTTTAAAGTGTCAAAATTTCTCATGATGGAAAAAGCTAGAGATAATTAAATTTTTTTTGTTCTCAGAAAAGTTAAGAATGTGGCTGAATGAGGCAGATTGATGTCAATTCTTTTCAATCTACTCTTAATGTAAAATGACAACTCCTTGTTAAGGTAGTGCAGGATATCCACTTAATAAATTGAAGGATTAGGGCAACTTGTTTTTAGTATATTATTCCTAGTTAACAAATTAGGAGATCCTGAACATATTAACCCTTGAACTTTATCCTAATGAATTTTCAGACAGTTGCTCAATGGTACTAAGAACTTACAAATGAGTAAAGAATTCTCAGCTTGTTGTCTTGGAAATTTTTACTTTAGTGAATAGACACAGCTCAGAATGTCTATTATTAGCATATGAACACTGCCAGGCTCTTTTTTGAAAATGCCATCATTTGTGAAAGTTTAATGTTTCAGTATGAAAATTCCAGGTTCAGTCTTCATCAGCAGTAATGAATCACCAGGTACATTAGTACTGGGGAAGGTATGAAGCAACGCAGGCAGTAAGAGCTGTGAGAGTTTTCTTCCGTTCATCCTTTTGGAAAACTCATGAAAAAATATATTCAACATAAAATGTAATACATCTGTGTGGCACTTTTTAGTAACCCAGTATTTGTATTGTATTTCATCACTTCATCCTTATGACAACACCGTATGCTTTGGAGGAAGAGAGTTTATAACCTTTTTCAGATGAAGAAAGGTGGGTTCGGTAGCTTAGCGACTGGATCCATATCACGCGGCCAGCGGGTGAAAATTCAGGGTTTGCATCAAGGTTTTTATGGAGCCTCGTTTAGCATCCTCTCTAGAACATTGTGGTGATGCTTTTCCGCTCTTAATTATAAACTTTTTCTATTTTGTTCGTTATTTTTACAAAACACTCATAGTGTGGGCGTGCCCATCGCTGCTGGGGGTACGTGTCACCACTGCTTCGTGGACTGTGACTCGGTGAAGTGATAAGCAGTAAGGTCACCGGCACTGTTCCCTTGTCCTTCTCTCTGTGCCCGGGCAGCGGAAAGCCACCGTGGGTTAGTGGGAATGCTCCTCTACCTGGGACGCTGCTGTAGTTCTGTGGGTCTGTGAGGAAAGCCGGATGGTCAAAGCACTGTTACAGGCCGCTAAGGATTCGTTTCGTCCACACGGCTGCCGCAGAAATGCAAACCCTGTGCTCTGTTTTCCGGTCCTCCCCTTCCCCGGGGACGAGCGATTGTTGTGCCTGCGGTTTCTGTGGAGGTGACTATTTCCCTTTGGAAACAGCACTATCTGTTTATTCTAGCACTGGAGTTGGGGACTGGCCTTCACTTCTTTTGGTAGAAGCTTGCCAAGACCAAAGGCAGACAAAGTTGTCCAGGTGGAGGGGCTCTTGTGGGTCTGGCTGAGCCTCGCGTGGGGCAGGGTCCGTTTACCTTCCATTCACACCTCCGTTCACACCGCAGACCAAAGTAACATCAGCCAGAGAAACAACGTTCTCCCACGGCATTAAAATTGTCACTCGCTTTGACACGCAGCCAGCGTCTTTGACATTCCTCTCTGGTGGCGATTTGTTCAGCTGATGGAGTCAGTGGTCTGAGGGGTGCGCGTGTACTGTGTGCCTTGGCCCCGGGCAGGCAGGATGGGACGGTGAAGAGTGACCGTGGCAAAGAGATCTTGCCTGTGCACGAGTGAGCAGCCTGGGAGCCGCGGGAGGACGCGGCTGTCTCTGGGTTTCTGCTCTGGCTCACGTGGGGAAGGAAGCACTTCCCTCTCCCTTCCTAGGTTTGGTAGCTGGGCTGTGAAATAAGCTAAGAGCAGACAAATTCACATGAGAAAGGGTATATGAATCTATTAATCAATTTTTTTTTTTCCAACGTTTTTTATTTTTTTTTATTTTTGGGACAGAGAGAGACAGAGCATGAACGGGGGGAGGGGCAGAGAGAGAGGGAGACACAGAATCGGAAACAGGCTCCAGGCTCCGAGCCATCAGCCCAGAGCCTGACGCGGGGCTCGAACCCACGGACCGCGAGATCGTGACCTGGCTGAAGTCGGACGCTTAACCGACTGCGCCACCCAGGCGCCCCTATTAATCAATTTTTAATATTAATTTTTTTATGTTTGTTTTTGAGAGAGAGCATGAGCACAAAAGGGGCAGAGAGAGAGAGAGAGAGAGAGGGAGAGAGAGAGAGAGAGAGAGACAGAGACAGAGAGATTCCCAAGCAGGCTCCATGCCCGGCGAGGCTGGGGCTCAAACTCACGAACTGTGAGATCATGACCTGAGCTGAAATCAAGAGTCCAACGCTGAACCAACAACCACCCAGGTGCCCCAGGGAGGGGAGTTTTGATCACTGGGTTCCTTTCGGGGATCTGTCTTTAGGCAGAGAAGGACAGTTCCAAGAAAGTCTCTCCTTGCATCTTCTATTTCTTATGTACCTTCAGCTCAAAATAATCGCTGTCCCAACATGGCGTGTCGTGAGGAGGCATGTGCTCACATGAGAGATTAGCACACTCTTTTCGCTCCATTTGGCCTCCCTCCAAGCCAGGAAGGTCTCAGGATTCGACGGCTCAGGCCCAAGACCCTGCAGTGGGAGGGGGAAGAGGTGGGGATGGTGGGGGGTGGTGAGGACTGCACAGGGGCAGCAGTGGTGAGCCTCAGTGTCTGTCCCCTGTCAGCCCCCAGCAGCCAGGTGGGCTCCTGATTCCCTTCTCTCAGTAGCCGGGTGCACTGCTGTTAACCAGAGGCTCTCTTTGTAGGGGTGGCCCCGGGAGAGCAGCAAAGTTCCTCTTTGCTTCTGTGATAAAATCCAGAGGGATCTGTGTGGAAGTGACCAATGGGATGAACCCCCAAGAGCAGGGGACATGGGCGGGATCCTGTGGCAAGAGCAGAATCATGAGAGGCATGAAGAGGGCAGGCCGGGATGGGTGATGGTCCGTCCATGCTGCACTCAGAGAGGTCGTTTTGTAGCAAGGGTGAGAGGCACTCTTGGCAAGGCAATTCTTTTTTATTTATTTTATTTTATTTTTTTATTTTTGAGAGAGAGAGAGAGAGAGAGCAGAGGAGGGGCAGAGAGAGAGAGCGAGACACAGAATCCGAAGCAGGCTCCAGGCTCTGAGGTGTCAGCACAGAGTCCGACGTGGGGCTCGAACTCGTGAACTGTGAGATCATGACCTGAGCCGAAGTCAGACGCTCAACCAACTGAGCCACCCAGGCGCCCCATGGCAAGTTGATTCTTAATACATTTTTAGGAACTGGTATTATACCAACATGTAGGACTGATTACTAAAATCAGTGTTATGACATATTAGAACCTATTTTAGAAGGAGTTGTCACATTCCTATTTCTTGGTACTACCTTTAGTGGGCATCATATTTTCCTTAAAAAGAACCTTCTGTTTTTCTGATTATAAAAGGAGTATATGCTTTATATAGAATACTTTAAAAACACAGATAATGAGGAGAGTAATAATCACCCATAATCCCACAAAAAGAGGTAATCACTGGTAATATTTTGGAAATATTGTCTTTTATTAGTTTTGAAACTCATAGTCGCATGTAATATTTGTGACATGCCACATATAGAGATTTTAGATTGTGTTTTATATTAAACAGTTTCGCTGAGATATTACTTATATACCATAATATTCACCCATTATAAACATATAATTCAGTAATTGTTAGTAAATGTAAATCTTACGTATCTTCTGTTGTGAAATGTCTGTTCAGATCTTTTGCCCGTTTAAAAAGTTGAATTATCTTCTTAGTATTGACTTATGAGTTTTCTATTTTGGATGTAATTCCTTTGCCAGATGATTTGCGAGTATTTTTCCCGTTTGTGGCTTGCCTTTCATTTTCTTAGCAGTATCTTTTCCAAGTGCAAGAGTTTTTAACTTTGATAAAGCACAGTTGGTTAATTTATTCTTTTATGAATCGTGCTTCTGGTGTTGTATTTGAAAACTTTTTACTCAACCCAGGATCACAACAAGTTTTTCTTATGTTGCCTCATTGAAGGTTTTATGGTTTTTTCTCTCATAGCTAGACGTATCTATTCTGAATTAATTTTTGTGTATGGTGAGTGGTGAAGGTGTCAGGTTTTGTTTGTGTGTTCACACGTGGCTAATCATTGGTCCCAGCACCAACGGACTGCTAACGTGGAGTTTCATTCTGGATTTCTCGGTTTTCCTCCGCTGGTCTATGGGCCTGTCCTTTATGCTGGTACCCACCTGTTACGTTTACTATGACTTCGTGGTCGTTGTGGAATTGGGTCGTGTGAGTCTCCCCCAAGTGTGTTCCTCTTTGTCAGAATTGTTTTGGCTGTGTTAGGTCCTTTGCATTATAAAAACATACATTTTAGGATCAGCTTGGGTTTTTACGAAAAAGCATGTTCTCATTTCTCTAGGAGTTTCAGCGAATGTCCTAGTTGATCTTATCAGAGCATCTCCCCATGCGTTTATTATTCTGCTACTTTTAACTGGGAGAGTTTTGGTGGCACTTCTGGAAAGGAGGGAATTGGGCTAGATCACCTTTCGGCTTCCCTTTTCGTCTTGGGACCTACTCAGCATTTGCCCCATGCTCGTATGTCTGCGAAGGCCTTCACGCTAGAGACACTGGTGGCGATCGGGTGGTCAGTTGTCAGAGTCTTGCTGAATTCTCGTTGGCAGGTGTTTGGGTAACCAGGGGAGGATGGGTGACCTGGGGCGGTCCTCGAGGCTGGCGGTCACGTTGATGGGCCAGTAAGTCCTGGAGCTGTCACTCCTTCTGTCCCCAAGAGTGGAGGCTGCCCGAGATACCTCTCAAGATGACATGAGCCCGGGCCTCGTCACTCGGTGGGCCAGGCAGGCAGCAAGTGCTGTGAGGAAGGCGTCTGCCAGACTTGGGGTAGGAAGGAGCGTTCCTGTCATTTCCTGACAACACTGCCTGTGGGAGGCGGCACCCAGCCCCACCCGTGGGGTGCCACACATGCAGCACGGGAACCAATGTTCTGGCATCTTCCGGACCAAATGGTACACGGTGGGGTTTACAGCCCTCATTGCTGATGTTAGAAGGTTAGAGGCAGTGACCTTGGGAGAGTTTACACTCAATTTAATTTTTATTGTTTCATGAAATGGGAATTGTTTTCTGCCAGTCAATAAAGCAGCGGGCATCCTGCTATATAATGGATGTGGATAGGCTATTACTGTTTGTTATAGCTGTTTAACTGCAGGGCAGTCTTATTAGTGGGGATTTCGGAACTCCAGGACTTTTGCCAGCCTCAGGGCTAATTCTTTATCCATGTCAGCATTAATGCTGTTACATATAACAGGTTATGGCCACTTCAGAAGGAGAGGAAAGTTCAAAGTCTCTGAAGTTGAAAATGCACCAAAAAGGAAAGAAGCTGGGAGAATCAGGGATCTGAGCAATCAGCAAGTTCAAGGGAGACATGGCTGAAATGTGAGCCAGGCAATCAGGTGTTCCAGGAAATGATGGCACAGCCAACCTAGCAGGTAAAAGAAACATTATTGAAGAAATCGGCTAAATCACGTAGGAGAAGCACAATGCTTATGGCAAAAATCATCATTAGTTTAGGGATGGAAAAAATGATCATTTTCCCTGAATGTTATGAAAAAAAAAATAAAAACCATCCTAAATATTTCCAGTTCCCAATTATCTATCCAGACTGAGCAGAAGTCCTACTGAAGCTTACATGAAAAATCAGTTTATAAAAGGGAGCCCCACTTGGCTTTGGGGGGCTGTAAAAACCTCCCCATAATAGTGTGAAAGTGATTTTGCATACTTGATCACGGGCTACTCACTGCAGAGATGTTGACCTCAGAAGGGATGGGGAGAAGGTGAGAGCTCCAGGCTGTGTTGAATATAGGAAACAGAACACTCACAGAACTGCTTCCTCAGAGGTGACAGGTGACATCGAATAATACTGTGGGCAAAGAAGTCTGGTAATGGGAATGGACTGGAAGGGTGTGTGTGTGTGTGTGTGTGTGTGTGTGTGTGTAAGAGAGAGAGAGAGACCTCTAGTTATTTTTTTGTGCCAATATTTAAGTTAGATGATTATGGTTATTATAATGGATATATATATTTAAACTTATTTTGAGAGAGAGAAAGAGTGTGAGCAAGGAGGGGGGCAAAGAGAGAGAGGGAGAGAGAGAAACCCAAGCAGGCTCTGCTCTGTCAGCATAGAGCCCGAAGTGGGGCTTGAACTTAGGAACCAAACTGTGAGATCAGGACCTGAGCCAGAATCAAGAGTCAGATGCTTAACCGACTGAGCCACCCAGGCGCCCCTATAATGGATATATTTATTTTTATAATGCTTTACAGTTGAAAAGAACATGCTAACATATGCCGTCTGCAACTAGTGTGGGTGGGCCATCACTTCCTGATGGACCAGGGACGGTCTGGAAGTAGGTCACACACCTGATCCCTTCCCCACCCAACCGGCTCCCTCCCTGTACTCCTAATCCCCCTTACCTTGTTCTACTTTTTCTTTCTCTGAAGCACCCACCTTGTGGTATGCTACTTAATTTATGTTTCTTATCTGTCTCCCCCCCCCCCCCCCACTAGCATGTAGAGGGCAAAAGTCTTGCTCTGTTTTATTCACTGAGGTATCTCATGCAGTGCCTGGTGCATGGCACTCAATTCATAATTGATTGAATAAAAGCTGAATGGGAAAGAAAAGTAGGATTCTTAGCCAAAAAGGGAAGGAAAGAGTTATGACTTCTTATTGCTGAAATAAGGTGGTGGCACAGAGGTCAAGGCCCTTTCCTGCACTGGTCCGGAGAGGAGCATCTCTCTGAACAGCGCGTCTTATGATAGGTCATGTGGAACAGCACAGGCTGGAAGCAAAGTTCTGAGCAACTTCACAAGCTGGTGAGCAGCTGTGGGTGTTTACTTGTTTAAGAATGTGTGGCCGCGAGGAACTGGAGAGGGGGGTCCAAGCAGAAGTCATCCATCCATGTTTTTAAAACAAATTGCTAAAACTCAATCATAATACTAATATTATATAATATTATGTTATTATAGTATAATATAATATATCATATATCATTATGGCATAATGATATATAATATATTAATTTGAAATATTTGTCCTTATTTTCAAACCACTGTGCTATTTTGAAGGGCAGTTTGCCAAGTCTGTATTTAAAATCTGTAAGCTTTAACTAATTTAAGGAAAGGTCCTTAGTTAAAGGAATTAGTTAAATTCCTTTAGCTAATTTAAGGAAAGGTCCTTAACTAATTTAAGGAAAGGACCCCCTTTGGAGGTCCCCTTTCCTCCAAAGGAAAGGTCTCCTTTGGAGAACAAAGGAGTTCTCCATACCAAAAGGGGATGTTGCTGGCAAGCTCTAACCATACATGTGCGTTTACTTAATAATAGACTCATTTTACTGGGAAGATAAGCATTGGAGAGGTCTGATGGTTCCCTCAAAGTCACGTAATTACTAACTGCTTTCACTAAGACATTGAACTTTCAGTTCCCTGTTTTTCCAAAGAACTTTGAATCACAGAAGCGGTCGGTATTCACATCCCACTGAATATGCAAATGAAAGGGATCTTGAAGAACAACAGGTGCAATGTCCTCATTTTATGGGTTAGGACACACGCTTGTTTTATTAGATGCGGTCTCTGGAGAAACGGAATCACTAGAAGATATATATACATATATATGTATATATTCGATAGGATATATATAATACGCATATATTTATTATAATTATTACTTGTTATAATATGGTATAGTAACATATTTATGATGTAAAGTTCTTACAAAGAATTGTCAAGCTGGAGACTGAGGAGAATGGACAGGCTAGTCCCAGGCTGAGTCTGAGTCCCGAGGCAGGAGATGACCAGTGTTCCAGCTCCGAAACAGGCAGAGAGAATGAATTTTCCCTCCTCAGCCTTTTTGCTCTGTTCAGACCCTCAGCGGAAGGGAGTCACGCCCACCCACATTAGGGAGAGCCATCTGCTAGACTGAGTCTACAGATTCAAATGCCAGTCTCGTTCCCCAAACACCCTCCCAGACATACCCAGAAATAATGTTTAACCAAATTCTTGGGCAACCCCGTGGTCGAGACAAGATGACACACAGAATTAATCATCAGACGCGGGAAGGTGATTTGTGCACAGTCCCAAGTGAGCCAGGTCAGGGCTTTGAGGACCTTGCCACCCAATTTCCAGTTCCCTGTGCTTTCTTTCTGCACACCCTCATTCCCTGGATCAATGCATGGAGAAAACGTATACATTTCCTACATCTGGATTGTTATAATTCTCATGCATCTAATTAGTTCTAGTTTTTGCATATTCAAAAAATTAACTTCTAACAAATTTCTGCAGTATCACATATATATATATATATATATATATATATATATATATATAATTTTCCTCAAATGCTTAGAAAGAAGAAGGCATTTAATCTACATATTTAGAAGAATACTTTAACTACAAATTAGATTTTCCTCCCCAATAAAAGTAAATGGTTCATTACTGAAATTAATATTTCTTATCAGTGCACTGTTAATGTGTGAATATGATATGGAAGATGGCATAGTTATTATTGAAGGTCTCAAGTATTACTCAAGACAGTCTAGGAAGAAACAAGGAATTACTTCTTTGATTGAAGTGAGTTAAATAAATAGGGTGTTTTCTGTTGCTTTAATCTTGACCCTTATTAGAAAAAACTTTTTTGGATCTTTACATTAGCATGACTTGTTGAAATCATGCGTATATATTTATCTATGACGTAAACCACGAAGATATTAAAAACCATTTGAGTTTTTAGAGTGTTCTAGAAATCAGAAGGAGTATAGGGTTCTGTCAAAGTAGATGGCGAAAATGGGTGTGGGGTGTGCACGTGCTGGCCACTTGTGCACTGGCTCACTGTGACAAATGGAATTTATTGAGGACTCCTCCACGCCAGGGCCTATGATGAAGGCATTAGGCCTGAGACTTGGAGATGTTCGGTGACTTGTCTGAGTCACGTGAGCAGTAAGACGCTAAGGCAAGTCTCACCCAGGCTTATCTGACAACTCTTTGGAGCCACCACCATTTCAGCCAATGCGAATGAAAGGTGATGACACCACCTAGTTACTTATGAAACATTCAGGTTCCTGGCCTTGCTCTGTTGACATTGATATTCTGGCTCAGTAGGATTGGAAGGAAGTCCAGAAATTGGTGTTTTTTAGCGAGCATCTCAGGTGTTACCAAGGCAGGTAGACAGTGAACTTCCCTTGGAAAAACACTGCCCCATGCTTTGCCATATTGCTTTGCCTCTTTGGTCTCAGCCATGCCAAGCTTTTGGGAGCTGGGTCCACTAATGTCCTTCACCCACTTCTAGACTTCCATTGTCCTGAGCTACATAAAGCAAGAAATACATCAGTGACTTCTGCCTTGGCTTTTGGGAAAGTTAGGACATGTTAGATCACATGCAGACTCAGGATATAAAGGCCCGCCATGATGGTTTGGTTCCTTGCTTTGTTGCTGGAGTCTTCTTTCTGGCAATCAGGCCTAGGCCTCTTTGGGTGGTTCCAAGGTCCTGTGCTCCTTCTGTTGTGTAGCTCAGCCTTTATCATTAGAGCTTCTGGCTTCTCTGTTCCCCCCAATCCTGGCAGATTGTACTGTGAGTATCCCACATGCTTCAGACCCTTCTCCAAACTCTGGTCAAGAAGAGTGAGTACTTATTTATCCTGTTCTGCTGCAACTTTCTACCCTCTGACCGTCTTCCAACGTCTTCCCATTTTCCCAACCTCCCTGCCCCTGGTAACCACTGTTCCACTCTCTATATCTGTGAATTCAACTTTTTTTTCCTTTATTTATTTTGAGAGAGAGAATGAAAGAGAGTAGGGGAGTGGCAGAGAGAGAGAGAGAATCCCAAGTAGGCTTTGCACTGGCAGCACAGGCCTGACATGGGGCTTGAACTCACAAACCATGAGATCATGACCTGAGCCAAAACCAAGAGTCGGACGCTTGACTGAGCCATCCACGTGCCCTATGAATTCAACTTTTTTTTTTTAATTTTTTTTTTAATGTTTATTTATTTTTGAGACAGAGAGAGAGCATGAACGGGGGAGGGTCAGAGAGAGAGGGAGACACAGACTCTGAAACAGGGTCCAGGCTCTGAGCTGTCAGCACAGAGCCCGATGCGGGGCTCGAACTCACGGAGTGCGAGCTCATGACCTGAGCCGAAGTGGGTCGCCCAACCGACTGAGCCACCCAGGCGCCCCGTGAATTCAACTTTGTAAGATTCTGCATGCAAGTGAGAGCGTGCAGTATTTGTCTTTCTGTGTCTGGCTCATTTCACTTAGCATAACATTCTTCAGCTCCATCCATGTTGTCACAGATGTCCGGCATGGTAACTATATAGTTAATAGTACCGTGTTGGATGCTGGAAACTTACTGAGAGAGTAGATCTCAAGTGCTCTCCACACACACACACTCTCTCTCTCTCTCTCCCTCTCAAACATAGGGAACTATGTGAGGAGAAAGGTATGTTAATTAGCTTGACTGTTGTAATCATTTCACTGTGTGTATGTATATCAAAACATCAGGTTGTATACCTTACATAAATGCAGTTTTTATTACAAAGTACATTAAAATTAAAAAAGAAGGGGAACTTTATTCCATTCATGCTTCTTCTCTGAGCATCCAAGCTTATCCCATAGCTGGGATCCCGGGTCCAGAGGAAAGCTTCCTGTACCCCCACCTGCTGAGTGGTGGCTGTCAGGAGACTCATGACACTTTCCCATCTCCCATGTGGTGAATGTTAACTGTGGGTGGGAATCTTGCTCTGCCTCACCCGCCTCATGAGTTCTGGAATTGTGACACAGACTGCCGGCGTCCTTGGACTTTCCACCAGCCGTGCAGCCATGTTGAATTCTTGCATCTTGGTGCTGCCTGGTCTCTTATCTAGTCCTATTTATTTTCCTTCCCTCCCTGTCACCTTTCTGCCAGAGTCAAAATCTGTTACTTAAATAGAAATCTATTATTTAATATTTGACCCTTAACTTCAGTTAGCTCTCCTATATAACCATAAATAATTACTCTTGTGCATTCTCCATTGGTAGATTTGGTGGCCTTTAATAAGTGATTTATCTGCCGTCCAGATGCATTAGTCTGCCAGAATCTGGCTCTTTCAAGCAATCGGGTGGATATCTTTTACTACTCCAGCTGTCTCCATATTTGGTCACTGGGTAAGCCTTAGTTTGCAAACTCTGAGTCCTAACTTCTAGCTCAAAGTTCTGGATTGCAAAGAAATTCTCCTGACTGATTGTGCATTTCTAAATTTCAAAACACATTCTTCCTTGTAAGAATTTTAAAGGTGAAGAATTCTAAAAAAAAAAAAAAAAAATGAGTAAAAGACCATTCTTTCTTATGGCATTCTGTACCCCAGATGGGATCATTTTTAGAAGTCTGATGTTTACCCTTCCAAACGTCTTCTATGCGCATTGAAGTATGTTGGTTTATAGATATTTACAAACATGAAATGCCATCAGTTTTTCTAATGTGTATTATTTTCATTCATTTTTATTGAAATCATCATACTTAACTTTTTAAAAATATTCTTTAATGTTTATTTATTTTTGAGAGAGAGAGAGACAGAGCGCGAGCAGGGGAGGGGCAGGGAGAGAGGGAGACACAGAATCGGAAGTGGGCTCCAGGCTCTGAGCTGTCAGCACAGAGCCCGACGCGGGGCTTGAATCCAGGACCATGAGGTCATGACCTGAGTTGAAGTTAGATGTTTAACCGACTGAGCCGGCCAGATGCTCCGGTTGTACTTAACTTTAATCTAATGCTCCCGGCAGAACAAACTCTTAATAACGGGTACTAGTTATTGTCATTATAATTTTTACATGAATGTATTGCAACACACATAAAACTGCTAAAATCAAAAGGATTAAAAACTTGTTAAGGAAGGTTCTTCTAAACTAGAGGTTCTTAACTTTGGCTGCATGTTGAGATCACCTGGGAGGTTTGAAAACTTTTCCTGCCTGGGGCTCCCCTTCAGTGATTTGGACTTAATTGATCTGGTATGTGGCCAGGGGATCAGGAGTTTTAAACACTCCTCAGGTGACTCTGTCCTACAGCCAAGATTGAGAACCTCTGTTCTGAGCAAAGATGAAGGATCCTCAGTGTTAAAATGCAGAGTATAATTAGGAGTACCCCCTTGGAGAACGACGTGCATTCTTAATTAAAGACTTGATATTCACATGACTTCTGTTAGTATGAGGTTTTCTTAGACCACAGACAAGCAACCAACCAGAAGGAAACACCCAACTGATTGGTCTTTCCAGACACGTTAGGTCAGCGGGTGACGGAGCAGGAACTCACCTGCAGCTCTGCCTTTCTGCTTCTCTGGTCGATAAGATGGTGTGTGGCACTTCCCCCTTTCCACGAGTAAGGGAGGGTGTTGAGCCTGGGTGGTGAGGAGCAAGGGGAAGGCAGTGAATGGCTTGTCTGTTAAGGTCAATGGCACATGGTGTAGGAAGGAGATAAGGAAAAGGAAGATCTGGATTGGGTTGGAAGGACGCTGCTGGCGTGGCCACCGTGCCTCTCCAGGCGCACAGTCACGAAGGAGACCGATTCCAGATCCCGAGTCATTACTGGCAGAGGTCATCTCCACTCAAGCCAGCTCCTTTAGGGTCCAGCCACACCCCCTCCGCTCCCCAATCAGGAGTGACTGGGCTAATTGCCAGGCGGGCAAGCTCCCCATACATGGGGGCTCTCAGGCATGCCTCCCTTGAAGCTCCAACAGTGGGGGTCAGCAGGCAAAGGAGGGACTTCCGGGTTCCCCAGGTAGGGCAACCCTCAGAGGGGCTCAGGTGGCTCAGTCCAGTTTTCCTCAGGTGTGGGTCAAAGGCAGCTAATTATATATTCAGCCAAAACTTGTAAAGACACTGAGTTGTACCCTCAGCGGGTAAGAGGTAGAGCTTTTCGTAAATGATCAAGTGCCTAATTGTATATTTACTGCTGTTTGTTTGGGGTTTGGACAGGGAGAGGGTGAAGGCGCTCCTTCCGGATGCCGTGGGCATGAAATGCTGCTGATAGCTGACATTTGCTCCTGGACACGTTGTGGAAGGGACTGCTTCCCTGAAAGCTCTCCAACCAGGCAGAAGCATTTCATCATTAATCATTCCCCTGTAGTTCAAAGAAGGACTCTTTGTTCTTTACAAGAGTTGGAATAAAGTGAAGCAGAGGAGATTGACAACTAGGATTTTGTATTCATACCTTGGTGTGCATACCATGTGCATGGATAATTTGTAAAATCTGTTTCACAGATTGAGACATTTTCTCCAATTTTCCTTAAGAATTTTTATTGAGGGGGCGCCTGGGTGGCTCAGCTGATTAAGTGTCTGACTCCTGGTTTTGACTCAGGTCATGATCTCACAGTTTGCACAGTACAGAGCCTGCTTGGGATTCTCTCTCTCTCTGCCCCTCCCCCCGGTTGTGTGCACTCTCTCTCTCTCTCAAAACTAAAAAAAAAAATTTTTTAGGGGTGCCTGTGTGGCTCAGTCAGTTGTGTGTCTGACTCCTCATTTCAGCTCAGGTCATGATCTCACAGGTCGTGAGTTTGAGCCCCGCATCGGGCTCCTCGCTGGCAGTGCAGAGCCTGCTTGGGGTTCTCTCTCTCTCCCTCCCTCTCTGCTCCTTCCCTGCTCACTCTCGTGCTCTCTCTAAAATAAATAAACTTTTTTTTAAAAAGAGTTTTTTTAGTTTGTTTACATTTTATTATCATTATTTTTATTTTTAAATACAATTTATTGTCAAGGTAGCTAACATACAATGTATACAGTGTGCTCTTGGTTTTGGGGGTAGATTCCTGTGATTCATCGCTTAAATACAACACCCACTGCTCATCCCAACAAGTGCCCTCCTCAATGCCCATCACCCATTTTCCCTCTCCCTCATGCCCCCACCATCAACCTTCAGTTTGTTCTCTGTATTTAAGAGTCTCTTGTGGTTTGCCTCCCTCCATCTCTGTTTGTAACTATTTTTTCCCCTTCCCTTCCTCGATGGTCTTCTGTTTAAGTTTCTCAAGTTATACATGTGAGTGAAAACATATGATATCTGTCTTTCTCTCACTGACTTATTTCACTTAGCATAATACCCTTCAGTTCCATTCACATTGTTGCGAATGGCATGATTTCATTCTTTCTCACTGCCAGGTAGTATTCCATTGTGTATATAAACCACAACTTCTTTATTCATCAGTTGATGGAGATTTAGGCTTTTTCCATAATTTGGCTATTGTTGGAAGTGCTGCTATAAACATTGGGGTACAAGTGCCCCTATGCATCAGCACTCCTGTATCCCTTGGGTCAGTTCCTAGCAGTGCTATTGCTGGGTCGTAGGGTAGATCTATTTTTAATTTTTTGAGGAAGCTCCATACTCTTTTCCAGAGTGGTTGTACCGGTTTGCATTCCCACCAGCAGTGGAAGAGGGTTCCTGTTTCTCCACATCCTTGTCAACATGTGTTGTTTCCTGAGTTAATTTTAGCCAGTCTGACCGGTGTGAGGTGGTATCTCAATGTGGTTTTGATTTGTATTTCCCTGATGATGAGTGATATTGAGCATCTTTTCATGTGTCTGTTAGCCGTCTGGATGTATTCTTTGGAAAAGCGTCTATTCATTTTATTTGCCCATTTCTTCACTGGATTATTTTTTTTTTCAGGTGTTGAGTTTGGTAAGTTCTTTATAAATTTTGGGTTCTTTATCTGATATGTCATTTGCAAATATCTTCTCCTATTCCATCGGTTGCCTTTTAGTTTTGCTGATTGTTTCCTTTGGTGTGCAGAAGCTTTTTATCTTGGTGAGGTCCCAATAGTTCATTTTTGCTTTTATTTCCCTTTGCTTCCAGAGACATGTCAAGTAAGAAGTTGCTGTGGCCAGGGTCAAAGAAGTTGTTGCCTGTTTTCTCCTCCAGGGTTTTGATGGTTCCCTGTCTCACATTTGGGTCTTGCATCCATTTTGAGTTTATTTTTGTGTATGGTGTAAGAAAGTGGTCCAGGTTCGCACTTCTGCATGTCTCTGTCCAGTTTTCCTACCATCATTTGCTGAAGAGACGATCTTTTTTTCCATTGGATATTCTTTCCTGCTTTGTCAAAGATTAGTTGGCCATACATTTGTGTTCTGGGTTCTCTGTTCCATTGGTCTATGTGTCTGTTTTTGTGCCAATACCATATTGGCTTGATGATTACAGCTTTGTAGTAGAGGCTAAAGTCTGGGATTGTGATGCCTCCTGCTTTGGTTTTCTTTTTCAACATAACTTTGGTTATTCGGAGTCTTTTGTGGTTCCATACAAATCTTAGGATTGTTTGTTCTAGCTCGGAGAAGAATGCTGGTGCAATTTTGATTGGGATTGCGTTGAATATGTAGATTGCTTTGGGTAAAAAAAAGAATTTGTATTGAAATGTTGTCTAAATGGTGTAGAATGAAACAACAGTTTCTCCATTTTTCCTCCAGAGGGGTCTTGTGGAGGTGCCTGTGTGTGCATGCCTGACTGAGAATTGCCCTGGGACTCATACAAGGTTTGCTAAACTTTGGTCTTTGGCAAACTGTCGAATAGCATCCTACGTAGAAAAGGTTCTCCAAAACAGTTTTTTATTGATGATCATTATAATATCATAAAAGTCGGTGACAGTGATGGACTGGTCAGTTTGGTGAGAGGTCCTGCTGATGAAAAGGAATCTACTTCCCGGTTGTAGGAGACAGATGGGCTTTGGCATGACTCCAGGTGTAATTACAAGCTTTGGTTCAGTGACAGACCTGAATGAAGGAGAGGGTCAAGCTTGCCTGCAGCCCAGAGTCAAAGTAGTGAATTCCCACACGCTCAGATTCAATTATGGAGGGGAGGCCCCTGCCAGTTCTGGTTCTGTTAGTGCACTTTTGAGACTCTCGGCCTCCAGCAAATGCCTGCTGGCAGTTACAGTTGACAGACCAAGTTGGAATTTCCTGCTCTGGAGGGAGCAGAGGCTTCTGCCTAGACCCATCGCTGGCAGTGGCCCCTGGCAGTGGGGACTCCCCAGCCACCGACGATGCCAGAGGTAATCTGGCAGTAACTTACGATGATCAGGGCTGGGAGCCACTCTGAAATCCAATTTTCTGTCTTTTTGGACTGATTCTGAAGACTCTAGGGATCCGGGTGAGTGTGATCTTAAGATGATAGGAGTCCTTTGGAAAATCTCTTTGGCACGTAAAACACTGGCAAAGACAAGAGAGCTTGATTGTTTAAATGCTGCTCACACTGCACTGATAGTGAGTGGAAAATAAAGAGAGGATTACAGCTCTCAGGATTAATATAGGATTAATCTCGTTCTTTCTTCGGTACCAAAGACACAAATGTGTGGAAGGAGAAGTTGATGTTCTCTTAAAAAAAAAATACAGCTAATAATTCTATAGAATTATAATTCTCATAAGGAGATCATCTTTTGTGAGCAAGATGATTTAGGAGAAATTCATTCCCTGATCAGCTTATGTTCATGATTAATGTAAAAGTTCTTTATTGCCATTCATGGCAACAAGGCGGCACTAATTTAAGGAGCGCTGGATTCTGGTTGATGAACTGAATCAGAGTTTGGGAAGTAAGTTTCATGTTTATAACTTAGAGGTACCAGTGAAATACCAACTTGGAAATGTTATTAACACTGGTTATTAACCTTTGGAGAAAGAGAGCTCATCAACATTTTATTAAACCTATTTAATGTGGCTTTCTTATTTACTAATCATCATTCAGCTTGTGCATTTCACCTCAGGCAACATTTTTGGGGCACTTTGTGTCTATTCTCGTCTCCCACCTTAATGTGCAATCATCATTGATATTTAAGACATTAATATCTAGAGAGAGAAATAGAGGAAAAATGCTCTTGTCCATAAACTGTATTATTTTTGGAATAAGCCTCTGGATGAAAAAGAGGTTATTATCATTATAGGGACTATTCTTGGTGAAGATTCTAACTACAATAACTACAAACATTCAGACCCTGGATCTTGAAATACAGGGTCGGTAGTAATAGAAGGCAGTAAAGGAGAGAGAATGCATATTTGGGGGCAAACCAAAGAAGGCACTTCTGAGTGGAGTTATTATATGTGGGACCACTGGAAATATAAGTGAATGTGTAGCATTTCAAACTCTGGAACCAGATGGATTTGGTTTCAGATTCTCATGCTGGCAGTGTGCTGGTTGTAAGACTTGGATGAATTACCCAGCCTCACTAAGCCTCAGTTTCCTCATCCCTAAAATAGGGACAATGAAAATGCCAAGGTTATAGGATTACTCTGAGGATTAACTTTTAATGCTCCTTGCACATAGTACATCCTCAGTAAATGTATGCAACTGTGTTGGCTTTTGTTGGGAGTCAAAATGATGGGTCAGATGAAGTAGGCACTAGGTAGAAGGAGAACATCTATTTTTGGCAGCGACTGAAACTTACAGCCCTTGGTACCTCCAAGACAACCTTAAAGAGGATTCAGGAGGCACCTGCCCCAGAGATACACCATGTGGGGCTAAGGAGGAAATGAGTTTTATTGTTTAAGGACAGCAAGGTGTAAGTTATGGATTGAGTCAAACTTAGTTGCTGGCAAATGCTATAACATATCATCAAATAACATCCTATACCTGCATAATGCTCATGAAAATTATTTTGTCTTTTGCATTTTTGGCACTGACTCTCCCTTGAGTTTCAGCTTTTTTCGTTTAGGTTTTCTCTAGGCAGATTAGAGGCTCTCTCCTGGTAGACAGAACAGTGTGAGCCCAAATGAGACATGATCCACCCAAGCTCACAGCCAGTAAGTGGTGGATCAGGAGTGCAGGTACTCAATACGTGTCTTATGTCACGAATGGCTAAATGAATAAATAAATCGTAATTATGTACACAATGCCTTCTTTCACCCCAGGATACCTCTCATTAATTACTTACTGTCACTTTTTGCAATACCAAGAATGAGTTTTTTGCAATGCCTAATTAACTTGCAATCGTAACTAATCAATTTATTGATTCAATTAATATTAAAAATTAAAAAAAAAATGTTTATTTACTTTTGAGAGAGAGACGAGCACGAGCAGGGGAGGGGAAGAGAGAGGGAGACACAGAGTCCGAAGCAGGCTGCAGGCTCTGAGCTGTCAGCACAAAGCCTGATGCGGGGCTCGAACTCATGAACCGTGAGATCATGACCTGAGCCAAAGTCAGACGCTCAACCAACTGAGCCACCCAGGTGCCCCATTTTAATTTTTATTGAGATCTTCTAGGTACACTGTATTGTGATAAATGTTTATGTATTACAAAGGTAAGTAAGATGATCATGTCACCTAAGAAATACGACAAGACATAAACGTAAATAACAGTGGTGGGTGGCATCACCCGTCAAAGTTTGAGTCCTTTTGTTTATTTTTTAAAAAATTATTTATTTTTGAGAGAGAGAGAGCATGCAAGCATGAACAGGGAAAGGGGAGGGGGAAGGAGAGAGGGAGACAGAGGATCCGAAATGGACTCCAGCAGGCTCCAGTGGGGTCCACACGTCAGCACAAAGCCGGATGGGGGCTCGAACTCACGAATGGCAAGATCATGACCTGAGCCGAAGTCAGACACCTAAACCCACGAGCTATTCAGGCGCCCCAAAGCTTTGAGTCCTTTTAAAACAAAGCACCATCACCTTTTCTGTAAACTAATGGAAGATTTTTGGAATAACTACAAATTAAAGATCTTCAGTTTTAAAAATGGACGAATGGTAGAGAAGTGACCAAAGTGACAGAGAGATCGTGAAAAGGTGAATTCCTTAAAGAAAATGGATACAACTTATACATTTGATCACCAAGATGCTTACAACACCTTCTGTACAAATTGACACACCGTGTCCAAGGAACGAGATCATCAAGCTATTGGCAAGATTCCATTCTCGGACATTGAGACCATTTTTGAAGGGTGCATAACACCAGGGGCCAATACCATAGGATATTGAGGACTGTTCTGTATGTGTATTTGTAGATACATGCTTGTGTCTGGGGCAAGTCTCCTGACCCCAAGTGCCAAATATGAAGCAGTTCTTGACATGTGTGTTCCATAAATGGAGATGAAGGGAGGGCACCAGGTGATTTTTGTTCTTTTATTTTCATTTTCCTGAAAATACATAATGCCAAAGTTTTTTTTTTAATTTTAATTTTTTTCTTATTTATTTTTAAAATTTAAATCCAAGTTAGTTAACATACAGTGTAATAATAATTTCAGGAATAGAATTTAGTGATTCGTCACTTACATATAACCCCCAGTGCTCATCCCAACAAGCTCCCTCCTTAATGCCCATCACCCATTGAGCCCATCCCCCCACCCAGCATCCACCAGCAGCCCGCAGTTTGTTCTCTGTATTTCAGAGTCTCTAATGGTTTGTCTCCCTCTCTGCTTTTATATTATTTTTGCTTCCCTTCATTTATGTTCATCTGTTTTGTACCTTCCATTTCACATATGAGTGAAATCATGATATTTGTCTTTCTCTGACTGAATTATTTTGCTTAGCAATAATACACGCTAGTTCCATCCACGTTGTTGTAAATGGCAATATTTCATTCTTTCTGATGACTCTGTAATGTTCCAGTGTGTGTGTGTGTGTGTGTGTGTGTGTGCGTGTGTGCACGCGTATGTATACCAGGTCTTTATCCATTTATCAGCTGATGGACATTGGGCTCTTTCCATTCTTTGGCTGATAAAGCTGCTATAAACATTGGGGTGCACGTGCCCTTTCAAATCAGCACTCCTGTACCCTTTGGATAAATACGTAGTCCTAATACAAGAGTTTTTGCTTGTTTAGCTCACAATCACTTTGTGAGATATGGTGGAGCCAGGAACAGCATCAGAAGAAATAGGATTTTTAAGGCAGCAGACATATGTTCAGTGAACAAGCGTGTTGATATATATATAAAAACAAGGGACTCCACCCATAGGACAGTCCTTATTCAAAGATAAGTTCGTGGTCAACAACATGACTGTTGAATTTGGTCTGCTGAAGGAAATAGTGAAAATTGTGAATTAGATGAGATCATTGCCATTGGCTGTTTCTGTTTATAGTATTTCTTGTGAAGAAACAGGCATTTTTTAAAATACCAGAGTATATTGTTTGCTGATGGAAAAGTAATTCACATAAATTTTCACTGAGGCAAAAACTTTTCTTCATGTTACTGATAAAGCCAGTAAAGATGATTCTGTGATGTCAGGTGGTTTAAGGATATATTAATTTCTGGGCTAGGCTGAATCTGTCACCTCGACTGACTGATCACAGTTTTTACTGTTGAGAATATAATACTAGGATTTATCACAGAGACCAGACTCTGGTGCACAAATAACTTGGCCACTGAGAGCTTGACTTTCCCAATCCTGGATGATTTTCCCCACTACTCAGAGAAAGAAATCAATGAGGTCTTACTGGGAATATTTATAAACCACATCCGAATGCTGCCATAGTACGTGAAGGAAGACTTTCCAGAGCCAAATCAATCAAAGGGAGGATTAGGAATCTCGTTTCTGTGATTTCCTAAATTTAGGTAATTCAAACTTCTAATTTTTGACTCTGAAAGGCCTTCAATTTAGCATCTCTCCAGCCCTCTAAGCAATTTCTAGTAAGAATTTCTTCACGATTTCTGGATTCACGATCAAGCTAAAATGTCTAGAACTAGCTGATGGCCACCAAACAGTTGCTGTCTTTCCAGAGGAACAGGGATGTTCCTTTCACTAGAAGTAGACAAACCAACTTTCTGTGACTCAGGCAGTCTGCTGGGCTGGATGCCATCCTTCTTAATGATGGGGAAGAGAAATTATTTCACATTTCACGTTGATTTATTTTACAAAATTGTTTGGCTTTCTTAACAATTTCACTGAAGGTGGTGGTCTCTGTATATACCCAAAACCCACTGAGGGTGTGGGAAGCACCGTTTATAGCTTCTGTGTATGGCTTCCAAATGGTGAGCGTGAAAATAGTCAAACTGCTGTTTATCTTTATAGTTCGTCTTAAACTTTAAAACTCTGCTTTGTATCTGTTTTATAACGTGCATAATATTGAGTACAGTGGTAAGTATGTATACGTAGGTGAATATCCATAGACTGCAGGTACATATTCACAAAAATTTTTATGAATAGGGATCCACAACCAAAAAGTTGGAAGATACTTGAAAAGCTCCTGAGCAGTCATGCATATTTATTCCTATAATGTCAGCACTGTTTGCTGCTTTTAAGTGGTTTAAAAATCATGTGGTTTTAAAATCAATTTGCAACCCATTGAATTTGTGTTTTGCCCCAATAGAGACACTCGTAGAAAAAACTCACACGCTGCTGGTCACCTCGAGGCTGCTTGTAGCGTCTTCCCAGGGCTGTGCTGGGCCATGCAGGGTCACCTCGGCCCCCACCCTGCGTGCCCTCAGCTGTCCCGGAGCCACACGGCCCTTTTCTTTCCTCCAGGAGAACCAGGGAATTTGTTGAGGGCAGTAATGCGGGCCTGGAGCGGCCCAGTTTTCTGTACAACCTTTGAAGAGCCCCCTCAGCGCCACAGGGGGCGCCCTGCTTCCTCGGCCAGCACGTCTCCCAGCAGGTGTTGCCTCCCAGACGCCTGTGCGGGGCTTGGCAGGCTGCCTGGGTCCCTCCCTCGCGCCCTTGGCCGCCCTTGGCCTCCGGGAAGCATGAGGCCCGTCCCTGGAGGCTGTGCGCTGCTCTTCCGGGGCTCGCCACCCTTCACCCCTGTTCCCTGCAGTTCACAAACTAGACGTCAGGGTAGAGTGACTTCATGGTTCCCGTGCATATATGCGGTTCGCGTTGTAGATGCGGAATCGCCGGAGGTGGTTTAAAAAAAGTTTCTAAAATGTAGTTGTTAAGCTTTAGTTTTTGGGAGAGTAGTAGAGGAACACAGGAAAAAGTACCCAGGCAGGGCCCCAGAGTGTTAGTAGGATGCGGTGGGTCCCCACTCCCCTCTCCTGGCTCCTCAGCCCCCCACAACCCAGAGGGCCTTCCACACTCATCCTTCCACACTCGTCCTTCCACACTCGTCCAGACCCATGCTGATGAAAAACAAGCGTGTGCATCTGTTTATTTATTTATTTTTATTATTTTTTAAAATTCTTTTTTTTTTAACGTTTATTTATTTTTGAGAGAAAGGAGAGAGATGGAGCAGGAATGGGGGAGGAGCAGAGAGAGAGAGAGAGAGAGAGAGAGAGAGAGGGAGACACAGAATCCAAAGCAGGCTCCAGGCTCTGAGCTGTCAGCACAGAGCCCGACGCAGGGCTTGAATTCACAAGCTGTGAGATCATGACCTGAGCTGAAGTCAGACGCTCAACCGACTGAGCCACCCAGGCACCCCTGTATCTGTTTTTTAAACACAAAATGGGGGTGTGTGATATTCTTTATTCTGCACATTTTTCCAATGAAATGTGTCGCAAAAATTTGTCCATATTGGCGTAATTCTACCCCCCCCAAATATTGGCATTCTGTTCCAAGATTTATTTATTCAGCCTCCTCTGATGGATATTCAGGTTTCCAGTTTTTTTGTTATTACAACTTACGATGCCATGAGGATCTTTGTACCAGCGTGAGTAGATGTGTAGGATAAATGCCTAGGTAAGTGTGGGTATACTTGTAAGTTTGATTATGGAAAATATTGCCAGACTATCTGCCATCAAAGCTGTAGTTTTTCTTGCCCACAATGCATTTAGAGGGGCTGTGTGCCCATACCCACTTTAATACACGAAGATTACAAAATGTTTTCATTTTTATCAATTTGATAGTTGTTGGGTTAAAAGTATATTTTATTTGCATTTCATTAATCATTAGTGAGGTTGAGCCTATTTACAAAAGCTTAAAGACAATCTGCATTTCCTTTCTGTCTGAAAATTGCCCATGTGTGTCTAATTAGGTGGCTGGTATTTTTCTTACCGATTTGCATAAACACTTTTTAAATAGTAAGGACTTTACCCTCTTTTATATATGTTGCAAAAACATTCTCAGGTTGTCACTTGTGTTTTGACATTTAGGTAATATTGTTTTGCACAGTGAAAACTTGCTATTTTATGTAGTCAAATCACACAGTTTTGTCTTTATAGTGTCTAGGTTTTGTTTCTTCCTGGAAAGACCTCCTGGCGTATGGTCGAAATTGTCATCAACCAGGATTTGGGTCATCTTTCTTCCCAGCATTCTTTAAGCACCTCGCACGGTGTGAGTCTCAACGATTTATATATTTTTATATTTTTAAATAATATTTAATTTTAAAGTTTTTTTCTCTCTCTCAAGAATTATTCCTTTTCAACCAACAATTTTTTTAAATTTGCCAAGTTCAAATTTTTGTATTTATTATTTACTTTTATTGAGATGTCATTGACATGTATTAGTTTCAGGGGTACAGTGGAAGGATTTGATATGTATATATATTGGAAAATGGTGGCCACAGGCAGCCCATGTAAGATCCATCCCTCACATGGGATGTGTTCCAATGGAGACGATACAAGCCGAAAGATTACAGTGCATATGGTCCATAGTGAGACCATGGAGAGGCCATGAGAACATTGAGGAAGCACAAATAAAGTGATAAGGAGGTTACAGATGGGGTAACTTTTGACCTGCAACTTGAAGCAAGCATGAGAAATCTGCTTCTTTATATATGTTCTCTTATTTTTTGCAATGGATGTTTTTTTATGCAAGGCAGCTGTCCAATGGTTTGGTAAAGGCAAACATTTGTTTAAGGAATGCATTATAGCAGTGAATACCGACTATCTGGAATTATATCTCTAAGTCAAAAGAATCTTAGTATCTGTTTTGCTTTGCACAGTAAGTAGCATTAATACTACTCCGGAACGTTACTGCAGCGTTTAATAAATTGGCCAGCAGAGGGCACTGCATACTGACAGCGTCTCCACACAGGACGCCCAAATCCTCAAATGTTCCAGAGTATTACAGTGTAATTCAGGTGTATTTGCAAGTGAGTTGCTACTGTTTCAGGCAGAAATGTATGTCAGACATTAAAAGAAGACTGTGAAGGAGGAAATTAGGTGGTATAATTTCTAGGAAAAAATGTAAGTATGTCCGTATCTACATGGTTATGAATGCAGCCGTATCAATTGTAATATAACTTTCATTTCCTGTATAAATCCGCATTACTTGTAAATTCTCCTTCAGAATGTTTTTCGTTTCATTATATGGTTTATTAGCAATCTTAAACTAAGGATGAAAAAACAATTCCTAACGGGTGACATTCTTTTAAACGTTGAGTTAGAGATTATTGTTTAAATAGTATCAAAACGCTACACAAATTCTTTTCATGTCTGTTTACAAAGGTATTTTAACTTACATTTTCCCCCTCTGAATTAGAGGATTCCAAAACATTTTTAAGAGCATGATTCTCTCCCCTCCAACTCACCATTAAAATGTTTTAAAGATACCGTGTTTTTAGGCCCATTTCCACGTAGTTAAACTTGGCAATGTGGAAACCTATTTGTTAGTATGGCTGGTGCTTTAAGCCAATGCACAGCTTTCATGTTTTTTATTTAAGGAGCAAACGGGACTGGACCCGTGAAATGGCACTGACTTGATTTGCCATAGTGCATCTGTTCGATGTAAATACGGATTCCATCGCATTTGCAGACTGGAGACGGCCTCCCAGAGCCAAGGCCCACATCAGACAGACACTGTTGAGAACCCACCTGAAATATTTCCGAATAGGGAAACATTTGAGAAGGCTTTTGTTGACAGGATCCCGTATCCCCAGAGCAGTGGGCTCTGTGTTCTGATGCTTTCTTACTAATTTATCAGACATGTTTAATGACAGTTTGTAACAAGTTCCTACTCTGATATGACGGTTGGTATAAAAAGATATTTTCTGATGCTTTAATCCAGGCTCAATTTAACTAGTAATTTTAATTAGGTTGATTGCTGGGCTTTATATAAGTCTAGTTACATAAGTAAGATACAACCTAACTCAAGACTATTAAATATCACTGGGGAAATTCTAGGGGAAACAGTTCTAGTTTTGAATGATACCAAATAGTAGTTTACGTGGTGTGTTGAGGTTTAGATATAGGTTAAATTACTGCTTTAGATTAAGTCACGATTGGTCTTTTACACCTGGGAAGCAAAGTAACTTTAGCCCCTTTGCAGTGAGTGATCACCTCGGTCCCTGTGGGTAGTCTTGGGACCATGCGTCTTTGTGCAGTGGAATCGTCCTGTACCAAAGGCGGCGGTGGCAAGTGTCTTGCGTTTTGTTTGGATGGGCAGGTCCACTGGAATGGGAATTACTTGGAGCTGGTGTGTTAAATACAAGCGGGTATCTGTGCAGACTGACCTGGGAACACTAGTGACAGCTTTGAGGATGTCACGGCTTCATGGTCTAAAGATTAGCTTCGAGTCATTAAATTTGTGCAGTCATTTATTTGAAGTGGCTATTGCTTATAAATTATCTTAGGAAAGCCTTTCCTCTCTGTTCCCAGATCAACAATGATTGTAATGGATTCAGCATCAAAGACTCATTGCTTTCTAATCACCTGTAAATGTTCAGCTCAGGCCTGGTCAAATTTATCCTGGAGTATGATGGGTGTGGACTCCAGTTGTCTAGCCGGCAGTCCAGTCTTCCATTGTCTAAATAATATTAGTGTCTCTAACACAGTAAGAACTGAAGAATTTTACCCCTCATGAGCCCCCCTCCTTCCCAAAGAGGGGCTGATTGTTCCTGACTTTCACAAGGATTTGTGTCGCATCCTCCAGGGAAAAGGCAACGAGAAGATTGTTGTGGCTACTCAGTGCTGGAGTCAAACAGATTTGGGCCAGCCAATAGGAAACTGTGAACTCAGGCAAATAGCTCAAGTTTATTGCCTCAGTTTTATCATCTGCAAAATGGGAACAATAACTGATTGTTGGAAAGATTAAGTGCCACTCTGTCTATAAAACATCAAATAGTTTTTATTAAATTGTTATTATTATTAGTTATTGTGAAATGTCAGAATTGGTGCTACAGTCGGGTGCTAAAACCGGCCTTTCCTATTGAATTACTCTATTTTAAATTAGCATTATTTTTTGAAACAGCTTTAGGTTTACAGAAAAATTGAACAGACGGATTGCCCAGATACTCTTCTCCCCTGCACATCTTCCACTAGTGTGGTCCATTTGTTACAGCTGATGAACCAACATGGATACATTGTCAAGAACTAAAGTGTACCCTTCACATTGAGGGTCACTCTGTGTTGTACATTCTGTGGGTTTTGATGAATGTGTAAATGTCATGTATCTCCTGCTATGGCATCGTAGGAAACAGTGTCACAGCCGTAAAATCTCTTGTGCTCTCCTTATTTATCTCTCCCCCATGCCCCCCAAATCTCCGGCAACCACTTATCTTTTTACTATAGCCATAGTTTTGTCTTTTCTAGACTGTGATATAGTTGGTAGCCTTTTCAGACTGGCTTCTTTCACCTAGTAATATGCACTTGAGGCTCCCCAGCCCTTGCCTCTTTGTGGCTTGATGGCTCATTTCTTTTTAGTGCTGAATAACATTCCCCTGTCTGGGTGGACCACAGTCCATCCACTCCCCTCGTTTCCTATGCTATTTTGTCTGCTTCCTTCCCCGTGAGCCAGTGGAGGAGGGGAGCTGAAACTCACATCACTGTCACATTAAAACCTGGCAGAACACTCACTAAATAGTAGGTCTGCAACACGTTTGTTTAAATAAGAGCACTAGGAAGAAGGAAACGTTTGCATCGGCTACAGTAGCGTTCTTTTTGGTAGGTACTGCTAAGGGGCACATTTTTCACAGGGCTTGTTGTCAATGAATTCATTCATTAGCCTGTTGTGGTCTTGGGACCCTGGAGGCTCTGCTGGTTGTCCGAGCGGAGTCCCAGCCACTGAGCCTGCGGCCCAGCACCGTGCGTCCCGAGGGCCTTTGCTGGCTCACAGACATGGGTCAGTGGGTGTCTCAGCCGGGCACAGATTTCCAGCCGCTCTAGTGATTACGGCTGTGGGCAGGGCCTCTGTGCTCCCGGGGAGATGGCTTGGTGGGGACTGTCCCGTCTCTGCTCTGAGAAGAGTGAGTGTGGTCAGAGGGTATGGAAGCTAACTGCCATGTGATGCGATACATTGGTGTTCCCTGGGGATCCCTGTGAACATACGCGTAAACCATGGAGCGTCTGTGGCTAGGGGTAGAGCTGTAATGTAGTTCTTATTTACTGGAGGCTGCAGAAGGAGTTTTCGAACTTTGATAAGGCGACATAAGGAGGACAAAATTCATGTTGTAGGTGGGAAGGTCCTTCTAAAAATCAACATTATAAAGCATGAAAGAACAGGAAGGAAGAATAAATTACTGTTTGGTGTAGAACTCTCCTGAAAGAAACCTTTGCTTGGAACTTGATGTATTTGTTTTTCATTTTCTTAAGCGTTTATTTATTTTTGAGAGAGAGAGAGAGAGAGACAGAGACAGACAGAGAGACAGAGCGTGAGTTGGAGAGGGGCAGAGAGAGAGGGAGACACAGAATCCAGAGCAGGCTGCAGGCTCTGAGCTGTCAGCACAGAGCCTGACATGGGGCTCGAACTCATGAACGACGAGATCATGACCTGAGCTTAATTGACTGAGCCACACAGGTGCGTCTGGAACTTTTTTTTAACAAAGGAAAAATGTTGGGGCACCTGGGTCTCTCGGTCTCGGTTGGCCTCCGACTCTTGATTTTGGCTCAGGTCATGATCTTGTGGTTTGTGGGATTGAGCCCCACATCGGGCTCAGTGCTGACAGCATGGAGCCTGTTTGGGATTCTTGGTCTCCCTCTTTCTCTGTCCCTCCCCTGCTCTCTCTCTCTCTTTCAAAATAAATAAACATTTTTAAAAAAAGGAGAAATGTTTTTTTCTGCAAACTTGCATCTATAGAGAAATTGTTAATTATTCAAAGAGGAAAAGATTTGATACATAATCATTCTTGTTATTGTTTTTTGTCAAAAAACAGAGAATCAGAGAGCCATCCCGTGGCACGGCATGAGGGGAAGCCTGCCCCCTGTATTGCCCCCAGACCCATCGGGGTGGCCATGACAGCTCAGATTCCATGTGGTGGGAGCTTGAGTGAATTTGGGGGACTTAGCCAGTTATGAAATGTGTGTTTCATCACTCCTGTTTACCGTGTTGCTGAGGGACAGAGTCCCGGCCCAGGGAATGGGGATGGCCGGACACACAACACTGGACGCTGGACAGATGAAACTAACAGCAGCTTATTTAATCAGAGCCCGGAGGAGAAAGCCACATGCCATGCTGGGCCATAGGAGTCTGCAGTCAGGAGCAGGGGGATCCAGCAGGGGCTGCCGGGGGCGGGCTTTGGAGGAGCAAGAGGGCGCGGTGACCCTGGTTCCCATGGCAGCACAGGATGGTCTTTGAATAATTTATGGGCTGGCTGGGAGTTGAACTCAGCGCTCAGGGATAAGCAGCAGCCGTGCGAGGTCCCCGTGGTAAGGGGACCGTTTGGCTGGCATATCTTTCCTGAGGAGCAGAGTGGGGTGGAGGAGGAACTCGAACTTAGCCTATCCAAGGGCCACGTGGTCTCACCAGGTGTGAAGACAGTACGAACTAATGAATCTTAATTTTAGGGCTTGTATTGCATGTGTGTAGCTTAGGGGTGGCCAAGGGAGAGCAAAGGCTGATGGTAATGAATTAAAAATAACTGACTCACCAGCCAGCGTCACCAGCTTCCCTTGTCCCCTGCGTCGTGGCAGCCCGTGCTTCAGGGACAGTCTCACCCTATTCTCTGAGCCGCTTCTTCTCAGCTTCATCACAGAGAATTCATGAAAGGCACACACCTCACGTATGTGAGCAAATGAAAAGTCCCCGAGAGACACCTGACACCCACAGCAGGTGATTCGTGAGCAGTGAGTGTTCAGTGTAGCAGACATGGAACCTGAAGCTCGGTTTCAGCCCAGGGTCCTGGATGCCTGCCTCTAGAAGCAAGTTTGTGCCCGTGGGCCTCAAAGCACACAATGATTTCTTTCTGCAGGGTGGGTCATTTTCACTTATTTTAAATAACAGCTGTTACCCTGTGGTGGGATTTTTCCCGTATCAGTAGATACTCGCCAAAGGTGTCACACATAGAACAACATCTATGTCGTGGTACAGGTGGAGAGGGGTGATCGTTTCCTTCATCGACTAGAGAGCACGGCTAGTATGTTCCGTCCTGTCAAAGGGCACTGTTTATGAGAAGTGTCATTTATTGTGCTTGAATGTGTTTCAGACCAGCGTGGGATTGCCAACGTATATATCTTGATGTCAACTTTAATTTTTATTCCTAGGAATTGCTAGGTGTTATTTCGCGGACACAGCTGATGAGATTTGGGTGACCCTGCTGGGTCTGAATTCTCAGGTTTTGCTAAAGAGCATTATGTATTTTCTACATTTTCTTTACAGAAGCACTTAAGGCCAAAACTCTGGTGCCTAATTGGGTTACTTGTTCTTAATGCTTGACAGCTCATTTACACCCCTAAGGGCTTCTGTGTTCACTGAGAATAAATAATAAAGCCCCTAATTTGTCTCTTTCTTGCTTGGGGGGTTGGTGAGTGCTGAGTTTCCATACGGGACTGCACAGGGAAGGGGAGTCTGGCTTCGCTGTGCTCAGATTGCTTCTGCTTTCCGTGTTTCCGATTGGCTGGGAGGAATTCTGTTGCTCTTGGCCCCTGCCTACCTTGGCATCATGAGGATTTTCACCAGTGTAGGCAAAGGCAAGATTTAGGCCAGTTGTTAAAATCCTAAGGAGAGTTAATGGACACGGAACATGGATTTACATTCTAGCTTGAGAGTCATTAAATATGAATGCTATGCTGAGCTGTTCTATCTTGGCTCTGGATTTGGGAAAAGCCTCTAAGAAAACCTATGAATAGCTCAAAAGTTCTTTCATATTTATAATAGTTTTTTTTTTTTTTTTTTTTTTTTTGTGACAAAGGATTTCTAACGTCTGGTCATAATCAGTGACCTATAGTCAGCTCCCTGGGGTGGCAATTATTAGTCCCTGGGACCTCTCAGGCATGTGCCTAACCTGAGAGAGCAGAAAATGAGAATGTTTTATGTCGGTAAATTAAATCTGTCCCAGACAGATCGGCTGATTATGGCTGATGACGAGTTTAGTTGGTGCTTACCATCAATAATAATATTGTAGGATGTACTTGGGTGGTGGGGGTGTGATGTGTGTTAGTAT
The DNA here is from genome assembly GCF_023721935.1 of Panthera uncia. Classification (NCBI taxonomy): domain Eukaryota; kingdom Metazoa; phylum Chordata; class Mammalia; order Carnivora; family Felidae; genus Panthera; species Panthera uncia. The sequence goes on along the minus strand of NW_026057586.1, from coordinate 7,564,148 downwards.
CTCTATAATAGACTTCTCTCCAAGATGCAAGTATCCAGAGATGTGTTTGGCAGATAATAGGTTCGGTTTTATGAGCTTTATTGTTATCTTGGCGATGTGCTGATACCTGAGATCCCAGCCGTGGCTTAGCGGAAGCGGCTGGAATTGCCTCAGGTTAGAGACTGCTGAATGTAATTATTCAACCACTGTTGAGTCGACAGGTGACTCCAGAAATACAGAGATTCCAATCCTGGCTCTGCCAAGTTTGGTGGGGATGGCTGCCTGAATAAATAAAATATTAAATTTATACTCAGGTAATGTAAATGAGCTTCTAAGAAATAGCCCTGTTAGTGGAGAGAAAGCACACCGCATTAAAGGTCAGACGTGTTACCTTTAAAATAGCTGAGACAAGAGACGAATAATTTAACAGGCATTTACTGAGAGCATTTTGGGGTGTCATATTAGGTTACTGGTGAGCACTGAAATTACTGAGATCCCAGTTTCTGAGTTCATGGACTTCAGCAGAATCACTAAAACAACACTCATGTAAACAAAAAAGCCTGGGATCAAATGCAAACCTGATGTAAATAAGGAGTGTTTGTTTAGAAGACAATGAATTAATGTAAAAAATTATTTAAAATCCTGGGGTTCATTAGAGGGAGCCAAACTGTGGCAAATTAACAGATCCAGTGTTGGGGGGACCCGGCCCACCTAGCCTCTTCCTCTACTTAACTGGGGCCTGTCAGCTGGATAGATATATGGGGATCACCCGCCACGGGGGGAGACAGAGGCTCAAAAAATGCCCAGTATATTAAAAGATTCATGATAATTTTTATAATGTGAAATTTCCATGTTCTTTAGCAAATGGAGATGCAGGACAGCTGTTAAAACTGAGTTTCTGATTAAAAATGAATAATGTTTTCACTTTTTTAGACTACTTTAAATTTTTAAAAAATTTTTTATTTATTTTTGAGAGGGACAGAGTGCGAGTGGGGGAGGGGCAGAGAGAGAAAGTCTGAAGAAGGCTCCAGGCTCTGAGCTGTCAGCACAGAGCCCAACGTGGGGCTTGAATTTGGGAATGGGGAGATCATGACGTAGGCCGAAGTTGGACGCTCAACTGACCGAGCCACCTAGGCACCCCTTTATTAGACTAAATTTAAAAAAATGTTTGTTTATGTATTTATGTATTTATTTTTGAGAGCGAGAGAGAGAGTGGGGGGGGGGGCAGAGAGAGGGAGAGAGAGTCCCAAGCAGACTCCGTGCTCAGCATGGAGCCCAGTATGGGGCTCGATGTCATGACCGTGAGATCATGACCTGAGATGAAATCACAAGTTGAACACAACCAGCTGAGCCACCCACGCGCCCCAATAGACTGATGTTTTAAAAGCGGTTTTAGGCTCACAGCAAAATTGACCAAAACGTATAGAGATTTGCCACATAGCGCCGTCCCCACCCACGCACAGCCTCCCCCACTATGAACGTCATCCAGGGTGGTGCCTTTTTACAGTGAAGGCACCTACATTGACCCACCATAATCACCCAAGGTCCATGGTTTTCATTAGGGTTTACTCACGTGGCACAATTCTGTGCGTTTTGATGAATGTATAATGACATGTATCTATAATGTTAGTATCATCCAGGGTCGTCGCACTGCCCTAAAAATCCCCTCTTCATCCCTCTTCCCCCACAAGCCCTGGTAACCACTGGTCTTTTTACCGTGTCCACGGTTAAGCCTTTTCCAGAGTGTCGTGTAGTTAGAATCGCACAGTATGTAGCTTTTCAGATTGGCTGCTTTCACTCAGTACTGTGCATCTAAGATTCTTTCGTGTCTTTTTGTGGCTTGACAGCTCGTTTCTTTTTGGCACTGAACAATATTGCCTGGGTGGACCACAGTTGATTGCCGTTTATTTATCCACTCACCTACTGAAGGGCATGGTGGTTGCTTTCGAGTTTTGTCAGCTCCTGTAAACATCCACGTTTTTATGTGGGAGCATATTTTCAACTCCTTTGGGCAGGTATCAAGGAATGTGATTACTGGATGGTACGGTAAAAATATGTTCGGTTTTGTAAGAACAGTATTTATTTATTTTGGCAGAAGCATGTCCCCAATATTACAGAGCAGGTCTACCTGCCAGCGATGGAGGGCTTCCCACAGGGCAATGGACACAGAGGTCACAACATTTCTAATTCTGGTTGTGAAAAACGGCACACTTCACATGTCTGTGCCCTTCCAGGTGAAGTAACGCGTCCCTAACTCCTGCTGGTTTCCACGGCAGGCGGTGGTGCTGGAAAGATCCCGAAGTCCCAGATCAAGGAGGGCTGGATTAGGAGGCTGTGCCCGCCACCCACAAAGCCCCTTGTTGGACGCGGTACTGTGGGCTGTAGGTGCCCCAAGGGCCCGGAAGGCCTCGATGGCTCCCTGTGAAACGCTTGTTCTTCTCAGATGCCTCTCACAGCTTTCAGCTTTCTAGTTGTTAGGCTTTGTCCCTGCCACCCCTCACTGGTTGCTACCCCTGATCTCCCCAAAGGTTTCTCAGGGTGGGTGGCAGGCTTTCATAATTGAGATGCGAGGCCTGGAAGGGCTGTTTTGGGTTTAAAAGGAACAGCAGCAGCTGGCCAAGTGTGAATACCATCTATAAACAGCCTCTGAGGTTGCAAAGATTTGGGCTCAAGAGGGCCAGGTAAGCTTTACTGCCCGAGATGGTGTGTGGGCCGGTTTATGCCAGTTTATGAACGGAGGTCTGGAGCTGTGGTTTCCAGGTGTGGCTGCACAGTGGTCACCCGGGGAGGCTTTAGTCCCATGGCCAGGCCTCACCCCAGATCTACTGAATCGGGTGGGGAGGTGGATGAGGTGGAGTGCTCTGTGCACTGCTTCCTGGCTGGCAGGGAGTCGTGCAAGGTGGGGAGTTTTCTTGTTCTGGGACTTGTCAGGTCCGACGAGATGCCCGCACCAACAGAGAGGACAGGACTGCAGCTCGAGGGAGGGCCAGGGCGCAGAACAAGACCCTCTACAGGGCAGTCTGCCAGCAGGCCGCCCCTACAGCTGTGTGCCTCCTTCTCCCCGGGGGTCCAAGACACCACCCTGACCTCCCGTTCCATGTGACGTACCCTAGCAACGTTCCTGGCCACGGAGGGACCCCGAACGCCTCAGAGGGAGCAGACATATTTGCACGCTCTGCAGCCTGTGGGCCAGGCTCTGGTTTGTCTGGCCCGAGGCACAGCAGGGTGGACGTTGCTGGAAAGCTGAGAGGTGACTTAGAGGACTCCCCGAGGCTTTTCCCAAACAGGGAAATGTGTTAGCATGCATGCTGATGGTTAAACACCTGAGGATCACATAAAATCAATTGCATGTTCCTCATCGAGTCTGCCCAGGCTGCTAAAACAAAGATGTCAGAGAGCGGTGACTGCAACTATGGACAGTTCCGTCTCAGTTTTGGAGCCCAGGGGTGCAAGGTGAAGGGGCGGGCAGACTCAGTGTCAGGTGAGGACCCTCTTACCGGTTCCGGGGAGATGGCTGTCTTCTTGCTGCCTCCTCATGTCATGTCATGGGCAAGGGAGAGCTCTCTGGGGGCTCTTTTGTAAGGACATACGCCCCACTTACGAGCGCTTCATCCTCGTGACCGGGTCACCTCCCAGAGTCCCCATCTCCTAGTACCGTCACGCTGGGAATTAGAGTTTAACATATGACTTTGAGGGGGATGCAGATATTTAGTCCATAGCAACACGCAGATGGATACGTTACAGAAAAACCAAGGAGATACTTTCCATGGGTCTGGGTTCAGTTTGGTACAGCAGGCAGTTTTGGAGTCCAGCTGTGGGTCAGGCCCAGGGACTTGTTATTGGATCAGTTTGAGGAAATGGAATGTCTTTGTCGGAAGGGCAGTTAGAGGGGAAATGGACACGTTCCAGAAAATTTTAATTAAGTGGTCAAAGGCATTATATAATGCTTGCCTACATTTTTAAAAATAAAACATTCATTTATATTTTAAGGCTTTTAAGTGGGAATAGATACGAATGTTGGATTATCATATCAATGCTGAGAATGATCCCAGGAATAGCCTTCGCATTAAGACCAGGAAAGAGGGGGCCCTACAATGCAGACCTTATAATACATCCAACTGTAAACATACGTTAGAATGGACTGCCTGGTAGTGTTTTACGACATTATTTCATTTGTCCGCGAGACAGCACGTCGTAGAATGACTTGTACTTCTATGAACACGCACAGATTTTAGTTACTGTGTAGTATTCCTTCACGACCTGAAAAGGGAGTGGTTAAGAAAAGACGTTTAATATGCCATGTGCCGACATTGATGATTTATGGTGTATTTGCTTTGATTTTCTTTAATAAATGTTTCATTATTAATTTTTATTATTAAAAAAAATCCCAGCACTTTCTGCTTTTCCAAAAGAGGAGAAAGAGGGTTTTGTTATTTTTTTAGAATGAGCTGGGGAAATACTTAAGCTTGCATTCACCTTTGTGATGGCATTTTAACCATGCAGCACTGTTGCAAATAAATCTAAAAAGAGAACAGCTAAAAAAACATTGCAACTAGATATGTGCCTAATGTTTCTCTAACAGGCCGTTACACTGGATTCTATAAATCAACTATAATGATGGTTTTTAAGTCTCCATTTCTCCAGGTCCATTTCATTTTATGATTCTCGTCAGCTTCCTTCGGTGGTACCTGGGCTCCGTCTTTTTTCCATATTCTTTTTGTTTTGTATCTGCTTTATTGTGTCATTTGAACTTGAACCACGGTGAGTCATGTCTCTTCTCTGTTCCTTCCTCTTTCTCCTTCTAGGTTTGTTTTACTTCTTCCAATCCTGCATCTTCTGTATCCCTCCTAAAATATTTTATACACCGAGAACTTTTATCGCAAGTATTGAGAGCTTCTTTGACTTGAAGGTCTTCTGGATTTTAGAGTATGATCCAGAAAGGACTAAGTTGGGTGGGGTCTCTGGAATAAAAAGTCTGTGATTGCATAGGTCATAGTAAACTTTGATTTGTGAAAATCAGAGATGATGAGCAGTACAGGAAAGATATTCGAAAAGTCATTTGGGCTCTTTCCCCAGAGCTAGAATAGTAATCGTGAGGAAGAAATTTGATCTGCTCTGGTTAGTTAACACTTTTCTTGCTGGCATATTTTGCATGGTTGTGGCCCTTAGGAGCATCAGAGACATAAATATTGTTATGCTAGGAAGAGGTTGTGGGCACACTTTAGTTGGTGCTTATTTAGAATTTTAATTCAACTTTTGGTATGTTTCTTGTAGCTATACATATGTTCAACTCTGCCTCAGTTTCTTTTGTCTTAGAGAGTACACCTATGTAAAATTTCACCTCTAAGGGGTGCCTGTCAGTTAAGTGTCTGACTCTTGATTCCAGGTGGTGACCATGATCTCCTGGTTCATGAGATTGAGCCCCACGTTGGGCTCTGCACTGACAGCACGGAACTTGCTTGGGATTCTCTCTTTCTTTGTCCTCTCCCACCCACGTTTTCTCTCTCAAAATAAGTAAATAACCTTAAAAAAGTAAAATTTCCTCTCTATTGTTCTCTGGGGAAGTAAGCATAGTTTAATGGGTTCTTTGATATTCTGGAAAATTTCCATATTTTCCTATTCAAGCAAAAGCACATATACTACATACGTACATTTACCATTATATCAACTATATTTATATGAAAATGACACTTGCCAATGACACTTTCCAAAGCTTTAGTTATTGATGATTAGGTGTCTGTTCTTCCCAGCTTTTTTTCAATGTCCCTAATAGTCATTCTGAAACTTTAGTAGGCAACAGAATCTCCTGGAGGAGCTTATTAAAACAGACTGATGGAGCCTACCCGCCTAGTTTTTTTTTTTTTTTAATTAATTTATTTATTTTGAGAGAGTGAAAGAGCAAGAGCAGGGGAGGGGAAGAAAGGGAGGGAGAGAGAGAGAATCCCCAGCAGGCTGCATGCTCAGTACAGAGCCTGACGCGGGGCTCAATCCGACTATGAGATCATGACCTGAGCTGAAATCGAGAGTCGGTCCCTTAACCAACTGAGCCACCCAGGTGCCCCAGTGTTTTTAGTTTTTTGATTGTTTTTTAGACTCCAAATAATATTTTACCTTCTTATTTCTTGTGTCATTGATATAGGCGATCTCTCCCGATACCTTGCCGTGTGCATGTGGATGCCAACGACATTATTCTTCCAGGTCTTCTTCCTTTCAACCCTTGTTTTCTGTGATTTCATATTGTCCACATAACGTTCCATTTTATCCTGTAACCATAATTGTCTTCTTTTCTTGGTCGAGATTTTGATAAGAGCGGGAGAACAAAATCATTGACTTGGCCTGACTAGGTATTTGTTGCTCACTAGAAGGCCATGTACAATGATCATGTTGTTTGTTTTTGAGCTTTTTGTTTCACATGGAATTCTATTGCCTTTTTTTTTCACTTGGCTCTGCCTTTACTATAGTCTAATTTTCAAGTAAATCAGCATAATAACATTTATTTTATTGATTTCCCCTTTGCCCAGAGACCTCTCTCTGGGTCCCTTATCTTTTCTTCTCTGAGCACAGGTGCTGCTCTGTGGGACAGCTTCCTTTTCATGGGTCTCCTGAGTTAGAGACACTCTTTCCTGCCTCCCATGATTTCTTCCTTCTCATCCTCTTTCTTGGCTTAGTCATTTCTTTTGCAAATTACATCCTTGATTCACTTTCTAAGAAGGAAATTAATACTCTGAGTCCCAGTATGTTCGAAAATGCCTTCACTTGGCACTTATGGTCAACTAAGTCATTGACTTCTATAGACATTTCTGTTGAGGGGTGCCTGGGTGACTCAGTTGGTTGAGTGTCTGACTTGATTTTGGCTGAGGTCATGATCTCATGGTGTGTGAGTTCCAGCCCCACATTGGGTTCTGTGCTGATAGAGTGGAGCCTGCTTGGAATCCTGTCTCTGTCTCTCTCTCTTTCTCCCTGTCTCTCAAAATAAATACATGAACATTAAAAAAAAATTCCGTTGAGAATGATTTTCTTACCAGAAATTTGAAGATGTTGCTATATCTACCATCTGGTGTTGGTAATAAAGAATCTGATTTTCTTTCCTTTCTAGGTGAGTGTTTCTTTACCTTCTGTGGAAGCCTTAATATATTCTTTTTATTCATGTGTTCTCTATTATCTCTAGAATCTGTTAGTTCAGTGGAAAGCAAACTGGGTTTCTTCTCTGATTTTATTTAATAACTATCATTTCCTCTTTCTGTTTTGTTTTCCTATGAGATATTCTTTATCATCTTCCTACTTTTATATTGAGGTTTTTGGGCAATTATATATTTAATTTTGAAGAGTCTTTTGTGATTCTCTGGCTTTTTCTTTTTCATAGCAAATTATTATTATTTGTGGATGGAATATCTCCTTAGAGGTCTCTGAATTAGACTTTTTAAAAGTTCTCTTTCCTGCATTGTCTTTTTTTGTTATTTGTTTGTTTTTGTTTTAAACCTGGGATCTTTTAAATTTTTTTTTTTTTTTAAATCTTGGTTTTTATGTTCCAGAATTTCCTCAAATGTCTAATGATGCTTGGTTGCCCTTTCATGTTTAAAAATGAGACTCTGGGGCACCTGGATGGCTCAGTCAGTTAAGCATCTGACTTTGGCTTGGGTCATGATCTCATGGCTTGTGAGTTTGAGCCTCATGTCATGCTCTGTGCTGACAGCTCAGAGCCTGGAGCCTGCTTCAGATTCTGTGTCTCCTTCTCTCTCTGTCCTTCCCCTGCTCATGCTCTGTCTCTCTCTTGCTCAAAAATAAATAAACATTAAAAAAAAAAAAGAGACACCAAAGGGGTCCCTGGGTGGCTCAGTGGGAAGAACGTGCGACTCCTAATCTCAGGGTTGTGAGTTTAAGCCCCGTGTTGGGGATAGAGATTACTTAAATAAATAAAAATTAAAAAAAAAAAAATGAGACACTAGCAAAGTGCCCCAGATTGAATGGATTATTTTTCAATACATTCTAAAATGCTAAGAGACAAATGCTCCATTGGTGCTGTGCCCAGTATCATGGCTGCCCTGGTTCCTCCCAACATTGTACCCAATTTGTGTGTGTGTGTGGGGAGGGGGGGGCATCTTTTTCTGTGGCTTGCCTTTTTTTTTTTTTAAGCTTATTTGTTTTTAAGAGAGAGAGAGAGAGAGAGAGAGAGAGAGAGAAAGAGAAGAATGAGTGGGGGAGTAGTGAGAAAAGAGGACAGAGGGTCTAAATTGGGCTGTGTGCTGACAGCAGAGAGCCTGATGTGGGGCTTGAACTCATGAACCGTGAGATCAGGACCTGAGCTGAAGGCGGATGCTCAACAGACTGAGCCACCCAGCTGCCCCTTCCATGGCTTGTCTTGTATAAAAAACAGGCTGCCAGGTGTTTTGCACACAGAAGTTGGGGGTGGGGTGGGAATCATTTATAGGCTGTTTTTATGTCCACGTCTCTGGCTCCCACTTTCCTGGCACTGTTGAGTCTTGAATTTCTCTAGATTGGCAACTGGCATGACCGAGGTCCTCGTTGTACATCTTCTAGGTTGTAGTTGGCCTGCTGTGCCTCATCTTTCCAATCTCCTGCATCTGCAGTCCTGTGATCCTCTGTGAAACCTCTCTTTCATAAAAAAGAAAGAAAGAAAGAAAGAAAGAGAGAAAGAAAGAAAGTAAGTTAGTTACCGGATCTTTCTTATTCATCGTTCTCATGACATCTCAGCAATGGAGGCAAAAAGCATATTCTCAGCCTGTGTCCAAAATACAAAATGTCCCATATAAAAGTTTATATCCACGGAATGTTGTATCTTATTTTGATGCAATTTCATGATTTGGAAAGAATTGTGTTTGCGCCAAGTTTTAAATGTAATGGGAGACTTTTGTTCATGAATTACTGCAAGAATGAGCTTTCAGTCAGTAGATCTCTGTCAAAGTCCTTATTTCATTCCTGTCAGTGAGGGGAAGATGGGGCTGTTTTTATGTGGGACATGTGCTAAATCAGGACCGCCCAGCAGCACCTTCAGTGACGAGAGAGATGGTCTGTGTCTGGGTCTGTCCTGTACAGTATAGAATCCACCAGCCACAGGGGGCATCGGGCACCTGAAATGTGGCTAATGCTACTGAGTAACTAAATTTTAAATTGTATTCAATTTTAACTTAAATTTAAATAGCCACATGTGGCCAGCGGATACCATGTTGGAGAGGCTGTTTGTGATCATTGCGTTCTCCTTTGTCATTCGGGTTCACTTAAACGATTCTTTTAGATATGTGTATAAAATAGATGTAACATATGAGAACTTTTAATTTTCTTAAAATACTTATACATGTGTGCTTTGAGCCCATCGGGGACATGGTCTGTGTTGGTCCCTTTTGTAATCTTCAGTGCTTATAACGGTCCCTGGCACACAGTAGGTGCTCAGAAATATTTGTTGCCCGACTGAACAGAGAATTGAGAAAGGTAACATTTTTAGTGGGCAGGTGGTAAGAGTTGTATCAGGCTGTTTCCAGCTGCAGGTTGGAGACTAGGACTGAGGCGTAGCGTTACACGACTTTCCACTTCAGAATGTCATTTAACACGAGCTTTTCTCTTGCTCATAGAACCCTTCACGTGAAGCTTTTCTCTCACCCGGGGGGCCCTGTGCCCTTTCCTTTGTCCTCCGGTCTCTACTTAGCGAAATCTCTACCTTCTTTAAGATCCGGCCCAGGTGACACCGCCCCGGGAAGTATTCTTTTCTGTTCTCGCCCACTGCTCCCCGCAGCCTCCTCTCCCCCGGGCCTGGATTCCACGCTTCTGCTGTCGGCTGTGTTGTTGGCACACGGCTCAGCCCTCCCCTCGCTCTGCTGTTGCCGGTTCACACGCCTTCTCCGCGGGACTGCCAGCCTCTCGAAGGCAACGCATACCATGTTCTGCTCCGGTTCCTAGCACGATACCCGAGAAGCGTGGGCACTGGACCCACTGTCTCCTTTGTAATTGCTAAACTGGACTGTTGCATATAGTACTAATGGCCCAGAAAGGAAATATTTAATATATCAGTGTGTTTGTGGTTGCTAGTTAGTCCCTTATTTTATTTATTTATTTATTTATTTATTTATTTATTTATTGAGAGAGAGAGAGAGAGAGAGAGAGAGAGAGAGATAGCAAGCAGGGGAGGGGCAGAGGGAGAGGGAGAAAGAATCTCAAGCAGGCTCTGTGCCCATCGTGGAGCCTGATGGCGGGCTCGATCCCACAACCCGGGATCATGACCTGAGTGGAAATCAGGACACTCAACCGACTGGGCCACTCAGGTACCCCAACTATTACTTCATTTTAAGCATAGTTATCAGAGATTGAGGAAAGGGCCTTTCTTGTTTTTTTGTTTTTCTTTTTTTTAATACATATTTGGTGCAGTTAAAAAAAGCATGGATGGGGCGCCTGGATGGCTCAGTCAGTTAAGCATCCAACTCTTGATTTCAGCTCAGGTCATGATGTCATGGTTTATGAGATTGAGCCCCCAGTTGGGGCTCCTTGCTGACAGTGCAGAGCCTGCTTGGGATTCTCTCTCTTCTCTCTCTCTGTGCCCTTCCCCTGCTTGCGTGCCCTCACATACATGCTCTCTCTCTGTCTCTTTCTCCCTCTCTCTCAAAAGAAATAAAAATCTTAAAAAAATGTGGATGGGGTGCCTGGGTGGCTCAGTCGGTTTTTACCTCCGACTTCGGCTCAGGTCGAATCTCATGGTTCATGGGTTCAAGCCCAGTGTCGGGCTCTGTGCTGACAGCTCAGAGCCTGGAGCCTGCTTCGGATTCTGTGTCTCCCTCTCTCTCTGACCCTCCCCTGCTCATGCTCTGTCTCTCTCTGTCTCAAAAATAAATAAAAAAATTTTTTTTAAATGTGGATAAATGCCAAGAATTCATAACTAATCAATTACGTTAATCCTCACCCATGTATTTACCAAAAAAGATTGAACTTTTATCAAGATGGCGTTACTTTTCTAGGCATTTCCTCTTTTTTTGGAGCCAGGAGGAGAATGCGAAATGCACGCGGTGTCTGGATAAAAGGCTGTGCTTGATAACTGTGCAGCCGACATAAGAGGCCGTGGTTCAGGGTGTGAGGGTGGACACCGTCGCCTTGCGTGGCATCTGCAGGTCTGTGAAGCACATTTCGGCAGAGCAGGCCAATGCTGATAAACCACCCTGAGTAAGAGCAGGACAGAGACAGACACGAGTGCTTGCTTCAACAGGAGGCAAGCAGGGAGGCACGGTCCCCATAACAAAACAGCCAGGATGTTTTACATTCTTCTCAGAGAGAGGGAAAGAAAGACACAGAGACTAGGGATTATCATAATAAATGCGGCAGGGGGATTAAATATCAGGGCCTGAGGAAGTGCTTCTAAACCCTGATGTCCTGGAGCCACCAAGGCAGCATGTAGGGAAACAGCCTGGAGCCCATACACAGAGTTTCAGGGGCAGATGCCTGCCTGATGCAGGGACAGATGTGCAGACCCGCGTGTCTCTACCCGTGCCCAGACATCCGCAGGTGTCACACGAGCACAGCAAGGCGGTCCTTCTCTTCTGGCCTGATGGTGACTGGATGCCCACCTTGGGTGACTGTGCGTCCTGGTCCTCTGCAAAAGGACCACCCTTTCTTCACTGGTCTTGGAAGAAGATGGAGTGAATCAGGCCTGTTCTCTCTGGGGATCCTGACAACATACTGAACTACAATATAGTCGAGTACACAGGTGAATCTGTGAAGGCTGTTATGGTATAGACAGGGGTCAGCATACTTTTTCTGTGAAGGGATATGTATTAATTTGCCAGGGCTTCATGCATATCATAGACTGGGTGACCTGAACAACAGAAATGTGTGTTCTCACGGTTCTAGAGGCTAGAAGTTCCAGGTCAAAGTGCCAGCCAATTCAGTTTCTGGTGAGGCCTCTCTCCTTGGCTCTAGATGGCCACCTGCCTCTGTGCCTTCATGTGGGCTTTCCTCCGTGCACGTACATATCCCTGCAGTCTTTGTGAATATAGCACACCAGTCTATCCAGATCCCTTCTTATCAGGACACTAGTCCAATTAAGACTGGGGCCCACCCTTCAGCTTCATTTTAACTTCATCACCTCTTCAAAGGCCCTATCTCCAAATACAGTCACATTCTGAGGTACGGGAGATTAGGACTCCAACATATGAATTTTTGGGGATACAACTCAGCCAGTAGCAGGATAGATAATAAATACTCTGAGCTTTTGTAGTGTGAAAGCTGCCTCAGGCAGTATGAAAATGAATGAATGTGGCTGCGTTCCAATAAAACTTTATTTATGGACACTGAAATTTGAATTTCATACAATTTTCACACATCACAGAATTTTCTTTTCCTTTTTTCCCCCAGCCATTTAGAAATTTAAAAACCTCTCGTGGCTCATAGGCTGCCTAAGAATAGGCAACAGCCCTGATTTGACTCATGGGCTGCAGCTTGCTGACCCCTGAAATAGGAGAAATGTTTCTGTAACCCCGTCAGATGAAATGTGCTGTGTGGCAACCGGTGCTCACGGTTTCTCTCTTGAGCTGAGTGGATTTATGTGGGAAACTCAGGTCCCGACAGGTATTTTCATAGAGGATTCAGCCTGCTGTGGCCATGTTTTGCTTTTGGCTGGGCTCCCGTCGGACACGGCAAATGAAGGCATCTGTCACTGTGAGAGTGTTGACATAGCCGTCCCTGCTTGGTGCCACAGACAGGAAATATGTTACATGCACAGTATTGTAGGCACGGGGGTGAATGGCCTCTATTAAGTACCCTGTTTGGGAACTTTTGGGATGAGAAGGCCCTGCTTTTGCATTTAGTTTTAACATCCTCTGCCATTTGGGGCTTGGATTAATTCCAGTAATGTGGGGCAGTGCCTAAGGGAAGCAAGTAGTTTCTGGAATCCTTGTGCAGGACGGGGTTACAGTAACCAGCACCAAGCAGGGCTGGTGGCAGGAGCGAGGAGTTCGGGTCTGCGGTGAAAGGCCTGGTGTGCTGTCTCCCGCCCGCCCGCCTGCCTCCCTGGTGTGGGGTCTGCCCAGGGAGCTTCCCGCCAGCTCCCCATCCCTAGCTGGAGAGAGAGAATGTCTCTGTGAGAGTACTGCACGTTGGCCACGCCCCTCCTCAGAGAGTATCCCCGCCCCTGGGTCCCCCTGCACCCCCTGCAGGTGTCCGCCCGCTTCCGGGGGTGCCGGCCGAGCTCGGTTGTGCACAGTGCTGTCGGTTGGGCGAACGCCGTTGCCATGAGTCTCATCCCGAGAGGACACCTCGTCCAGACACACCGTCCCTGAACGTCCTATGGACAGCCTTCTAATCAGCCCCGAAGACGACTCCAGCTAAGCTTTCAGTCCTGTCTCCCTTCAAATCTAGTCCACCCCCTCCCCGAGAGCGGACATATTAAGGGAACAGGTCCTGGTGGAGCAAAGGCCGGAAGGACATGCGGAGCGCAAGCCTCAGCGGGTGCACGCTGCGCCCCCTGCCAGCTCCTGGGGAAGCCGGTTTCCGTTCCTGCCCCCGCAGCCGCCAGGGCACAGTCCTCCCGCAGAGCTCTCAGGGACAGATCTGCAGGTCAGAACCTTGAGCAGAGCGTGGCAGGATTGCAGTAACTTTTGATGAACTCCTCGAACACCAAGTGCAACTACAGAATATATTTAGCAATCTGAGGTTGGTGGAAATAGTCGGAGATATTCTTGGAGATATTGCCCTTGCTGGGAGACCTCAGAGTCCTGGTCCCGAGAGAGCACGTGCACCAGGGGCTCCCAGGGAGGCACTTCCGGGTTGCACCTGCACGCGGCTGGCTGCAGGCTGCACGGAAAGGTGTCTGCAGCTGAAGCCGGAGCAGGAGGTAGGGCGAGAGGACTCGCCCTGGTGTGTGAGGGGCGGCCAACACAGGCCCCGTGCCCCGTCGGAGCGTCACAGAGTTCCCTGCAAGGTGGTGGCTGGTGCAATCAATCTCCAAAGACTCAGTACAACTGGGTCACCGTTAGAAGACAGGAGAGAACGCACTGCTGCTGCGGCTCTGAGGACCATCATGGAGAGCACCAGCTTCCTCTCCCCTGCCCGTTCTCCTTTCCTCCATCTCAGCCAGTGTTTCGGCTGCTGTGCCCTGCACAGGCGGGGCGATGCAGGGCTTATGGCTCGGGGCTGGGGCAGGGGACCTGTGTTCTTTTCTTCTTTTTGCCAGGATTGGCTGCAGCAAGGGGACAGTTCACTGTTAAAAGCACCAAGGGTGGCCGAGAATCCTGTTTGTCCTGACCCCAGGCATGGGAAGATAGCATGGCCAGTTGGGAGTTGGAGCTTTAGATGAATTAGAACTTCACTGTGTCCTCTAGTGGAGGAGATCGTCATGCTGGGAACCAAGACCTCTAATCAAGCGAACCTTAAGGTTATTATAGGGCTGTGGGTCTCTAGGACCGTGGCGGAGGTCAGTCTTGCTTTACCACCCGGCTCTCGGGTGTATCTCAGCTATGGAGGACAGACACTGCAGCATACAAGGGTCATTGGTTTAGTGCATAAACTACAGTCTGGAAGACGAAGCTGGTATGATAAACCCTCATCAGCAGGCTTGCTGAATCAGAAAATCCTGAGAGCACTGCTCTATCTACCTTGGAATTCCAAATCCCTCCAAGAAGCCACAGGCTTATGCATTAAACCCGCCTAACTCTGCGTTGTTGTCGGTCACGGGCGCGGTGCTGTTCATAGGAAGATGGAAGCCACTCACTTCCATTGTCCAACACTGCACAGCTTTGCAAAACGCACATAACCACGGAACTCTGGAATTAAGGAGGGAGCTAGAGCTGAGGAGAAATGCCAACCCCTGACAACCTGAATGATTCCACCCTGGGGTCGGGGGGAAGGGTAACAGCATCATTTCCTGATCAGGTATTCTTATTAACATTAAATAAGTTCTTGTCTGTTAGATTCAACCATTTAACAAGTTTTCTAAGTGCTTCTTAGATACCGGGTACTCTGTATGCCTGATTTTACCAGGGAAGAATTATCTACGTTTGGCTACCAAGAAAATCTAAGACACGTCTGCAAAATAGTTTTTCATTTCTTGAGAATATGTTCAAACAAAGTACACCCATGACTTTTTCAGAACCCCATTGTGTAAATAGTCATGAAACAACTAGAAATGAGTAATCAACAAGAAGCTGAGGAATTGAGAGGAAAAGGCATCCCAAAGCTACTCATGTACTTTTTAACGTTCAGTGACTTAGGAAATATCCAAACTTATGGTACATTTTCCATTAACTTGCTCTTTTGTATTTAGTCATTCTTATTTGTTTTTTATGTTTTTATAAACTTTCCTACATTTTTTGGTCATTGCTGCCAGATGCTTTAAAAACATGTGTGTTTTGTGTTTTTTTTTCTTAGTTGGCTCTGGTTAATTGCTTAATGGGCTTTAAAAATTTCATATCAAAAGGAAGTCTTTTTCCCTCTTATCCTGCTTGTGATCTCATATCTGTGTCAGCATTTCTGTGTGAGAAAAATAGGCACTGTACAAATGAATAGGTAACAAATTGGCTCATTATGTGAGGACAAAACTTAAAAAGAAAGGATTGAGTTGCGTTAATTAAATATGAATCATTGCTAGGAAAATGAATCCAAGGGACCCATTGTTGGAAGTCTCTAGGGAACCTGGCCCTTCAGAAAATCTGTATAAGTAAAGTCAGAATCCAATGTGGAGGAAAGGGTATCTTTATGGAGTCTGTTTGTATGGGTATTTTGAAAAGCTGAATTGACTTGTTATATAGTTCTCATTTAAATCTGTAAATCTAAACTGAGTCTAAATTCTCTAAAAATATCATAGATGTATGTAACCACCAAATGGCTCTGCCATAGTGTGGTGGACTAAAAATTTTGAAAGCGTCAGGGCTCTAAATATTCCTGCTGTTTTGAATGGTTGAAATAGACTCTGATATCTTCGTTTTGGTGTGCAAGGCTCATTCAGCTATGAAGAGTATGACGATGTCCAGAAGGTGTTACTTAGAATTGCTGAGACACGTGCATGCATGGGTAATTACGTAAGCGGCAGTGAGATATGCTGGCCAACTGTAATTGTTTTGAGTTTGGGCAGCATTTTACTGTAAAACGTGGTCAAATGAATCACTGCTTACAGTTTTCATTGACTCTGGGGGAAAAAGACAAGTCTCTTTATTGCTATTGATATTTTACTTCTTTGGATGAAATATTTCCTACACCATCAAGTACTCTCAGATATAAATTCAGAGAAAACCTTGTTAGCTCATTTAAAGATCAACCCGTTTTTCAAATTTATAGAGTATCCATATATTTGGTGATAGATTTAGGACAAAATGAATGAGGCTAAGCAGCCAAACAGATCTTCATATATTTTTATTTAAAATCCGAGAGAGTTATTTTTCTTACTATACTCTCATGGCCTGCCCCCCTCCCCCCCCACCCCGTGATGTTCAGATGTAACTCTGCTTCTTGAGCTGAGGTTTTCTGTTGTTGGTGAATAAACGACCACCAGTTCAGCCAGCTCCAAGCAGTGGCCACGTGTGACCTTGGTTCTGGAGGGCAGCTGTGCTGGGGACCCAGCTGTTTTCTCTGCTCAGGGTCTCACCAAGCTGGAATCAAGGTAGCAGCCAGAGGAAAGCTCTTCACCAGGGGCCTGGGGTTTCTTTCCACCTCAGGGGATCTTGACAAAATTAACTTCCTTCTTGGGCTTTCCTTGTGGCCCCGTGTATCTTTGAGCCAGCAAAGTTCTGTCTTCCCAGGCCTCTGGGTATTCTACTGCTGCCTGTCTTCGGCTCCCACCTCCGCAGCAGGGAGAAAGCTTTGCTAGTAAGGGCTCATGTGATTATGTTGGGCCCACTCAGATATTCCAAGATGATCTTCCTAAGTTAAGGTCAACTGATTAATAATCTAAATAACATATGACAGCTTTTGCCTTGTAACTCCTGGGCATGACACCAGGGGACGAGGGTCACCAGGGCCAAAAATCTGCCTGCCAGACTGTGGTGGTCAATTTGGTGCCTTTTGAATGCATGTCTTTGGGGTCAAATATGTAGCTAACTGTTATGAATTGCCCAAATGTACTTGACTAGAAAATGTTTTCACTAGTTTCTGGGTTTTCTATATAAATTAGGTATAACTTATTAACTATGTTATTTGATGTTATGTTATTTAAAAACTGATTTAAAAAAATTTTTTTTTACATTTATTTATTTTTGAGAGACAGGCACAGAGCACAAGTGGGGGACGGGCAGAGAGAGACGGAGACAGAGAATCCGAAGCAGGCTCCAGGCTCCCAGCTGTCAGCACAGAGCCCGACACGGGGCTCGAACTCACAAACTGTGAGATCATGACCTGAGCTGAAGTTGGACGCTTAACGGACTGAGTCACCCACGTGCCCCCAAACTGACTTGTTTTATCTACATGTGTTGGGCTTTAGACTTGGTTTAGGATATTCTACTAACTAGTTTGTTTCTGCCTATTTCCCCTTGTGTCTCCTGTACTTTTTGCTTTATGGATATTGTGGCCATGCTATTTGGAGCATAGATATTCCTAAGCTATCTTCATGGTGAATCGTACCGTTTGGAATTTGTAGTAGTTGTCTTTGCCTTACTATATATTTTTATGATCTAGCTAAGTTTCTGGCTGTTTGACAGGCTCTCTTAATAAGATCATGATTTCTCTCTCCCTCTCTCTCATTTTCTTTCTCTTTGGTTTTGTTTAATTTTTAAATTTTCTTTTATAGTCAACCTTTTCAGTTCCATTTAGATTTTTCTTTTATGTACAATTGTTTTTGTTTTGGAATCAGAACAAAAATCCCTTTTTAAGTGCTTGAGTCTAGCTCATTTACGTTTATTGATATGACAGAGAAGTTTGGTCTTAGTCATTTAATATTATATTGATATGTTTTCTGGCTTTATAAATTAATTTTTTAAATGTTTATTTAGTTTTTGATGGGGGGGAAATGAGTGGGGGAGGGGCAGAGAGAGAGGGAGACACAGAATCTGAAGCAGACTCCAGGCTCTGAGCTGTCAGCACAGAACCCGAAGCGGGGCTCAAACTCATGAACCGTGAGATCATAACCTGAGTCAAAGTCAGATGCTTAACCGACTGAGCCACCCAGGCGCCCCTAAAAAAATTTTTAATGTTTATTTATTTTTGAGACCGAGAGACAGAGCACAAATGAGGGAGGGGAAGAGAGAGAGGGAGATACAGAATCTGAAGCAGGCTCCAGGCTCTGAACTATGAGCACAGAGTCTGACGCGGGGCTCAAAGTCAGGAACTGTGAGATCATGACCTGAGCCAAAGTTGGAGGCTTAACCAACTGAGCCACCCAGGCACCCCTTTTTGGCTTTATAGATACTAAAAAGCATTTTACTGTGAGGTCTCTGCTTCTTTCTGGTTTTGTTGTGTGGGTGTACATGCATGTGTGTGTTGTGTAGTATTTCTGATACTAGAAGGTTTGTATGTCCATGGTTTCATTCCAGGGGTTGTTACATTTTTAATTCCTCATACAGTGTTCGGTGCAGATCTTTCTGTTCTTTGGCGACACTTTCTTCTTCTTCTACTGAGTGTTATTCATCTGTTAATAACAGATTTAAAAATATCTTTTATTTTCTACTGTTGCATCTTTGCATTGATATCCTGCCAAATCCTGATATTTTATGTACCTTTGACTGAATTGGGCTTCCCTGGACCACCTACTTGCAACTTTTTTGTGGGATGTTCGACCAGAGAAGAATCCCATTCTATAGTTGTTTTGCTTTTCCTTTGCCTTGGAAAATATGACTTATTTGTAGCCATATCTCATCTGGTTTTGAAACCCAAACTGCATCCAGTGGGGCTTTTGTTGGGCGGCTCAATCTGTATCTCCCAACTGTGGTGGCAAAAATGGGGTATACCTCTTGCCTGAGCCTGTGTTCACACTTTCAGAAGCGTCATGTCCATGGTCTCTGAGCTCTGCTGCCTTCCACATTGCTCTCGTCCTATCTCAGGATTTCTGTCCAGCTGTTACCTGTAATCTGGGGTCTACAGTTTATAGGAGTCTCCGTGTGTCCCTGAAAATTGATATCTGGGAGGAGAAGGAAAGATCCTTGCTGATTTATGAGCTGTGTTCACACTGGCATGATGGATGGCAGAAGGGAAGGTCTCTGGAGTTTAAAAATTTTGGGTATAGTTCTCTCTGTGTGTTATATTTTGTAAATATTTTCTCCCCAACTGGGCTTGTCTTCTGTAGTGGAGATTACAATTTTTATGTCTTTAGATTTATCCCTTTTCCCTTTATTGCTTCTCTGCTTTGTGTCTGTTTAAGGTAGGTTCCCGGTTCTCCCCAAGGTTATAAGCAATTGCCCTGTTTTCTCCCAGGCTGTCAGAGTTTTGCTTGTCACATTTAGCCCTTTAATATGTTGAGAATTGAAATGTGAGTAATGTGAGGGAGGGAATCTAGATTTTTAATTTTTTTTTTTTAATTTATAGCCTATTGTTCCCGTGTTGCATGGGCAAATCGAATAGTGCATCCTTTCCCACTACTTTGAAATGCCACCTTTTAATATTTTCAGCCCTAGATAACTGGGATTGCTTATGTATATTTTCTTTGGTTCTGTTGATCTATCTATCATTTCTGGCACCTTTACCCCCTGCTGTTTAATTTCCTATAGTTTTATTTATAGCAGGCAAGTATCCTTTCCTTTCTCTTCATCAAAATTCCTTTGCCATTCAAGTTGTATTTCTCTTATACATGTCTTTTAACATCAGTTTGTCAAGGTTTGAAGAGTTCTAGAAGCACTAGGATAAGTGACTGAATTTGCATTGAATATATAAATTAAGGGAGATGATTAGCAATATTGGTATTGAGTTACTTCATAGAGGAATCACTTTTTTTTTTTTAATGTTTATTTTTGAGAGAGAGAAAGACAGAGAGCGAGCAGGGCAGGGGCAGAGAGAGTGGGAGACACAGAATCCAAAGCAGGCTCCAGGCTCTGAGCGGTCAGCACAGGGCCCGACGCGGGGCCTAAAGTCACGAACCATGAGATCATGACCCGAGCTGAAGTCGGATGCTCAACCGACTGAGCCACCCCGGCGCCCCAAGGAATCACTTTCTTGCTCTGTTCAGCTGGCCCTTCAGAAACATTTCAGAATGTTATCATCTAGCTCTTGAACATTCCATGAGAAATTTATTCCTAAGTGTTTTGTTGTTTAAAAAAAAAATTATGGGGGCACCTGGGTGGCTCAGTCAGTTAAGCTTCTGACTTTGGCTCAGGTCATGACCTCGTGGTTCATGAGTTCGAGCCCCGTATTGGGCTCTGCACTGACAGCTCAGAGCCTGGAACTTGCTTCCGATTCTGTGTCTCCCTCTCTCTCTGCCCCTCCCCTGCTCATGCTCTGTCTCTCTCTGTCTCAAAAAAAAAAAAAAAATTATGGCTCTTGTGAACAGAAATTTTTGTTGTATTGTGCATGTGGTTCCTGTAAGTAGCAAGCAATGCTACCGATTTTTCCATTATTAATATTTTTATGGTTTCAGTGTTCCTCGTGTGATTCTTCAGAGCCGGAATGTTTCCATGCCACTTCTCCAGTATCTGATCATTTAAGAGTCAGCTGACACTCTTGCTTCCTTCACAAGTGTCTTTCCTGAACACTCTTTTCCTTAACAATTTCCCTTTGCTCTGGAAGGACTTGCGGACTGTTGATAAAATTAAGACATCGTGCTTTCTTTATTGTTCCGGAGATGTTTTGTTTTCTCTCCAGTTTATAAACTGCACAACCATGGCCAAATTTCATAATTATTCTCTTTACACACATGATTTAGTGACGAGGTTGTGATTATCGGTAAATACTTCCATTACTAACAATTCTTATATCCATATAACTGCTTGGTTTTAGCGTGTTAATTATCCTATTAGTTGGTTCTCAGGATCCTAAAAAGATTTCCAAAGAACACGTGCTTTTCAAAAGAATCTACTTTTTCCAGCTTTTGCTGAATCAGTCAATGATAATAACTCAGATACTCATTCCCCATCTTAGTAGTTACTTTTACGGGAAGAATTTGAAATGTGAGCAAACTTTTCAGAAGGCTTTTAACCACACATTCCCATGCAAAATGACTGAAGGGAGGCAAGGATTGGAAGTTGTTCAATTTCATGTGCAGTTTCATTGGTCCTGGATGTCACCTGCCCTGGAGCATTTGCATCATAAAGCAGGGGGGTTCTGATGAGACCGAGGGGGTCAGGTAGGGTTTGCTGCTGCTTTGCCCATTACTGTTGTTTACATTCACACTGGAATGGAGTTGGCTTCCTGTCTCTTTTCATTTAATAGTGTTTACATTGTGGAAATAAACTGGCAATAAATTTTCGTGGCCATTTTTAATCTAGCCGGTGAATTCTGCTTTCTCTGCAAAGAGAGCGGCCATGTGGCTGATTGTGTAACCTCTTGTCTCATTCCTCCCCCTGCCCCCACCCCCGCTCCTGGCTCCCATTTCTCAGTCTGGTTCTCCAGGCTCATCTGTTTGCCTGTATCACCTGCTTGGCCGGCTGCTTCAAGGAGACTGGATATTTGTATTAGCCTAGCTTTATATTACACTTGGGGGATTAATTACGAAGTACAAGCCTATAAAGAACCTGGGAAGAATATAAACTGCTTTGGTACAGGCTTAGCAGAAGGGAAGTTTGAATCAACTTCTCATCATTAAAATGGTAGGGTTAGAAATCACACTTTATATGGGACTGTAAGTGACTTTAAGATGAGTTTCTTTATTTTCTTGGGGAAGGATCATGAATATCTCATTCTGGTTCACTTTATGGGCCTAAGGAATATAAAATTAAATCTTTCAAATTACTATTCATGTGTATGTGTAAATGTATCATCTTAAATAAGGTCTGGGCCCTAATTTTTATATCTCAGAAGCTTTTTTTTTCTTACTACATCCATAAACTAATAGCAAGACTGCGGGGAGGTAGGTTATATTAAAGGTTGGAGGAAGAATCCCAGAGGACGCCTGGCACATTCTTCCCAGGAGCCTTGAAAAACAGGGGAAGCTGTCATTCATCTAGAAAGAAAAAATGAATTAGAAATCTCCTGAATATATCTCCCTGCCCTGTGTTAATGAGTAGCGAACCCATCACTTAGGGACTGTCTATAGATATCTCCCCAACGGAGTTGTATGAGTTTGTGGGTAATTGAAATACTTTGTATAATATTTTCATTTTGGAATCAGACTCTGGTGTGAATTTTATGCCCTTACTTGACAGGCACACAGGAGCTTGGGCCTGAAATTTGCATACTCTTGAATGCTCATGCTGGGCCTTGTAACTGAGATTTACAAACATTTCTCTTCAGCTAGGCAGCCAGAAGTGTATGCTCCTGGAAGTATAGCTTTGGGAAAAAGAAAAAATCCTGTGTGACACACGATGAGAAGGACTCACAGTTTTCTTTCAGCAGCCACACCAAACAGAGATTTTGCATTACTGGCAGGTTAAATAGAGACCAAAAGAAGTGAGTGAGCCAAGCACATGGGGCGATTAGTAATTCTCTTACAGCCGAACTCCTGTGCCTGGCAGGACCCCAGTACTGAGCTCAGTGCTACTTTGCCTTATAACCTTGCTCTTAATTGTCATGTTTATGTTTTTCCAGGCAGGTTCAACCTCATTGTCATTCTGCTTGTTCTTTGGTACTTCTGCCTGAAGGCTGCTCTAATATATTCCTCCACTCTGGATGTCCCTGGATGGATAAATGGTCCTTTCTCTCAGATGGTGGGGTAGCTAAGCTGGGGTATGGAGGAAGAACTCTTTCGGGTTCTATATGGGAAACCATAGCTCTTCATGCGTTCCAGCAGAAGTGAAAACATCCTGGTTAACCCTCGGGAAGTGATACTCATTGCGGGAGTTTCCTTTGACTTCTCAGTAACCCGAGGAAGGCTGCTGAGCCACCGAAGGGAACAGGGTCCACTCTGGAACAACCAGCATCGTCCGTAGGTTAGACGGGAAAAGTTACAGGTACAAAGGGCTTTCCTCTTATTCTTTTAAGCCAGTTCTGAGCTTTGATATTGGCTTTGCTGTCAGAGATTTTGTTAGTGGTCCAAAGGAAAGCCCTATATTTGCCTAGAATAAAAATGAAGCTTCCTGTTAAGGACACAGTGTTCTGTGTTTTCATCAAGCACCTGGTGGTCTGATTCTTTTCAATTTAGCTCGCTAGTCTACTATTTCTGGAAACCAGAACCATCTCAATAGGGTCCTAAGGTGTCAGTCCTAACCTGGTGAGGAAGGCAAACACTACTTTGATTTTCCTCACCCACTTTTCCAGGTGGGAGCTGGTGGGATCCCTAGGAGAAGTCCACACTTTTCCATTAGATATGAAATAGTCCTATTGTGTTGTACTAAATTTGACATGTAAAAGTGATGAGGTGATACTCACTGAAATAGTTGAGGGCATCAGACTGTGAGTATCTGTGTTAAAATCACATCTTGTTTGTCTGCATTTCCCCTGGCACCTCACACATTGCGAACACTTGGTAAAGATTAGTTTATAAATATATAAGCCCTCAGATAAAAAGGCAATAATTATTTTATGTTAAGTACACAGCCACTGTAATAAGTGTGACCTCGATAAAAAAGATGTAGCAAAATGTAGAAGGTTCATAAAGCCTTATGTTCCGAGGAGTAACAAAGCAGTAAATAAAGTAGGCATTTTAGCCCCTACATTATATCTGAAAGTTAAGCTCTAGCAGAATTTTTGAAGGCTAATTTGGATATAAATGAAGACCACGTGAGTGAGAATAAGCAAAGGCTATTTTTATTCATAGCTCGCTCTTGCTCTAGCAAGGGGATGGGCCACCATCACTTGGGTGTAGCAGAGACTCAGAAGCAGGGGGGTAGGGACGCTCAGTGGGGACACAAGGCAGGCTCCAGGTGTGCTCTGTCTGCAAGCTATCAGCCCTGGGAAGCGGCGGGGGAGCTAGCTGGAAGCAGGGCCTCCTGCGTGCTTGGCTACAGGTGCATATTTGACTTTCTCTGATGGACCCTAAGTTGGATGTGGGTGACAGTTGGGGAGGTTGTAGTCATGAATAGAATCCTGGCTGTGGAGGGTGGATCACTGCAAGCGTTATTGTTTGGCTTCCTGGACTGTTGCTAGGGATCATCGTCTGACCTCCTGCGAGTCTGCCTTGCAGACAGTAGGCTGGCTGTCTGGACGGGTCCCTGCAGAGAGTGGATTGATTTCCCGGACTAGCTGCTGTAGGCTGGGGGCTAGAGTTCAGTTTTTATGTGTGGTCTGACCACCGTCCACCTCTGTATTCAGTCTCTCATAGGTTTGAGAGCGGGACAGCAGTGCCGAGAGTCAAAAGAACTGAAAACGTGCAGGAAAACCTTTACATTATAGGAGTAAAAGTAGCCAGCTGTTTGTTTTGGTGGACATGCCTCATTTTACTGCACTTCACTCTCCTGTACTTTGCAGATACTGTGTTCTTTACAGATGCAGGTTTGCACGGCACCGTTTTTCCAACAGCATTTGCTTCCTTTGAGTCTCTGTGTCACATTTTGGCGATTCTCACAATATTTCAGACTTTTTCATTATTATTATATTTGTGATGGTGATCTGTGGTCAGTGATTATGACTCCCTATAGGCTCAGGTGACGCTTAGCACTTTTAGCCATAAGATATTTTTAAATTAAGGTCATATACACTTTTAGACACATGCTATTGCACACTTACTAGACTATGGTATAGTGTGAACGTAACTTTTATATGCACTGGGAAACCAAAAAATTCATTTGACTTGCTTTACCGTGACGTGCCTCTTATTACAGTGGTCTGGAACTAAACCTGCATTATGTCTGAGCTTTGCCTGTATACAAAAAAGATCTTTGGGCTCACGATGCTTTGCAACACTCTTGAAATGCAGTGATTCTGACCTTAATTTTTCTAGGAGCTCTCTAGGCCGTAATTAGAAATGTCCAATTGAAAGAGAATTCTCTGAAGGGACAGAGAAGGAGTGCAATTTATTTAGCTTTGCAATTAGAACAAAAGTGATTCCTAAGAACAACAAGGATGATAAATCATTCTGGGGCAAAATGTAGAGAGATGCAAACAAGTGAGGGTAAAAACCATCCTGGAAGAGAAAGTCAGGAGAAGTGCAGGTGCCCAGAGGTTACTGCAAAATGAACGAGTACTTAGAAGATCCAATGTGCTATCAGACCCCTCACCAAGGGGAATTAAAAAAGACCAGTGGAAAATTGCAACAGCATAAGAAATAATTACAATAGAAGCCTTGATCAGATTAAAAAGTGTGTAATAAGAAAATAGCTTCAAGTCTGAGGCATATCATAAAGCAGACACTGTTATCAAGGAAGATGCTAAAATGTTAGTATGCTTTGTAGAAAATACCGTTTTGAATATGGTAGTTTGACTAACAGTTGAGGGCTCCTCATTATGAAATAGATGAGAATCTTTTTTTCTGGGAGAGCTTTGAAGGAGCAAAGCGAGCACCAGTTCAGTGATGATCAGAATAACACCAGTAGAATAGAAACACACAAAATAAACCTCCCAGGCTGCTGGAGCTTTTAATTTCCATCCAGAAAATCCAGCTTTATCTGTGGATGCTATTGTCATTTTAAGACTGTTAGTTGCATTTGTGAAATTCCTGGATTAAAAAAATGAGGCTGGTGATTATATATTTTTTACCCACTTTATTTCATTTCAATACTGAATTATTTTCAAAGAGGATACTTTTTAAAAAAATTTTTTTTAACATTTATTTATTTTTGAGACAGAGAGAGACAGAGCATGAATGGGGGAGGGTCAGAGAGAGGGAGACACAGAATCTGAAACAGGCTCCAGGCTCTAAGCTGGAGCCCGACAAGGGGCTTGAACTCACTGACTGTGAGATCATGACCTGAGCTGAAGTCGGACGCTCAACCGACTGAGCCACCCGGGCGCCCCCCAAAGAGGATACTTTTATTTTTGGTAAGACGTATACATAAATAACAAAATCAATCCCACTCTTACTATAAAATCTTTTCTCTCTTTTAGTCTGTTCTGACTGCTGTGACAAAATTACCATAAACTGGGTAGCTTATAAATAATGAAAATTTACTTTTTAGTTTTGAAGGTTAGAAATCCAAGCTCAGGTGCCTGCAGATTCTGCAGAAATGTCCCCCTTCCTGGTTCACAGGTGACCGTCTTCTTACATTGTTGTCACTTGGCAGAAAGGACAGGGGAGCTGTCTGGGGTCTCTCTTGTAAGGGTACTAATCTTTCTCATGAGGGCTCTGCCCATTTTAAGTACCATCACATTAGAGATTAGGTTTCAACCTATGGGTTTGAGGAGGACACAGATACTCGGTCCTCAGCACTCCCCAAATGTTTTCAGGAGCTGGGCAAGAGAAAAACCCCAGCAATTAGAATAATTTATTCATTATAAATGTTATTATATGCATAAAGGAGACTTGGAAAATGCAGACTCATAGAAAGAAGAAAAATACTAATGAATAATTCTGTCATTTAAACAAAACTGTATTTAAAAAGTTTCGTATTAAATTTTCTTCCAACGTTTTTCCTTGAGTATAATTTTTTAACATGTTTTTAAGAATCCGTTTTTGTATTTTATTTTCTTCACTAAGTAATCTTAACATTTATAAATTAGGAGAAAGTAGCAGGTTTCACCTCTGTATCCCTTACCTGGAACAGTAATTGGATACTTTTGGGTACTTTTTTTTTCCCAAGTATTTTTTTTTTTTTTTTTTTTTTTTTTTTTTTTTTTTAAGAAGAGTCCTTTTGAGTCCAACCTGCTTTAGTTTGTAAGCTAATGTGGAACTTTCATGGAGACATTCTCAAACCTGTATCTTTGAATTTGAGCTTAACACTTCTCTTAATTTTGGGAACATAGCTGGTTTAAAAGTTATACATAAAGGTTTTTTTTGTTTGTTTTAAGTGTTTATTTTTGAGAGAGAGAGAGAGAGAGAGAGAGAGACAGAGAGAGAGGGAGACACAGAATCTGAAGCAGGCTCCAGGCTCCAACCTGTCAGCACAGAGGCAAACGTGG
Source organism: Panthera uncia (assembly GCF_023721935.1). NCBI lineage: Eukaryota > Metazoa > Chordata > Mammalia > Carnivora > Felidae > Panthera > Panthera uncia. The sequence goes on along the minus strand of NW_026057586.1, from coordinate 7,537,175 downwards.
GGCTCGAACTCATGAACCACGAGATCATGACTTGAACTGAAGTTGGATGCTTAGCCCACTGAGCCATGCAGGTGACCCAAGTTTTGTTTTTAACTTCTAGAACCGTCCCCCCACCCCCACTGTATACCTTTTTCCTGTTTTTATAAAACTTTTTAATCTGCCACATTTCAAACACCCACAAGAATAGAGTGAATAATCTGATAAATCCCTGTGTATGATCACCGCCTTTAACCATCAGACCTACTTTTGTATGTGAGTTTGAATCCTGTAGTAAACCTCTGTGTAGAATAAACACTTCTGGAAGAATGTTTTACATTCAGTAACAAGATCATTCCCTCAGTAAGAAACAGCAATCCCAATGAAGTATTTTGCTTTAAATCTTGATTAAGGCTTGTCTGTATTTTTAGGTTCCTAAATGTGGCTGATTCAGTCAGCCTTGGTGATTGTAGGTGGTGATGCTCAGTGGGATTTTTGTGATTGGGTGTTTTATCAGAAACCCTCACCCCAGAAACTCCTCTGTTTTATTTTTAACTTTGATTTTCTTGTTCTTTGGTTCTTAGTTTTGATTAATTTCTTGATTGGCTAGAGTATTTTGTGAAAGGAATAATCTGTAGATCATAACCTTTAAAACTCCTTAAATATAATACATGTTGGTCTATTTTTTTGTGGCATTTTGTGTAGAAGAAAAAAAATATATAAAGAAAAACCTTTTTTCCCTCTTTAGGTATCCTCTTTTTTGTTGGTTTTTCCTGTGCTGTGGATTTAAAAAAAAAAAAATGCTTGCCATTAAAATCACTGTGGTCCATCTGTTTTGTGTATATTGCATTTCCCTGGGGTATGGTGACCCTTTATAGTTTTTTGTAAGCTTCTGGGTTATGTGTCCTTCACAGCTTCCCACGGTCTATTTATTTATTATTTTCTGTGTATCACAAAGATCTTCTCACACCTCCCTCCCGCAAATAACAGTCACAGCTGCCTTTTCTACAGTTCTTGCCATGTGCCACAGACAATGTTCTCTCTATCTTATGGGCTTATTTCATGTTTGTCAATCACATTTCAGGTTCAATTTTTTTCTATAGCAGCCGTTTAGCTGTATACTATCTGCATACAGGTCGTCAATTTTAATGTTTTTTTCCGTCTTGAAATCTCCCTTATTCTACCCATCTTCTGTCTTGTTGGTTTTTTTCAATAAAGTTTCCTGCTTATTTTACCTTTATGACTTTCTACTCTGATTTCATAAAGAAAGTGATTCCTTGGTGTGCCTGGGTGGCTCAGTCAGTTAAGCATCCGAATCCTGATTTTGGCTCAAGTCCTGGTCTCACGGTTCATGAGATCGAGCCCCGCCTGAGGCTCTGCACCGACAGAGTGGAGTGTGGAGCCTGCTTGGGATTCTCTGTCTCCCTGTCTCTCTCTGCCCTTCTCTCTGTCTCTCTCTCTCTCTCTCTCTCTGCCTCTCTCTCAAACTAAATAAATAAACAGACTTAAAAAAAAAGAAAGTGATTCCTTGAGTCTTTTTATATTGTGGCGAAATATACATAGCATACCATTTTATTTATTTATTTTTTAAATTTAAATTAAAAATTCAAGTGTAATTAACATGCAGTGTTATATTAGTTTCAGGCATAGAATATAGTGATTCAAGAATTCTGTGTATGACTCGGTGCTCATCCCAGAAGTGCACTGTTGACCCCCTTCACCTATTTTAGCCATTGTCCCCACCTCCCTTCTCTGGTAACCACCAGTTTGTTCTATGTAAGAGCCTCTGTTTTTGTTCGTCACTTTGTTTTACGTAACATAGGATCAGAGTGCATGACTCTACTCATACGAGGTTCCCAGAGTGGCCAAATTCATAGAGATGGGAGAGAGAAGGGAAGGGCTTTGGGAGGAGAGAGTGAGGAGTTATTTTTATGGTTGCAGAGTTTCAGCTGGGGAAGGTGAAAAAGTTTTGGAGGCGGATAGTGGTGATGGTTGAACCATAATATGCCTGTGCTTAATCTTGAGGGTTTTTTTTTTTTTCCAAATGCTAACAATTTAAAGACATTTTTCTCTTTTTACACTAAGTTATTTTCAGGGCTGTGTCAGAATCTTTGGAATAATGTTCCCTTTCTGCAATTTTGTGTGTGTGTGTGAGCCCCGCTAATGCACACCCACCCCACTGCCTTTCCATGAATCATTCTCACCTTCGGAGAGATCTGTGATCTCTGCAGACTTGCCATTTGGGGTCTAGCCTCACTCAGTATCACCACTGAATCCCCTTCTCAAATCTAGAAGTGGGTGACAGGCTGAACATGTATTTCCTACCCCAAGCCCCAGGATCTACTCAGTTTTTATCTAGTGTATTTTATTTTGTTTTATTATTTTTTTTTTCAACGTTTATTTATTTTTGGGACAGAGAGAGACAGAGCATGAACGGGGGAGGGACAGAGAGAGAGGGAGACACAGAATCGGAAACAGGCTCCAGGCTCTGAGCCATCAGCCCAGAGCCTGACGCGGGGCTTGAGCTCACGGACCGCGAGATCGTGACCTGGCTGAAGTCGGACGCTTAACCGACTGCACCACCCAGGTGCCCCATTATCTAGTGTATTTTAAATAAATAAGGCAGTGTGTTCTTCTAAGCCTATCTCTATCCCCTGGTATGACTTCATATACTGAATATATATATCGTGAGTCTATAAAAACTTAAAATACACACATGGCTGCACATCTGTCTGTTTTTACACCTATTTATTTATTTATTTATTTATTTATTTATTTAAGTTTTAAGTCTTCTACTTTAATCTAATTTCAAGGACCATGCTTTCCAGGATAAGATTTACAAACATCAGCCCTTCTTTCTCCATTCAGATGTTTCAGTCTCCAGTTAGAATGGTTTATAGAAAGGGATGTATTGATGGGGAGGGAATAACAAGCAGCACATTGGCTTTCTTTAAAAAAAAAAAAAAATCCCAATATTAAAGTAGCAGTAATACACAAAATGTCTGAAGGAACCAGGAAGGTAAGGAAATGAAGAAAGTGGTCTTAGTTGGGTCTGGGGAATTGGGGAACTGTGTGTAGACAGAGGAGAGCTTGCTCCTAGACTCCAGTAATAATTTCCTGGTCTTCTGATTTTTTTATCAAAAGATTGAAATCTAGATTTTGTGAAATCACCAAATTGCTTGCACATGCAATAAGACTAAAACAAAACCGTAAACCAGAAAATGCTCTGTGTGCCCAACAGAACTGATCTATAGGTAAAAAGACAGCTGCCAAGTGTATCGTATATAGTCCTAGCATGTCCAAATCAAGGGCATTCCTTAGGGAAAGAATGTTTATCACTTACTGTGAGTTGATGAGTTTTTCTTGGCCTCAGTCTGATTATCAATGCCTTCATTTGTGATGTCGTGTTGAATTCTGTTTCCCACTATTTCCTGTACTTTTAACAGTAAAAACAACAGAAATGTCAAGCTTTTCTTCTTAAACCAGCAAACAATTTTTCATTTATTTCAGAGCAAGTATATAATATAATTGATCAGAGAAACTTTAGATTTAGTTTAAATGAGACATTCTGAATTCTTTCAATATTTTTGTCTCTTCTAATAATGGGTTTCATATCAAAATATCTCATATTCTGGCCCTGGTTTTGTGCACCTGTGATTTTTTTTTTTTACCTTACTTGTGTGATTTTCAACAAGAGTTAAAGTCTAAGTAATCTAAATAACTTAGCCCACTTACATCTGCAAAATAGCCAAGTATGGCCTATGAGCCCATGTGAATGTGTTTCTGCTGTAAATAGAAGCCGTGCCCCTAAGGTCTCATTCCTGTGTGATATGGAGCACCATTGCTCTTTCTACAGGAATGTGCAACAAGACAGGTCCATTCTGTCCCAGCTCCGGGCTGGGCATCGGCTAGTTCAGTGGTTGTCAGGCCACCATTACTGAACACTGCAGGCTGGAAGGCTTATTGAACAACAGACAGTTCTTTTCTCACAGTTCTGGGGGCTGGAAGTCCAAGATCAAGGTGCGGCAGCTTTGGTTTCTGGTGATGGCTTGCAGATGGCTGCCTTCTCACAGTGTCCCCACGTGGTTTTTCCCCTGTGTGTGCACACAGGAGAGGTGTCCCTGGTGTCTCTTTTTCTTCTTGTAAGGACAGCAGTCCTATCAGATCAGGGATCCACCTTATGGCTTCATGGAGCCTTAATTACCTCCTTAAAGTCTCTCTCTCCAGTCATTGGGGGTTAGCACGTCAACATAGGAATTTTGTGGGGACACAGTTTAGTCTATAATACCTACCTTATAAATGGTTCCTCTTCAGGGAAACTTGTCCTTTTCTGCAATGCAGCATACAAGTATAAGGACCCAAATAATCTAATAATATAAATTATAGGCTGGGGTTATAGAAATGACTGCATAAATAGCAGAGATATCGAAACTGAATATTCTTTCTTAAAATTATTTATTTTTTAAAAAATTTACATCCAAGTTAGTTAGCATATAGTACAATAATGATTTCAGGAGTAGAATCCAGTAATTCATCCCCTACGTAGGACACCAGTGCTCATGCCAACAGGTGTCTTCCTTAATGCCCCTTGCCTATTTAGCCCATTCCCCCACCCAAAACCTCTCTAGCAATCCTAAGCAAAACTGGATATTCTTGTTTCCTTCTTCATAGTGATGGAAACAGCTTTTGAGCTCACTTAATATGAAAATAAAACATTTGAAATGGGCAAAAGCTTATAAAATTATATATTATATATCCATTTATATGTATTATATGCAGTGTTATATATTATACATATATAAGTACATATATACATATAAATATATAAAATAAGATGACATGTTTCCAGCCATCAAATTCATACCCTAAAATTTAATTTTGCAGATTGCTTCACCCTAGAGGTAGTATGGTATCTTTGCTTTTGAAGTAATCACAATATAAAAATGCCTTTTTATTTATTTTTTATTTTTTATTTATTTTTTAATGTTTTTATTTGTTTATGAGACAGAGAGAGACAGAGCATGAGCAGGGGAGGAGCGGAGAGAGAGGGAGACACAGAATCCAAAGCAGGCTCCAGGCTCCGCGCTGTCAGCACAGAGCCCAATGCGGCGCTCGAACTCAGAGTGTAAGATCATGACCTGAGCCGAAGTTGGACATTCAACCGACTGAGCCACCCAGGTACCCCAAAAGTGCCTTTTTAATTGGGAGAGGAAAGGACATAGAATAAAGAAAGTAAGTTAGTGGGGTGCCTGGGTGGGTCAGTTGGTTGGGTATCTGACTTTGGCTCAGGTCACCATCTCACTATTGAGGGTTTGAGTCCCACGTCAGGCTCTGCCTGGAGCCTGCTTCGGATTCTGAGTCTCCCTCTCTCTCTGCTCCTCCCCTACTCATGCTCTTTCTCTCTCTCTCTCTCTCTCTCTCTCTCTCAAATAAATAAACATATAAAAAAAGAAAATAAATTAGTAAAATAGCTGATAGTGTATATTTTCTTTTTTTTTTTTTTTAATGTTCATTTTTGAGAAAGAGCATGACAGGGGGGAGGGGCAGAGGGAGGGGGACAGAGGATCTGAAGCGGGGTCCACACTGACAGCAGACAGCCCGATGCAGGACTCGGACTCAGGAACCCTGAGATCATGACCTGAGCCGAAGTTGGATGCTTGGCCAACTGAGCCACCCAGACATCCCTAGCATTTTCTTCTTCTAAATGGAAGTACCCCCTTTACCAGATGGTGACAGAGTCCCTCTCACAAAGGCCTGGTACCTAGTCTCTGACAACTGTAATCCTGTCTTTCTGTGGCCACAACCACAACTTCCTGAACAGCAAGTTTTGCTGAGATGGAAGCTTTTCTCTAGGTACCAGGCTAGTTAGCTACCTTCTGCATGTTCGTTGGTTAAAACGTTCATCATTTAGCTTTTCTATGTGTTGGGTTTGGGGCTAGATACTGAGTTCTCAGATGTGTAATCTCTACCAATTACAAGGGAAAGGTCTTTGATTTTTTCTCTTGGTAGGGTAGTTTACCTTGAATTTTTAGTTGGAGCAGGAGAGAACTATAAGCTCTGAGGGCTTGTTAGGCTCTGCTTATGGCGATTCTTCCTCACGGTGATCAGAACATCCCACTCGGTGGTGCAGACCCATCTACAGATGCTGGGGCTGCACATCAAACGGGGCCAGAAGTCTGCAGGGAGAGGGAGGTAGGGCCAAAACACGGGGGGAGGGGGGGACGGTCACCCTGTCAGTCAGAACCCTTTCTCCAAGCTGCCTCTGGGTCAGAGGAGGTGGGTGTCCGTCTGTCAGCCTTCTCATCTCAGAAAACGAGGATTATGGCTCAACAATCTCTGTTAAAATTCAGCTCTGTTGTGATGATTTACTAGCGATCCTCCCCAACCAGTATAGGTAGGATTATAAGGAAGTTCCAGGAGGTTGCGAAAGCCGGGTGTCCTGTCAACAGAGCCATCTGGGTTTTAGTGCGCTTGCAAAAGAGGTTTGTGTCACGTAGTACAAAATGCATTTATTCTCCTTGTCACAATCACTTCTTCAGTGGATGCTATTGTCAGCTTCCTCATAAAGGACTCCCTCGTTAGACTTACTTTACTCAAACCATTTATTCAACTCAGGTATTTATGGACAAGCATCTCAACTCTGTGGAGGTAAAACAAAGAGCTGAAGGGAGTGCTAGGAGAGAAGCCATTGCAAGATGGTCGGTGGGTCAAGCCTGTGTGTGAGCGTAGGATTCGCTGAGAAGGTCTCTTCCTAGATTCTGCCTCTGCTTTTTAATCATGACTTATTTTCTTAACAGGAGGGGGTTTTTCTTCAACAAGTTCTGCTGACAAAGCTTCCATCATTTTCCAGGGAGGCTGGGTGTCGTTTATTCATGTGACTGCTGTAAAAGCTGTCATGGGGTGATCTGAGACAAACACACGGCTCCCCGAGGAAAGAGAAGAACCCCAAAGTTTCCCGTGTTCATGTCAAAGGTGACCCTTCGGAGGGGAACTGTGTTCAGTGCGTGATAATTGGGGGACCGTTTCAGCTCTCGAAGCTTGCGGTTGACGTGTGCGTATGCGTGATTGGGTTTGCTTCTCTTCTAACAAAGTAAAAAGTAGACTGTCATTGACTCTCCCTCCTTCTCAGAGAGCATTTGATGTAAAAATTGCACTTAGATTACTGAAATTGTGATGTGATGTGATGTGATGCCTTTTGTTCCTCTTTCCTTCTCAGCTTGTGCCAAGATTACTGGACGCAAAACCCTTAGGGAGATGTGGGCTCAGAGAGGTGGGCTTGAGCAGGGACAGAGCAGAGACTGTATGTTCTTACTGGGTGAGTCACTCCTATGAGATGCATGCCATGGAAGTACTAAGAGGCCCACACGGTATTTTCCTCCAAGGCCCTAGGGGCTGGCGGCTCTTCTGTCTGTTGTTTTTCTCTTCCGTACATATGCTCTGTATGGACCTTCCCTTTTTTTTCTTTTTAACAAAAGCTTCGTTTGTGGCTAAATGGCATTATTGCATAATGGAGGTCAGAAGGTGGCTGCAGCAAGCTATGTCTCCACAACGGATCTGTCCCCGATGTACACAGTGACTGTTGATAGGAGCCCAGGGAGTACCCATAGATGGATGCTTATTGTGCGGACGGTGAGGGGAAATGGTACCGTGAAAGATGGTCGGCATGCGGATACAGTTTCCTTAAACAACCCGTCCTCTTCCGACAAGTAGAGGCCTCGAGTGACTTTCTCTTGTGACCTTGAGAGGATTACCTATCTTGCATTATTCCTTCAGGATGTCATTTCAAGCTTTCATACACACCCACCATGAGATGGTGCTTTTGGAGCGCCTGGGTGGCTCCGTCGGTTGCGTGTCTGGCTCTTGACTTCAGCTCAGGTCATGATCTCACGGTGTGTGGGATCGAGCCCCATATCGGGCTCTGCGCTGACGGTCTGGAGCCTGCTTGGGATTCTGTCTCTTTCTCTGCCTCTCTCTCTCTCTCTCTTTTTCTCTTTCTCTCAAAATAAATAAATAAATAAATAAATAAATGGTTTTTAAAAACGAAATGGTGCTTTGGAGCCTTGCTGAATGGGTTTTCCTTTGGGTTAGCTCTGACCCTGGTAATATTTCCTTGCTACATCAAATAAGTGTGAGTACCTGTTTGGTGTATTACTTGTCCCTAAAACTCTAAGTCCCTCTGCTTGGAAAAGTACTTTCTGGAAAAATGGTTTGTTCATGGTCACGGCTTCTGTGCTGTCCCAGCTGATAGTACCATGCGTTTGGGTTTTCGAGAAGGAGAAGAGTGAGAGGCTTCAATGCGTGTGTATCCATTGTAACTTCTAAACTAAAGCACGGTAGACAGATGTTCTGGGGCTCCAGGGTGTGAGACTAGAAGTCATTTTAGAAATAGAGGGTTTCTAGGTAGCAAAATAAATGAAATCAGGATTCCCAGCCACTCAGTTGGCGTAAGTTATTATTCTCCCTGGGAAAGTTTATGAGTGGCTACTTAGATGACTGTACATATGCACATATTAGGCTCATTTATCTTTTCCACAGAGCTTTTTTTTTTTAACCTTGTAACATGTCCAGACCCTTCCTTTCTTCACTCCATGGTTATGTAGTTGGAAAAAGAAGTACTTTTATACTTGGGAAGGTTACTTAGGGACTTCTCTAGTTATGCCACAAAGTTGCCAGCTTAGCAGCCATTTTTTCTGGGATTCAGTAAAACCAATATTTCTTGTGACTTTATTGGACTACCATTTGTTTATTTAAAATTTCTCTGTTTATTTATTTTTGAGAGAGAGAGAAAGAGAGCACACCAACAGGGGAGGGGCAGAGAGAGAGAGGAAGACTCAGAACCTGAGGCAGGCTCCAGGCTGTGAGCTGTCAGCACAGAGCCCAACATGGGGCTCGAACTCATGGGCCACGAGACCATGACCTGAACTGAAGTTGGACACTTAACCAGCTGAGCCACCCAGGCGCCCCTAGTGGACTACCATTTGTTGGGACTGCTGGTGTGTGAGGCTGACCAGTTATATGAAGTAGATCCATTTACATCAGGAACCATCTTTAGAGAGGTAAGGTACCTCAGTTCTCCCAGGTCGACTTAGAGAGCTCTCGGTGTGGGTTATGATGGCATTGGCTGAGGTCTTGTGGGAGGGAAGGGGATGGAACTCTTGAAATATAACTTCTTTGAGAAAAGTATGAGTCTAGGCTGGTGACCCAAACTCAAGGCATGGACCTGAAGAGTTCAAGTAGTGAAATGGTGCCGACTCAACCAGCGCTGGAAAATTCTCTCAATTCAGCCACTGCGGCACAATGGTTGTGCTGTGAGGAACACTGGCTGAGCAGGAGAGGGTGGAATTAAAGTGAACTTCTGACATGGGCCCTCAACTTGGCTTGTCCTGGGACCTGGACCAGAGAAGGCAGGTCCTGTATTGGCAGAAAAGCATCATCTGTCAGGGGGTGAGGATCACCTGGGCGGCCCCTCTGTGTGGAGAGGAGCGGGACTAGCAGCATTCTCCTCATCAGGTGCCGGGCTTCTTCACTGGTGTTTGCACACAGGACCTAGACCTCATCACACTGCATCTCAGGCACGTGTGTGTGTGTGTGTGTGTGTGTGTGCACACGCATGTGTGACCTCAGGAGCCTTCCTGTGAGGTGGTGGGGGTCAAGTGACTTATTGGTTTGGAGAAAAAAAAGCGAGCTGATCACATCTGTTAAACTTCCTCAGTGAAATGTGACCTTCCAGTCTTCTAGGCTGAGATGGTTCAGCAATCAGTGTTTTAAGTCAGGACGTGTGATGACGTGAAGACAAAACATTATCAATTCTTAACTAATTAAAAAAAATCAGTGTTTCCTGCCACTCTTGATCTGCCTCCATTTAGGCAGCCGTGAATTCAGTCTCTGTATATTTACTCCTCACTGGATGGCGGTGCCTCAGAAATAGAAAGGGAAAGAAATCCTCAGCTTTGGAGTTTCAAAATAGACTGTTGTAGTGCATAGCAGAGGTAACAGCCTTGAGAGAAAGTAGTGTTTGAGACCCAAGAGGGAGGGAGATTTTGGAGATTTAAATGCAGTTACAGTCTACTCAGTGTTGCACACTAAGAGAAAATTCAAGTGTGGTAAAGATTATACTTAAAAACAGTTCTGATTCTGGGGAACGAGTATCAGAAAGCTCGAAATTCAAGTACGCATCTGGCCTTTTGTCTGTGCGATTTTGGCTGTGCATCCATTGCACCAGGGCAGCGGGTATCAGGGTTTAGTTTGAAAGGAAGGAGGTGGTAAAAGACCTTACAAGGCACATAAAAGAATTTTCAGGGCCCCTCCTTGTTTAGGTTGAGAAAGTGTACTTCTCACGGGCACAGACAACAAGTGGGTGGTTGCCAGAGCTGGATGGGAGTGGGTGGGTGGGGGGGGGGGGAGCTAAATGGGGCCAGGGAGTTAGAAAGCACAGACGTCCAGCCAGATCATAAATGAGTCCTGGGGATCTTATGGTAACTGTATGGCATATTTGACAGGTGTTAAGCGAGTAGATCTTAAAAGTAATCTACTTAAAAGTAGATCTTAAATTTCATCTCAAGAGAAATTTTCTAACTATGTGAGGTGATGGATGTTAATTAGACTTACTGTGGTAATCACTTTGCACTTTGCCATATATATAAATATTGAATCATTACATTGTCCACCTAAAACTGAGGTGTTCTGTGTCCATTATATCTAAATAAAAAAATTGTATGCTTGAATTTGCATACGTGACAAGCAATACTGCATTCCTCAGATTTCTGCACAAGCGGGGTTTAAAGTCTCTCTGACCTGGGAGAGGGAGAGAGAGAGTCTCACTTCAGTTCAGATGGTTAGATGCCTGTATGTGGGTCTTGTTGGACCTCTAATGATCTAACCCATTGGGAGAATTCCTGGCTCCTCCGTAAAATTATGTTAGAAATTGCCAGAAACGCAAGTATGGCTTGAGAACTTTTTTTTCCTGTGTCATTTCAGCATTATGCTTTAGCAGAATGGAAACGGAGGCATTTTTTGGTTTGGATAAAGAGGATGTGCGTCTCTCACAGACAACTGCAGGAGGGTGACAATGGCTGATGTAGACACTGAGGTAATTGTAGTTTCTACTTACTTATATGTGGAGTAATTAGATGAAGCAAAGGACTCAACAAAAACGTGGATAGAAGTAGTCTGATGAGATGGGATGAAATTGTGGCTATCAGAAGGCTGGGAGATCAAATATCTGACAGTTCCTGCTGATGACGTCATCCTAGCTAACCCCCTTAAGGCAGTTCATTACCACAAGGATTCCAGGGAGCATCCAAGTTCAATTGTGAAGTAAGCGAAATGCTTACTTTAGACCCTCCCAGTATCGCACCTGTTGCAATCGTTTTGAATTGGTGGATGCTGCCCACCCTTGTACATTTATATCAGCAAATTCTAATTTGAAGACTTGCATGTCCACGTGGAGTCAAGAGCTCAAGTTCAGGGGGATGTCCATGGAACAGTGAAGAAAGAAGAAGGTATCTGAGGAGGCAGATGGACAGAATGAGCCTCGATCATCAGATTTCACAGACAAATTTTGTTTTAGCAAGTGGGCTTATGAAATGTGCTGACTTCCGTGTTCAGGTTGAGAGTGGTAGCAATTATGTTCACAGTCAAGGATGTAGCAAAACTACTATTCTGTGTTCTTGGTGAAGACTTGCTGTTGTGCTTTCGTAGTTTGATACTTTGTAATCGTAAATGAATCATCTCTTTGACATCGCGTAACTTAGACATTGGGTTTGGTATTTACTTGAAGGATGTACCGTTGCACTTAAGGTCACAGAAATGTAAGACTGAAGAACAAAGACAATTCTTTAAAAGATTCACTTGTTATCAAGTTAAGAGCTGTCTTTGTTTTTAGAGGATGCTGGCAGTTTGTAGGTGGGACCACAACCCGTTTCAGTGTTACATTCATATTTCTAGTTTTTGACATTCACAGAATAATACAGTAACGTTGTCAACAGAACAATCCATATGAGAAGCTTTGAGGTGTTACCTAAGGCACTGTCCCTAGGCTGTGTACAAAATCAAAAATACAAGTGCAGGGGCGCCTGGATGGCTCAGTCTGTTAAGCTATGACTTCAGCTCAGGCTGTGATCTTGTGATTCGTGAGTTCGAGTTCCGCATTGGGCTGACAGCACAGTGCCTGCTTGGTATTGTCTCTCCCTTTCTCTTGGCCCCTCCTCTTCTCACGCTCTCTTTCTCTCTCTCTCTCAAAAATGAAAAAATAAACATTAAAAAAAAAAACAAGTACAAGAAGACTGAAGAAATCTTGCTCCCTTATTGCACAATGGAAATCTCTCTCACGGGCATGATTTCTTCTTGGCTATTTCTTTTTTTTAAATTTTTTTTTTTTTTTTAATTTATTTTTGGGACAGAGAGAGACAGAGCATGAACGGGGAAGGGGCAGAGAGAGAGGGAAACACAGAATCGGAAACAGGCTCCAGGCTCCGAGCCATCAGCCCAGAGCCTGACGCGGGGCTCGAACTCACGGACCGCAAGATCGTGACCTGGCTGAAGTCGGACGCTTAACCGACTGCGCCACCCAGGCGCCCCTCTTCTTGGCTATTTCATTACATCTTGTGAAGACCTTCATACTGAGGGCTAAATAAAAACTTATTTGTTTTGGTCCCCCATTGTGAATCTGTCTTCTGTTGGAGAATTATTATTTCCTCAATTAGGCTTCTGAATGTTAATATATGGCAGAGTTTAAATGTAACCACATTAGGCACTTCCATTGAAAACAGAGCTTTTAATCCAATTCATGATGGATAGTTTACATTTCCTTCTTTTGGAAGATCTAGGGAGTTGTTATATAAGTTAAGTATAATGTGTCTGCAAGAACAAAGCAATATGGTTTAAAGGGCTCAAAATCATCCTATGAGGGATGCCTGGGTGGCTCAGTTGGTTAAGCGTCCGACTTTCAGCTCAGGTCATGATCTCACGGGTCTGTGAGTTCCAGCCTCACATAGGGCTCTGTGCTGACAGCTCACAGCCTGGAGCCTGCTTCAGATTCTGTGTCTCCCTCTCTGTCCTTCTACTTGTCCTCTGAATCTGTCTCTCAAAAATAAATAAAAACATTTTTAAAAGTTTAAAAAATAAATAGGGGCGTCTGGGTGGCTCAGTCGGTTGAGCATCTGACTTTGGCTCAGGTCATGATCTCAATGTCCGTGAGTTCAAGCCCTGCATCGGGCTCTGTGCTGACAGCTCAGAGCCTGGAGCCTGTTGTGGATTCTGTGTCTCCCTCTCTCTGCCCCTCCCCCGCTCACGCTCTGTCTCTGTCTCTCAAAAATGAATAAATGTTTAAAAAAATTAAAAAAATCATCCTATGAAAATCTCTGTTCTAATTCATTCATACCTTAGCATTTGTCTGCTTTCCCCTGAGAAAATGTGAAATAGGATACCCAATAAGTAATCTCAATGTTTGTTCTTCCCCAAATCCATTGGTGAGAAGTTAAAAGAAAGTGCATTCATCAATGGGTTAAGAAGAACAGAATTTGGGGCCGGATTCTCCTGCTTTTTATTTGTTTTTAAAAAAATTTTTTTTACATTTATTTATTTTTGAGAGACAGAGAGAGACAGCATGAGCAGGGGAGGAGCAGAGAGAGAGGGAGACACAGAATCCCAAGCAGGCTCCAGGCTCCGAGCTGTCAGCAAAGAGCCTGATGCGGGGCTCGAACCCATGAACTGTGAGATCATGACCTGAGCCCAAGTCGGACACTTAACCGACTAAGCCACCCAGGCGCCCCTCCTGCATTTTAGTTGTGTGACCCAAGGCAAGCCATACAGCCTCTGAATCTACATTTCCTCTTCGAAATGGCCAAACTAACACTAGCTCAGCATTTTCCTAAGTTGTGAAAATCAAACGAGATATTGGATGAGACCATGTTTGCAAAGAGCGGTCTACAAAACTAAGGAAACGCTGCTGTGTAAATGTAGAAAATAGCGTGAGTTGTTTTCCTTTCTGAACTGCGTGTGTCAGTGGTCTCCCATCCTCCTCCGCAGACCGAGACCCCAGGTATTACACCTCCTGACCTTCAGAGGTTGCTGATGTGGTGCTATCAGGGGTTGTTTCCTGATTCACAAGACACACGAGGCGGAGTAAAAGTGTCCAGGGAACCCAAGAGATCATCAGAAGTTACAACCACCCAAGGTCCATGGTGTTTACAATTGTATCATTTCCTTCTTGTAGTGAATGTTTTGTTACAACCAAGGTCTACTGGGCTTGAAGGTGAGTCTGATGAACCTGTAGGTCTCTCAGTCTACCTTGTCGGTAGAATTCTCTCAACTCTGTACATTGGAGCATAGCATTGTTCTCAACGAGAATATTTAATCTTGTAGCTTTAATTGAATGTGGGTTTTGTTTTGTTTTGTTTTGCCAGCTTCTCACAACAGAACCTTTCAGGTTTCTTTCTCTTTCTCTCTTTTTTCAGTAAACAAGCCTTTACTTGACAAAAGGAAATAGCTGGAGCTATACCTTCACAAAACCCCCGATGATGTTCCCCTGACGTGTGCTGTCCCTGTTTTATAGATTAGAAATCTGGTCATCTCAGCTTACTCTCTGAGCAGTGCAGCTGGCTTTCCTTTCTAGCACTGCAAAGATGCTTTGAAGCTGCTTCTGTATTGTGTCGGCAACATTAGCACAGAAAGATTTGAAGACTATAATAGATGGGAAAGGTTACACAGCCTCACATAATTGACTGTGGCAATATAAAATATGGCCTGCTCTGTTTTGTAACAAGGTGGATATTGCTTTCTTTCTGATTTGAAGGGAAACAAAGTAAGCAGAATTGCCTTTGCTATTAAGTTTCCAGGTTAAAAGCTGCAAATCTGGGTTGTAAAGTCTGTCTTTCCTGGCTGTGTAGTAAATTACCATCCCACCCTGCTGTAGGGACAATATGTTTCCAGCTTAATGAATCAGGTGCTTTGTATTTTCTGCAGCTATTTAGTGTAGGGCAAATGGATCCATAAAAAGAGGAACAGCAAGGATCAGTCATTTTAGTTTTCACCTTCAAATAATTGTCAGGTAAAATAATTAAGTGCATTGTTTTCAAATCAAGAAACAAAGTCCAAATATTTTGGATCTTCTTCGTGTTATAAATAAAAATTGCAAATCGGTCATTAATAGCTAGAGGTTGATTTGCATCTGCAGCAAAGATTGTTATCCACATGCTGAACCCACTCAGAAAGTTCTGGTCTGAGGAAGTAGATTTTTGTTAGTGGAAAAAAAAAAGTTCTTTGTTTCTATTACTATTGCATTATTTGAAATCAAAGGGCAAGTTAGATTTAATCTTACTTTTACTTTGTGTGATTTCGGGTTTATTTATTTGCTTGAGTCTGATAGGCATTTAGGAAAACGTCTGTGAAAGGACTAGATTCGTCCTTTCCATATTCATTACCATATCTTTAAAAATGAATGTGACAAGACACTCTTAAACAACAAAACCATTACAGGAACTCCTCTGAGGAGCTCTTAAGAATGCAAACACTATTCAAACAATTTTCACAGGACAAAACCGCTATGGAGCACTTTGGAAACAGGTAACAGGGCAAAACAAAACCTTCCCCGTTTCTATGTTAGGCTAAGAATCGCAAAATCAAATTCATTCCAAGGAAAGAGATAAATGCCGTACTAACGGCTACTGCCAGAGTTTACAAAAGGAAAGAACAATAAAGAGGCTACTTCCCTGGTATTTTAGAGGTAATAGAAATAAACCTCTAAAGAGAAGCATAAAATATTTATTGAGGACTACACTGTACACTCTAGAATCACACAGAACCGCTGACAGTGATTAAATGGTCTGTGGCTGCATAGAGAGATGCTGAGGCTTTAATGTACAAGATATTGATTACATGATGAATCCCAGCACTTTGTTTCCTGCAGTTGCTTGCAACACGGGGAGGAATGAAAATAACACATAGATTTCTGTAGGCTACATTGCACACAAAATGGAGCAGGTGATGAGCTAAATGATGTTTCCTTCTCCCATTCATAAATGTGAGAGTCGCATAATGAATTAATCTGTCTGAAACCAGGAAGCATGACTATACAGTTATTAAAATTGCCGATGGAATACTTGGATTTTCAGTTCCACTTTAAGTCTGGCCCCTTATTTGGTTTTCATGTAAAATCTCAATGTGCCCTGGTTCCCCAAGGGATTTTTTTTTCCTAATGGTAGCATCCAGGTGTGGAAAATAGAGGACCCTTCAATAAACCAGAGAAAAATAGGGAAAAAATTGCACATTGTGAAAAGATTTGATGGGATACGTGACGTTCCAATGTCAATGGGTGCTATATAGATTATATTAAATTTTAGTTACGCCCCTGATTGTTATCAACACCTTTTATTTATTATTTTTAATTGCTTAACATCAAGCCTTAATCTGGAGTGTAGTTACCTTTTTTTTTTTTATGTAATTTATTATTTTTTTTTTTTTTAAATTTTTTTTTTAACGTTTATTTATTTTTGAGACAGAGAGAGACAGAGCATGAACGGGGGAGGGGCCAAGAGAGAGGGAGACACAGAATTGGAAGCAGGCTCCAGGCTCTGAGCCATCAGCCCAGAGCCCGACGCGGGGCTCGAACTCGCGGACCGCGAGATCGTGACCTGAGCTGAAGTCGGACGCCCAACGACTGAGCCACCCAGGCGCCCCTGTAGTTACCTTTAAATAAGAAACAAACGGGTAAGAAGGAAACCAGAACTACAGACTCAGCAGCAGGATGACTGGAT
Organism: Panthera uncia; assembly: GCF_023721935.1. Taxonomy (NCBI): domain Eukaryota; kingdom Metazoa; phylum Chordata; class Mammalia; order Carnivora; family Felidae; genus Panthera; species Panthera uncia. The sequence continues at coordinate 7,520,445 of NW_026057586.1, read as the reverse complement.
TACGGTGAGAATTCAAGAAAGGGGAGAAGAGAGATGATAGCCTAAAAATGATGGGGGACTGCTTTTCCACCCACGTTCTCCCAGCCCACTGAGTCCTGCGGGCAGGGGTTTTCATCAGACTCCTCACTCACCAAGCCCTATCCTGACTGTTCCACATCCTCACGAGAGTGAACCCACACAGAGGAGCAGCTACTCCCGTCCTGTTTCTGTGCTTTTTCTCCCCTATTCATGGAGAAAGGAATGGAGTCAAGCGCCAAAGGGAGCGTCAACCTAGAATCCTAAGCGAAAATATGTCCCTAGCAGGAAGTTCTTCGTAAGACTGTGGTCTCCTTGAAAGCTTCAGCCTAATGGGAGATGGAATGGGGAGACGAAAGGAGCTCAGGAGGGGAGTTTGTGGCTGGTGGGCTGTGGGGGGCTGACACTGAAGGGCATTCGTCTCCTTTCTTTGGATGGGAAGATGGTCCTGTATCTTGACCGATCGTGGAATCTATATTTACATACGAACGTGTGGGAGCCAAATCATCTGTGAGTTGTAATATGTGAAGCCCATACAGTGTGCTGTGTGCTTGCAAATGTATCGTACAGTGGATGATGGGAAGGTATGCTTATTTTTAATTTTACATTTTAATGTGAATGTGTTTTTGCAGTTGAGCTTCTAGGAATGGTGTAGGCTGCCTTATGAAGGAGGATTTGTTTAATAATCGTGCCAGTCTAAAATTAACAGGATTGGAGTCACCAAAGGTACTTAATTAAGGCATTCCCAACCGAAATGTGATATTTATCACAGGGAAGAATGTTGGAGCAGGGATAATACTTATTATAAAATTTACTCACAAAAGTTCCAAACATCTGTGGAATGAGAGAGAATATTGTGATGCACACCTGGGTCCCATCACCCACCTTCAGTGATTGTCCGCATATGGCTTGTCTAGTTACATCTAAATCCCCAAACACGTTCCTCCATCAAGGGGTTATTTCAAGGCAACTCTTAGAGCACTTTATAAATACATCAGGACCTGTCTCTACAAGGAAAGTTCTTTCAAGAAATGAAGCTACTGTACTATTATCAGACTTAAAAAGTAGCCATTATTCCTTAATGCCATAAAATAGTTTGTCCGTGATTGGATTTCCCCCCATTGCTGTACACGTTGTTTTTAGACTTTTTTTTGTTTGATTCAGGACCAAATACACATTTAGGGAAGCCCCCCCCCCCTTTTTTTTAATAACAGTAACTCTTAAAACAAGAGTATGCCTTCTAGAGCCTAGAAATCCACTTCTAAAGAGTCATCTGATGGTCCTGCCTTATCTTTATAGATTTGGTTATCTTTCTTGAAAATGTAATCCTCCTCTTAGGCGTTTTCTTCTGAAGAATCATTCAGACCAAGGAACCTTTTGAGGCATTGGCTTTCTTTTATGAGTCTTACAAAGGAAGTGAAACTCTCTAAAGTAAACGGTGACCCAGGAGTCCAATGACATTTAATTTGGGCCCTTACCGTTTACATAGTGGCCACAACTACCATGAATCTGAAGTGTGTTCTTTTATCTATTTTATCTTGTCAAAAATTTCGTCACTTTGACCTTTTCTTTTCCCACAATCTATACATATATAGTAGAATTTTAAAAGTATTTTTGGCAATCAAGATTTTCTTCTGATCCTTGTGTGAAAAAAGAAACATTTATGATCTTGAAAAAAGCATATGTTAACTTCCTTTGAATTCTTTAGATCAGCTAAAAGATGAATTTGCCATTTTAAGAATATGATATTGAAAAGATCTGTCTTCAAAGTGAACCCATGCAGAAGTACTTTTTTATCTTAGGGAATTTATATTTTTTAAAGGGAAACAGCAGCCAAACTTGAAAACCAGTATGTACCCAATGGATCAGGCTTTTCAAAGAACGATGTCTCAAAAAATAGTGCTTTTGATTTCTTAAAATGATCTCTGAAGTCCCATCTTGAAATACATAAATCAACAAATTGAATTTTAATGGAAAATCAAGGGTGTTTTTTGAAAGGCTCTTGAATGAAGCTTTGAAAAATAGGAAGACAGAATTATCAGCTTGCTATAATGGCATTGCCTGACTCCCACATTTTATTTTTGAGTAAGAAAGGATATAGCCTCAAGGACGAATGAAGAAACCAGCTTATTTACAAACGGAACTGGCACATCCCACCTTTCCCCCCCTCTCGTGGAATTTCCTAGTGGCTGAGTGGCTGAGTACCGGCCACTAAAATCAAAATGGCAAGCTGTCCTTGCCTCTTCATGATTGTCATCGTATGTTTGTCTTTCGATTATAAAACAATAAAATGGAAGGTGAGGCCACCATGTTGTAGAGGACAGTCAAGAAAATGTTGCTACAGATTTCCTCCTACCCATCTAATCCTATTGAAAATATAAAAACAAATGGGTATCGTGTCACTACATCGTTGCAAAGCAATTTCGCGAGACGTGTTGTGTTATTTTTCCCACATACCAGCGGAGGGCGTGAAGCTCTGGGACTGGGTGGGTGCCAGCGGTGCAGTCGATGGCGGGGTGGTGCTCGGGGTAGGGTATGTGCTACGCATCTCAGGTGCGCTCCCTCATCGTGCAGCTTCTCGTACTCACCCGTGCAAGAAAAAGGACCGATGCAAAATGAGCATTGTACGATTTCAGGCTGAGAAGAGCTTTCCTTGGAGTAGGAAAAATTGAAGAGATAAGTCAATAAGCAGGAGCAAATTGAAAGTTCCTGGGAAAGTGCCAGAAAATTAAAATGGCACGTCCTTTTAGAGTGTGTGATGAGGGCCCTGCACCTATGATTGGTCCGATGCGGTTTCCTCTTCCGTGTGTTCTCGCCGTGTGGAAAAGAGATCATCACTGTAGCTGTTAGCTGCATTTCCTACACTGGGTCATTACAAAGAATACACAGTTACTGAGAGAGAAAGTTATTTTTCGGCTAAGGCTGTGCCAGCGTGCCGTAATGAATAGAAGACTGTATTAAATCTAAAATTTAAGTATAGATGATTGAGTGATGTGTCATGCACTATTCCTTAATTTTGAGTGTGTATGTATTTCTTTCATGACCCTGGGAATATGTTTTTAAAACATATTCTGTCAGCGTAGAGCCCGACACGGAGTTGAGATCGTGACGTGGGCTGAAACGAAGAGTCAGATGCTCAACCAACTGAGCCACCCAGGCGACCGGACCCAGGGAATATTTCAATCCTCTGTGTTCGGAGAGGATGCAGAAGGGAATCATTACCTGTCCTGTTGTACCCACAGTTTGCTCCTTGAGTCCGACTTGGTTTCATTCACACCATGGCCTGGAATCTTTACATGTTGTTTCCCAGGATAGTTCTGCTTCAGGTGCATGAGCGCGTAGGCATGTGTGTATGTTTTTGTACGTATTTACATAAAGAAATCAAAGTTTCCACAAATTTGGGGTGTTACAGAGTAGTGATTTAACTTTATATAACTGAAATTGGTCCCATCTAGGATTCTCCTGATAATAGTTATTAAAACAAATTATATTCTTGTTTCAATAACATATGATGTTGCTTGAAAGAAACTAAAAAAAAAAAATCAAGGTTGTGCGTGAAAACTCTTTATAGTTCAAATAATTACCATGGAAGTGTCAGCCCCTCAGTAGGTTTTTTTTTTTTTTTAAGTTTATTTATTTTGCGAGAGAGGAAGAGAGTGAAGGTGGGAGAAGAAAGGGAGGGAGAGAGAGAGAATCCCAGGCAGGCTCCGTGCTGTCAATGCAGAGCCCGACATGGGCTTGGACTCACGAACCGTGAGATCGTGACTGCAGCTGAACGTTGAACCAGCCAGACGCCCAGACACCCCTGCCTCAGTAGGGTTTCAGGTAAACGCTCACTGTGCTGTCTCCATAACTGTCACTTTCCGTGGATCATTCTGTGTGGAGCCCTCTGTCCTGTGTAGCTCCAGCTTGCGTGTTTGCCTTTCCTGCTTGACCTGGGGCATTCCTGTGGGTGATGCTCACCTCATCCACAGGCATGTTCCAGAAGAGCCACCGAAAGTGTGGTGGCTCCAATCTGTACACAGGGACAAGGAGGAAGATCAAGGCTTTGGTCCACCTCTTCAGGGACTTTGTGCCAAGACAGAGGTGGAACTCTGAATCTTGTGATAGGCATTCAATTTACACATTTTTCGAGGTGTCCCCTTCTTCCATTCTTTAGCTGTAATCTCTTTATTTCATTTCATTAAATGGTTACTTCAGTGAGTCTGAAACTTAAAACATTTGAGATGCTTTTTAAAATATTTTTTAATGTTTATTTATTTTTGAAAGAGAGAGAGAGCGTGAGTGCGAACAGGGGAGGGGCAGAGAGAGAGGGAGACATAGAATCTGAAGCAGGCTCCAGGCTGTGAGCTGTCAGTACAGAGCCCGGCACAGGGCTCAAACTCACAAACCATGAGATCATGACCTGAGCCAAAGCTGGATGCTTAATTGACTGAGCCACCCAGGTGCCCTGAAATGCTTTTTTATTTACACTGCTGTATATTCACCTGTTTTGGCTGTACTTACTTTATTGAATCTGCTATTATTTAGATATTTTTCTACTTAATATTTTTTTTCTATATATTTTTGGTTTTTTTGTTATCTACTTGTTTCATGTGCTCCTTTAATATTTATTACTTCTTATTTTTTAAAATGTTTTTATGTATGTATGTACTTAGAGAGGGAGGGAAAGAGTGCGGGTGGAGGAGGGGCAGAGAGATGGGGAGAGAGAGAATCCCAGGTAGGCTGCATCCCATCCCGCACACCGTGAGATCATGACTTGAGCCGAAACCAAGAGTTACACGCTTAACTGAGTGAGCCCCCCAGGCACCCCTTATCACTTCTTATTTTTAACTTATTCTATAAATGTTCAGTTATTTTGTTCAGAACTTTTCTGTTCCTTTCTTTAAATGTATTTGCCTTGTCTTCATAGTCTTCTTCTCTTCCTTTACATTTTGTGAAATTTTTATCTTTCTTATTTTAAAGGAATCATCTGTATTGCTTTGATTTTCTTCATAGTTTCTACTCAGCTTTCAGAATTTTTCATTCACGTTCTTACCTTTTAGGTTATTTTTCAATACTTTTTTTCAATGATTATACTTATTTTAAACAGTTCTATTCCTCTTTTCTAAACTAAAAGTTATATTTTCTAGATAAAGTAAAAGAAGTGTGGCTACAGAGAGGCTAGCACTTGGGAGGTTTCACATTGCAAAGGCAGGTGGTTGGGGACCTTTCCCTTCTTTGTTTCCAAAGCCTTTCCTCCCAAGTCCCCTTTCTAGATCTTCTCTCTTTTCGAGTATCAGGTGCCAGACGTTAACTTGGCATTCTCAAACTCATAGGATCGCTATCCAATTTTAGATGTTTGTGGTATTTATAAACAGTACGCACATGTGAACTTTCGACGTAGTGTTGTTCTTTGAATTTGAGCAGGATTCCATGTGTGGGACAAAAATCTTTTGAAAAGTACATTTTATGACAAAAATAAACATTAGATTTATTGTTGACGGTGTTTGCAGTGGCAGGAAGTGGAGATGAGCAAGACCTCAACTTGACAGTAGGGTGAATCCTTCTTGCAAGGACAGAGTTGGATTTGGAAAACTACCGGGAGGCACTAGGTTTCTTGATAAATATCCCTGAGGCTCCCGGGACGTACCCTGTCTTTCCCCTAAGAGTAATAATAGTTCTATATTCATGATTATTCCGCGTTTGCAGGGACTTTATAGAACATCGTTACTGTGAATAACGAGAACGGACTGTATTTTTATAAGACACGTGGCACAGGAGGGTTTGTGCCAGGCTTCTGTGCCACATGAGTGGTCTCTCATACGCTTGCTGGGGCTTCATCCACATTCATTTTTAGCTCATCTTAAAAAGTTTCATCCTGCCTTAGTTTTCCTCAGCTACCTCCTGGAGTTATATAGGACCAAGAAATCCTGGCCAGGACTGGAGTGATTCCTGATAGAGATTTTTTAGCCATGTCTCTATTGGATGGGCCCATCTGTAGAGCAATCCAGGACTGTCACATTCATTATTTAAAAAAAAAAATTCAAAACAACTAAGGAGAAAAAATATTCCTTTCATGAGTTGATTTCTGGCCCCGGTCTCTCTGAGAAATCTGAGAGGTGACAGAAAGGTTTTGTGTTCCACTAGTCTATCTAGAATAAACACAGAATGCCATTTTGTAAAGTTTAAAAGTCCCCACGCAATCCGGACCACAATGAGCTTAGGGCATGAAGATTTTTTTTTCTTCTTAACTTGACAGTTCCTTTGAGTTTTCCCTTTGAGTTTGCTTGAATTTGAGGGCCTAGTGAAGGCGAATCAAAGATCTTGGTCAAGCTCCCCTACTAATCTTCATCCTCACTGATTGGAGTCCGCATATAAACAGGACCATATCCCTTGCCTTTCTGGGCCCTGTATCTTCAGGGTGTCCCCAGTCGGTTCCTCACTGCACCTGCCCCATGGCGGACCATGAGACTCCTCACCTGCTTGAATTGCCCTTGATTTCTGCTCTAATACTCTGATTTGGTTTAGGAGTAACCTAGATTCTCCTATTTTAGCTGTCTGAGAGGTGATCTCTTGTTTAATAGGGGTAATGATGACAAATGGCAGATGAAAGACGAAAAAACGCTGAGTGGCAAGGCCAACCGTGATGTTCTTTTACATCTGATAGATTTTCCAGATTCAGTCTTTCCTAGAATACAGCTAGTTCTTGTCCCCAAATGGAAACACAGAGAATGGTTGAAATAAAACCAAAAATGTATTTAGCATATTCAAAGTTTTAGACTGATGCTTTCTACCCCCTACCCCATGCAATCCTTAGGGAATTAGCAGGAAAACAGTCTTTGTTCTTTTACCCTCTGTCAAACACCCAGATCCCTGGCTCTTTTGATATGCATCTGTTTTTTATAGTCTTGATTTTCTTGAAGGTGGATCACAATCTGTTTCAATATTTCAATTATTCCTGACTCCTTGGATATCTGGACATATTTGGATAATCTTTTAAACACTACTTACTCATTTTATAGCAGTTGAGTAAGATACCAGAGTGTTTACGGCAGCAGGAGGATTAGCAATGCTTCACTTTCTGTCTTTAAGCAAGTAGAACCCTGGTTCTCCAAGGGCAATTCCAGAATGCAAATACCAGTTGTAAATTTCTTTTCTTGGGGAAGATTCTCTTTTTAAATTTATTTATTTTGAGAGAGAGAGAGAAAGAGAAAGAGCATGTGTGAGCACATGTGAGCAGGAGAGGGGAAGAGGGAGGGAGAGAAAGAATCCCAAGCAGGCTCCACACTGTCAGTGCAGAGCCCAATGAAGGGCTCAGACTCGCCAACCCTGAGATCATGACCTGAGCTAAAACGGAGTTGGATGCTTAACCGAGTCAACCGCCCCACTTAGGGAAGACTTCTTATTTTGGTTATTTCTTGGCTGTTACATAGATACAAGGGGGAAGAAAAGCCTTTCATTGTTGATCAGGTACTTTCTGCTGTTTGGGGGTTAAACCACCCAAATAAATCAGGATCTTTCATATGTAAAAAAAGACTTCTACAGGCTGAAACACTGGAAATCCATATTGATTTGTTTGTCCTCTGGAATCCTATTGATTATAAGCTTATGAAAACCTTGAAAATGATCCATTCTCTAAGAGATCAAAGTACAGGAAATATACAATTATACTAGATGAGTAAAATGAATGATAAAATTATTATTTTAAAAACTGCTTTACTGATTTAACTTTTCCACTTAATTTTAAGGATGTCGTTAAAGAAATGTAAAGTGTAATTTTCAGGTTTGTTGAAAAACTTCTTTAGGAAATTAGGTAAGTGGTAGGAAAAAGGATCAATTAATTAAACTAGGACTTACAAAATTGTTTTGGTAACTATCAGATAATTTCCTGTCTGAGATTCTATTTTTCTGATAATTGTCATGTAAATTGAAAATTGCATCACAAAAATCAGTTCTTATTCTTATAATTGCCTTAAAAGAAGTAAAACTATATACTTCTATTTTTTGACAATTTCAAACTGTAATATGATTGCTACAGTATCTTCAGCTGCCTCTCTAATACTCTGTCTTGCCAAATTGAAGATTTAAAATGTAAAATGAGTTAAAAGACTCTACTCTAAGGTCTAAGTACTAATAGAAGTTCCAATAGGATAACTGGTTATTCTTGAAATTTATCCACACACATGACAAGAGGCACCATGCTGTTGAGTTATGCAATCTGTTTCAGTATTGATTTCTTATGCTTTATTTCATGCTTTCGATAAAACCAATTTTCAAGAGCATATTACTGAAGCATATTGGCTTCTTCTGAACTGCAGTGAGGACAGGGGTCAGCTATTTTTGTGTGTGTGTGTGTGTGTGTGTGTGTGTGTGTGTGTGTGTATGTATGAAGATATGTATGGAATAACTTATTTATACTCTAGTTTTCATAAGATTTGCATGAATTTTAGAGGCATCGGAGAGGTAGCCTAAAAATAAAGTCATTGGGCAGCCTTTCTTTGGGTACAAACTGAGGAATGAAATGTAACATGGAATAAAATCTTACTAAAGGAGTTTGTAAGTAGTGAAAAGGAATGGAGAATTCACCACTAACAGTCAAAGAATTTCTGCAGTGTTCAGTAATCCATTATTGTTTCACAGGCTGGAAATACTATACAAGGGAAACCTGAGGAGCTTTATAATGACATTGAGTTATTCATTCTTCTTATGAATCCCTTATGCTAACACTGTGTCAATAATTAGAGCAATCAGGATGGTCATCTGATCTGATACACTCCCTTCTTTTTATGCAACTTTATTTAGTGTGTCCCTCCCTCGTTCCCTCTGTCCCTTCCTTTCTTCCTACTTCCCTTTCCTTCCTTCCTTCCTTCCTTCCTTCCTTCCTTCCTTCCTTCCTTCC
>NW_026057586.1:7357047-7511539 GCF_023721935.1 Panthera uncia | reverse complement strand
TCCTTCCTTCCTTCCTTCCTTCCTTCCTTCCTTCCTTCCTTCCTTCCATCTTTCCAGGATTTTATATGTATGGTTTATTCATGCTAAAGGAATAATAGTAATACACTGAATTTTGTAGCACTTGAGACAATATTGCAGAAAAATATCACATGCATTTTTATCCTCACCACAAAGCTCTTTGGAAAATAGGTCAGGAGTTAGAATTTTATTTAAAATGTTATTTAAATATTTTAAGTGGCACATGGGTGATCATGACAGTTCTTGTCATGTTTTTGCCCACACGATGACATTCTCTATAGGTAACTGCTTTTAACAGTTTTCCATCAATCATTTCTTTTCTTTTTCTTTCTTTTTTTGTTAAATGTCTATTTATTTTTGAGAGAGAGAGAGAGAGAGAGAGAGAGACAGAATACAAGCCAGGGAGGGGCAGAGAGAGAGGGAGACACAGAATGTGAAGCATCTCCAGGCTCTGAGCTGTCAGCACAGAGCCGATGTGGGGCTCAAACCCTCAACGGTGAGATCATTACCTGAGCCGAAGTCGGACGCTTAACCGACTGAGCCACCCAGGTGCCCCTGGATCTTAGGCTTTTTTCCTTCAAAATGGATAGCCAATTGTTCCTGTTACATGTATTACAGAATCAGTCATTTCTTGACCATTTTGAATGGAGATCTAGGACTTTCTCCAGGACAATGCACAGTGAATTCTTCAAAATGGCTCCATTTCAAGTACCCAGAGTTTCTCAGGCTCTACCTTAAGTTGCATTTTCTCTCTCAGTGTTTGAATAACTGAGTCACTTTGTTGGGGAGCTGGGAGAGTCATGAGCATGTCAGACTGTCTCTCTCTCTCTCTCTCTCTCTCTGTCTCTCTCTCAAAGAAGCTCCATGCATATATTTCTGCCATTTTAGATGGACAGACTAGGGGGTGGGATGCATACAGTCCCTTCTTAGGGAGATTTTACTGTCATTTATCTGGAAGAGCTTTAGAAAACAAAGATTTCTGTTCTTAGTTATAGGCAAAATAAATATCTCAATATTAGTTGATATTTTATTATTTCTCTTTGTTCTTGGCACAAACAAATCTTTGTTCTTGGTGCACACTTTCCCACCAACCCAAAACTGTTCAGTTGGTTTGTTTCCTGGAAGTATGTTATACAGCTTAGGAGGCCACTAAGAGGCAAGGCAACTTAATATAGTTCATCAAATCCAAAGAAAAGTGGATTTTCTTTTCTTGCTTTTTTTTTCAATTAGGAAGAATGATGAATGGCAACACCTGCATGTGAATTTTCCAGAGCAAAGTAATATTTCATAATCTATGGAAAAAGACTAGAATTCTTAAGAAGTATTGTCTAGGTGAGAATGACACTTAAACTACAATGGAAGTGTTTTAGGCTGGTCAGATGGAAAGGCTCCAGGCATTTACGGACTGATGAAGAATAATTGAGGATGAAATATAAGCAATCCTGGGGAAAACAAAAACAGAAACAACTGCATCCATTTTCACATATTTGGATTAACCTAAAATAGGGCCAAATAGCAAGTGTGTTTAATGACTGAATCGGGATTCTAAAAATGTACTGTCTAGGCAGGAGTAACACAGTGGCTCTAACAGAATGAGAACTGATTAGGACAAAAGTGTGTCGTAAAGAACAGCACATGTACAAGATGAGGGAGGCAAGAATTACTAGTAGAGAAGGAGCAGGATCTGTGATGATGTGACTGGTGTCAGAGCTGCTCCAATATATTTACGTAACCAGCAGTTTTATTGAATGGTAGCCCAGAAGCTGAAGCCAGACGTGTCAAAGCGGAAGCTTTGGCCCCATTGGCTTAAGACGCTCACTTAACTCTTCAGGACCTCGTTTCCTCAGCAGCCACATGGGTATAATAGTGCCTGTCTGCAAGGTTGTCATAATGAGTGAGCTAGATTTCCTTCACAGACAATCCAGCATAAAGCCACCTACTCACCGTCTCTCCATTTCTTCCTTCCACATCCACTCAGGGTATCACTGTTGCTGTCGTCAAGGCCCCATGACCTCCCCATTGTTCCATTCTGTGCCAGTGCCCAGGCTCCTGAGCTGGGGCAGTATGCAGCACGGCGGATCACTCTCCAGTCCTCGAAACACGGTCTTCCTCTGGCTTCAGATGCTGGTTTGCCTCCTGGCTTCTGGGCCTTTCTTCCTTGGGCTCCTCTGTGGTTTCTCCTCACTTCCCCCCCATGGTGGAACACTCAGGGCTCAGTCTGATCTCATCAGTCTCAAAGCTTTAAATACCATCCGTGTGCAACTCAAATACCAAACTTAAATCTCCAACCTCACCTCTCTCCCGAGTGTCAGATTGACCATCCCACTTCTTTTCCGGTGTCTCCGCTTAGAGAAGCACCTGAAACTTCATCTGTCCAAAGTGGAGCACCTGTGTGACCCCACTAAGCCTGTCTTTCTTCTGTCTTCCTTGGGTCAGTAAATGGCAACATCATCTTTCTCGCTATTTGGAACAAAACCTCCGGGTTCATCCTTTTCTCTGTCTTTCATGGACCACGTTCTATCCATCGGGAACTCCTGTGGCTCTACCTTAAAAATATCTTCTGAATCGAACTACTCCTCATCATCTGCTCTGCTGATACCCTGGTCCAACCCTTCAACAAACATTGCCTGGATTATTGAAATAGTCTCCTAATTGGTTTCTCTGCTTCTGGTTTCACCTTCTCTTCCAGCTGCATTCAACATAGCAGCCAGAGTGATCCTGTGAAAACATATCCGTTACTTGCCTGCCCCAAACCCTTTCCTTCCACCTCATCCAGAAAAATCGCACTGCTCCTTAAATACCCGCCTATTCACCCTTGCCGGTTACCTCTCGAGCTTATCTCCAACCATTCCCACATCTTACACTCTCCACTCCAGTAACACTGCCTCTTTGTTGTTCCTCAAGCAAGCCCCGCATGCTTCAACATTAGGATCTTTTCCTTTGCTATTCCTTATCCTTGGAATAGCTCCATTTGTGAAGTTGTCTATAGACTTGGTTGTGACTTAGCAGTGATACGGTAGAGGGAATTCAATGCTGGGGGTACTTGAACTGATTGAATATATATAAGGCCCTTTCTGCTTTTGAGACTATAACTTTATTAATTAGTGGAAGAAATTGATTGTATAGCATGTGAGAATCACTGAGTTCCACCAGGTGCCCAACAGCTCAAATGTGACAGGTTAAAATGGAAACATGTTTTCTTGCACACAAGTAGCTTTTAAATGTGTTTGTTTGTTTGTTTGTTTATTTATTTATTTATTCATTCATTCATTTATTCATTTAATATAATTTATTGTCAAATTGGCTAACATACAGTGTATACAGTGTGCTCTTAGTTTTGGGGGTAGTTTCCCATGGTTCGTTGCTTACATACAACATCCAGTGCTCATTCCAACAAGTGCCCTCGTCAATGCCCATCACCCATTTTCCCCTCCTCACCCCCCATCCACCCTCGGTTTGTTCTCTGTATTAAGAGTCTCTTATGGTTTGCCTCCTTCCCTCTCTGTAACTATTTTTTTTTCAACTTCTCTTCCCCGATGGTCTTCTGTTAAGTTTCTCAAGATCCACATATGAGTGAAAACATATATCTGTCCTTCTCTGACTGACTTATTTCACTCAGCATAATACCTTCCAGTTCCATCCACATTGCTGCAAATGGTATGATTTCATTCTTTCTCATTGCCAAGTAGTATTCCATGGTGTATATAAACAACCTCTTCTTTATCCATTCGTCAGTTGATGGACATTTAGGCTCTTTCCATAATTTGGCTATGGTTGAAAGTGCTGCTATAAACATTGGGGTACATGTGCCCCTATGCATCAGCCCTCCCGTATCCCTTGGGTCAATTCCTAGCAGTGCTATTTCTGAGTCGTAGGGTAGTTCTATTTTTAATTTTTTGAGGAACCGAGTGCTTCTTTACTTGGAACCTCATCTCCAGTATGTAATGTCAGTATGAGTGGGTCTACTTAGGGCTCATAGTGGGCTGACAAACACTTGTCTGTCCATAACCCTTATAGGAGAGGTAGGTATCCACTGGGGAGTACCTGTAAGAACCATTGTTAAGTGCTTTGGCATCACTTAACCCACTGTTAAGTGCTTTGGCAGTTCTTAGGGATTTGTGGAGTGATTTGAACTCTCATCATTTTGGGCAGCCGGCTCTGAGGAGTCTGAAGCAATCTAGTTCTTTCGGGGAGCCGGCGAGTTGTTCAGCTTTATGTGAGATAGCAGCATCACACTGCATAAAGAGTAGTATCTTAAGGAATAGGAACAACTCTGTGCAGAAGAATTCAGAGTATGATACTACCCTTAGGAGAAAACCCCAGTTGTCAGAGTTGTCCAGCTGCTGGCCACATCTGTGTTCTGTAATTAACGTGCTTTGTGAGATTCAGGGGCAGGTGAAGAGCTGACTCATGGGAAGAACGATCATCGATTAGTGGTGTTTCATCCATTTCTTCCAACTGAGCTACAACAGTAAAATTTGTTCAAAAGGGGATTTTCCAATATCTGTTGTGGAAAGCCAATGACCAACCTGAAATCTTGAGAGAATAATCACTTCTGAATGTCGTGGAAAATTCATGCCCCTGAAACTTTTCTTTGGCTTTTATCAAGCAGTTGTTACCCCAGTCAATATCCTGTCACTGTTAATTAGAAACTATTTGTGCCATAGCTGATTTGTCACTCTGCAAAACTCCCATGGAGCCATGCAGGGCAGTCAGTGCCCTGGCTCAAAAGAGAACAAAAGTCAGTTTTCAAAGGATCCAAACCACACTAAGTGGTGACCCAGGTTCTGCTCCCTCCATTATTGCTGGTAGGTCGGAAAGCTAATTAAAAATCTCTGCTGCCACAAATGTGAGTTTGGTGTTCTAAAATATGTCGTCTCTCAAAGGCTGACAGATTGAAACCACTGAAGCTAGCCTTTGACTCGACTTTGTTTTCATGTGTTCATTGATTCTGACCCTAAAAATGCTAAAGTTCTGTCTTTATCAGACCCAAATGTGGCTGAGTAAATTTGACGTTAGCCTGGAGAGGTTTCTAATCATGTGGACAAAGCCAGGAAGGCAATTATTTCTAGTCTCCTTGATGGCCAAAGCAAAATTGAAATCATAACTGTGATTTAGCTAGTTTGCTAATTATCTATTTCAAATCTTGTTTTTTTCCCAGTGCCTCACGGAACACTCTTTAATAGTTTTCTCTTTTAAAGGTAAGCTTGATGGTCCGTAAATGAAGTTGTGAGGAAGATATTTTGCACTTGATTTATGTATACATACCAGTGACAGAAATGGGAGAATTTAATAAAATACAACACTGAAAAAATAAAGTGACTTTTCAGAAGTCCATCACTCCATGATATAAATATAAACCACAAATATGTTGTGATAACATATCTGGATTATATTGCTAGTTTGGTGAATTAACTACCCTTTCTATATTTTTTCTTATGATGGCCCAATCCTTTTTTTTTTTTTTTTTGAGTCAAACATTCATAGACTGTATTAGATCATACAGTGAAACTGTATACGGTTCACAATATCAATGATGACATATAATTATATTTGGAGACCCTTGGTAATACAAACATGCTTACTCCATTTAAAGATGCTAAAAATAGGAATTGTGAGTATAGTTCCTGCAGAGTGCCACATGAGCCACTTGGTTCTACGGCAGCTAGGGAGGCAACATCTGAGAACATTTGGGAGATACTGAGTGAGTCTTAAGTGTAGGCGGACAAGAAAAGGTTTAACTTTAGGTTGATTTCTTAAGGTACGTGTGATGAATACATGTGCAGGGGGCCTTTGAAAGAAATACCATGCTCTACTTTTCTGTCTTATTTGCAAGGAATAAGGAAAATAAAAAGGGAGGAAACAAAACCATACTCATACTTTTACGAGGACTGGAAATTTCTCTGCATGAAACAGTCGAGCGTAAGTAAGTGTAGCATGACAAAGGGGACCGGATGAATGTGCTTGCGTGTGTGTCCACGTGGATTTGTGGGCTGCTGTTGTGGGTACGTGCACAGGGGTGGAGACTGAAGCAACAGACCAGGGTGAATGATTTATTTTTGATTTTACCTTCTTATTTATTTATTTTGAGAGAGATAAAGAGAGAGTATACATGCGCTGGAGAGGGGCAGAAGGAAAGAGGGAGACAGAGAACCCCAAGTAGGCTGTGTCCTGTCAGTGCAGATCCCGATGTGGGGCTCGATCCCACAAACCACGAGATTGTGACCTGAGCTGAAATCGCGTTGGACGCTTAACCAACTGAGCCACCCAGGCACCCCCACGGTGAATAATTTTTGAATACTTTTTATTGAAAATTGAATACTTTTAAAAGTATTTCCTTAAATTACTGTATGAAGAGGAACCACTGATTATTTAGCATTTTTTTTTTTTTTTGGGTAAAAATTAGAGTGTAGACCACCGTTTTATATCTTGTGAAGCTAACGGCAGTGTTCTGTATCCTGCTACATGGCGGAGACCTCAGGAATGGTATCGCGATAACGAACAGACATGAGACTTGCATTAGTGGAGGCCGAGGCGTGTGCCTTCATAATCCCATGTGCTTGTCACTGTTGCCAGATTTCCCAGAACATCGTTCCTTCCTCTGCGTAGTGGTTTTCCTGCTGTTTGCCTTCTTTGTTTCTGCTGATTGGGCTCTTGGACGGGTTGGCTTCATTATGTTGTGTTTCTGACAGTGAACCTTAACCTTCGTGTTTTCTCTACGGTATATAGGAGTTCCTAGAATATCTGTGCACATGTGTAAGAGGTTGGGTTGTGTGTGTGTGTGTGTGTGTGTGTGTGTGTGTAGGGGTGTTACTTTTCATTGGTGACCTCGCTTACTGTTCTACTGAGAAAATGCAAGCAGTCAGAGGGAATTTTCCCAGGTTCCCATCCTCCCGTTTGCCCACCGCCCAGAGCGGTCCCTGTGTACCATGCCTTTGTCTTTACCTGAGCTGAGCCCCCTCCGCTTCCATCCCGGGCACTGCACACTGGCTCCCGTGGCCTGTGCTGGAGGAGGCCAGTGCAGATGCCGCCCTTCTCCCCCACACCCCTTCACTGGCTCCTCCCCTCCTGCAGAGCGGTGGCAGAACCCTGGGGGGCATGTGACCCCCAGCATTCTAAGGCCTTGTCCCCAGCTACTCAACCCCTGTGCCCTCTGCACCAGTGACTACCTTCTTGACAGAGTGTTGAGCATGCCAATCCTGTGCCAAACCCGTGTCAGTTTCAAGGTGTGTGTGTTCATGGTGCCCTCTGCCTTGAATGACCCCCGCCTCCCGCAATTCCTCAATGTTTGTACAAAGGCCACCTGCTCCCTAAGACTCACTTGACATCACCTTATTTTTTTTCAATATATGAAGTTTATTGTCAAATTGGTTTCCATACAACACCCAGTGCTCATCCCAACAGGTGCCCTCCTCACTATCCATCACCCACCCTCCCCTCCCTCCCACCCCCCATCAACCCTCAGTTTGTTCTCAGTTTTTAAGAGTCTCTTATGCTTTCGCTCTTTTCCACTCTAACCTCTTTATTTTTCTTCCCCTCCCCCATGGGTTTCTGTTAAGTTTCTCAGGATCCACATAAGAGTGAAAACATATGGTATCTGTCTTTGTCTGTATGGCTTATTTCACTTAGCATCACACTCTCCGGTTCCATCCACGTTGCTACAAAGGGCCATATTTCATTCTTTCTCATTGCCCTGTAGTACTCCATTGTGTATATAAACCACAATTTTTTTATCCATTTATCAGTCGATGGACATTTAGGCTCTTTCCATAATTTGGCTATTGTTGAGAGTGCTGCTATAAACATTGGGGTACAAGTGCCCCTGTGCATCAGTACTCCTGTATCCCTTGGGTAAATTCCTAGCAGTGCTGTTGCCGGGTCATAGGGTAGGTCTATTTTTAATTTTCTGAGGAACCTCCACACTGTTTTCCAGAGCGGCTGCACCAATTTGCGTTCCCACCAACAGTGCAAGAGGGTTCCCGTTTCTCCACATCCTCGCCAGCATCTATGGTCTCCTGATTTGTTCATTTTGGCCACTCTGACTGGCGTGAGGTGATATCTGAGTGTGGTTTTGATTTGTATTTCCCTGGACATCACCTTATTTAAAATTGCGACTTCCTGCCACTTCACGAAACTCTTGGTTCTCGTTTTTGCCTATGTTCACTCCATAGCTAACATCACCGTCTACCATGTTAGGTGTTTTACTTAGTTTCTTGGATTCCAGCCTCTGTCCCTCCACCCCCAACACCCATGCAGACACAGGTCCCAGAAAACAAGCTGCAGAGGTTCTGTTCAGTCCAGTCATGACCCCCCTGTCAGGGCACCTGCAAAAGTTCTGTCACACACAGAAGGCGCTCAGATTCAGAAGGGTCATCGATTCAGAGAATTACACATTTGAGAAAAATTACTGGCTTTCCCCAGTTGTGTATTTGGTACATTTTGCATATTTTCTGTTTGTGCATAATAGCTGGGAATAACTTACCCCCTTTCCATGCTTCCTAAAAGACAGAATCAGGAATCCTTTAAGTAAAATGAAGGGAAATACCTTTATATTTATTACATGTTATTTGTTTTATGTTTCTTTATCTACTGGGTATTCATAACCTAAAAATGTTTGCATTTTCTTGAAATATTTCCTAAGCATTTTAGACAATTTTTTCCCCCTGCAAAATACAAATTCCCCAGGAAGCAACAACAATGAAAACACAAACAAGAGAGGAGCCAGGAGGAAAAAAGTGCTTAGTTAGTAATCCTGAGCAGTTAATGAGCCTGATGGTCCCCGGCCCCTGAATCACTCCCTGTTAGCAGCGTGGTGCTGAGGGACATGTGGACATCGAGTCCGGCAAGTGCCGTGGCCACTGCTGTGTGCGGTACAGCAGGCTCACTTCCAGAGAAGAGCGGAGAACAGAAGTGTTTGCCTGTGTTACTCCCATGAACACAACCCAGACCACCTTCCACCGGCTCATTTCCTTCCTCGAGGTAATGCCTATGTGCTGGAGTGAACACAGCCCAGGTGATCCCACGCAAGCAAGAAAACAAACAAACAAAAACAGCAGCAGCAGCAGTAAAAAATAGAGCAGTGTGTTCATTCTTTCTTTCCTCTACACTGGGGTCGGGGAATGTGTCTTTAATTCTAAAAAGGGACAACTGCAGGTGATATTGATGAGAGCAAGAGGGAAGTGTCTGTCGTTGCTACCATGTGCAAGGTCTTGATCTGAGGCTTTACAATTTGGATCCTTAGGACAACCAGTGTGTTTGTGGGAGGTGTTTTGGGGGCTGGTAGCTGCTATATTAGGAGTATGCAGGGGGTGTCTGGGTGGCTCAGTCGGTTGAGCATCTGACTTCGGCTCAGGTCATGATCTCACAGCTTGTGAATTCAAGCCCCGCATCAGGCTCTGTACTGACAGCTCAGAGCCTGGAGCCTGCTTCGGATGCTGGGTCTCCCTCTCTCTCTACACCACCTTCTCCACTCAAAAATAAACATTAAAAAAATAAGAAGAATATGCAGATTACGACCTGGTGAATGAGGAGGGACACCCCACCCATGCAGGATTAGCAGGATCTGTGCTCCCACTTTGGAGAAGTGAAAACCCCAAACTCTGGACCAGACTCTGAGTGTGAGCAGGATTGCCCTTCTGCAAAGTGCCCAAGCGGCAACTCAGAATAGCTGTTTCCTCATTGTAGGGGAGTGCTGTCATTATTCCCATTTTACAGATGAGGGAAGCAGAGGCCGGCAGAGGTTCAGACTTGCTCTTGTTTCTGTTTCTACTAATCGGCGAAGGTGGGATTTGAACCCCGGCAGTCCAGCCCCGGCATCTGGGCTGTGGACCTCTGGAGCATGTGGCCTCTTAAGGGAGACCACCTTCTTCTGTTTTGCCTGGTCTTGCCCACTGCCTCTGCACTGTTCAGGCCTCTGGTGAAGTGTTTGCACAAGCGTGGTCTCAAATTGGGTGGCCCGGGGTTCATCATGCCTCTCCTCCCCCCCTCCACGCTTTGGCATGCATCCTTTTCTTTCCGGATCTGGTTCTCAGACCTCGCAGAAGGGAAGCACCAGCTAACATGTTTAGACGTCAATGAAGGACTCTCTTCCCTCCATGTCCTTTTCCGGACGATGCCTTCATTCCGAAGAAGGGTTCTGTTGAGCCAGAGGAGTGAGGCTGGGATAGTTGTGTGTATATGATTTGGCTGATTTCCAACCAAATATATTTAATACATAACCTGGTCTAAATATCCGGGTTCTCCTTGCATCATCCAGTTAATCTTCGTAACTGTCCAGAGACTGTGGGGGTTTCTGCGTCGTCTTCGTTGCTGGCTTCTGTCTTCGTCGGGTGGTTTTGGTGGGGTGTATTTTCAGTGACTCAGTTAATATAAAGATTCTGGTGATAGTTAACTTTAAAATCTTGGAGAGAATTTGTGAAATTACCCTTACGTGATAATAAACACAAGATCTAATCTTTCTGTCTGAGAACATGTTTGCTTTTCTGTTCACTGTATTAGAGGAGGCTAGGGACCAAATTTAACCCATTACGTTGGCTCTGGGGAGTATACTGTATATACTGAAAGAAAAACAATGGGTGTTTCTCCAGATCTAATACTTAGTATGCAGAAGATAAACCACAGAATTTTCTGGAATGATTCTGTTATGCCGCTGTAACAAGTGAAACTCCTGGGGTCAGCAGGATGCTGCTAAATTCTCAAACTTGGGAAAATGTAAAGCCGTTTTCCTCTGGGTGTCTAGGCAGGTGCTCACACCTGCTGTGCTGTCCGGTGGTGTTTCTTCCTACCTCTGCAGTCTCCCAGCGAAGGGCCAATGTGGAAGATTCTAACGAGACCCACATCATCACGGTGCACTACTGTGAATTTTTAATAGGTTTTAGATAGAATTGTTCTCCGTTTTAAAGTATTCTGTAAGGCGAATGTCAAAATAAATTAAAATTTTGATCCTACCAAGCATGCAGATATACTCAGCTTTCTTACCCTCTTGTGACAATAAAGGAACATTTACTAACTGGAAATTGCTTTCCATTGTTCTGCCTGACCTTTTGAAGGCTCTGCTGTAATAATATGTTAAATTACAAAAACTGTGGTCCTAAGTAAAAATTATGGATTTTTGCATGGATTCATCTGAACTGTAATTGATTGTCTAACATGGAAACCATGCTATGTGAATTATTTGGCACAGTGCTAATATTGGCTAATTTAGAATGTAATTATAATCAGCACGGATCCTTTCAACTGCACTTATGAACTTAGCCACAGTGGGAAAGCATATAGGACTCCCCACAGTGCAGAAATCACTTGGTTCTTTGGAAGACATATAGTCCAAGTTTTTAATTATATTCGGCTGGAGTTCTTTTTAATTTTATCTCACGAAAAATGAATGGATTTTAATATGACAAAGGTGATGCTCACGTTGTAAAGGAGGCACATTAAATAGAGTTTATAATACTTCCCACTGAGATGAGCTTTAGCATTTAAAAGGAGAAAAGGCTATTCTTTATATTAAAAGTTTGATCAATAGAAGTGATAACCAGAATAAAATTTAAATACCATCTTGATAGCCTAAGCTTACCATATTTCAGATGTGTACTATACTCACATATTTACACAGGCTTTTTAGCCTCCAGAAGAATTTATTTGCCGAAGTCCTAGGAAAACAAGATTCATGCTTCCTACCCCGGGTCATGAGAAGGGAGAGTTGTGAGTTCTCCATGACTTACCCAAAGAAACAATGTTGGTGTTTCCTCCTCCAAGAGTGGCAGGAAGAGAAAATTCTGGTCTGGTAGACTGGGGCTCCTGGGTGGCTCAGTCAGTTGAGTGTCTGACTCTTGATTTCTGCCCAGGTCGTGATCTCATGGTTGGTGGAGATCGAGCCCTGCCTCGGACTGTGCTGACAGTGCAGAGCCTGCTTGGGATTCTCTCTCTCCCTCCTCTCTGCCCCTCCCCCACTCTCTCTCTCAAAATAAATAAATATTAAAAAAAAGATTCTCTCTCCACCTCTGCCTCTCTCCCCTGCTCACGCTTTCTCTCTCTCTCTCTAAAAAAAAAAAAAAAAAAAAAAAAATAGACATAGACATAATATTCAGAAGCATTTCATATATCCAGAAACATGATATTTTCCTGATACGTGAAGTATACTAGAAACATTGGAACAGTGGAACTGGCCTGCTGATGAAAAATAAGCCATTTGCAAAAATCTCTTGGCTCAAGTACAATTGAAGTTTCATCAAAATGGGAAACTTTGCTTTTTAGTATAAAAAGAGTGTTGACAGGCCATGAATATGGTCACTGCAAAGATATGGGCTGGGAAAGATAATTATTTGTCGAGGCTTCTAGATTGCTCTTGAAGACTCTCAGAGGGAGGTGGGTCGGGCGCCGGCAGTAAGCTTGTGAGTCTGGGGCGGGGGAGGTTGTTTGGAAGCCATGGGGCTGGGGGTCATTTTAGAAGCTGCCTGCACAGCTCTCCCTCGTCCTCAGCATGCATCAGAATACCTGGAGGGTGTGTTAATACACAGATTAGTAGGCTCCTGCCCAGAGTTTCTGGGTTAGGGTCTGAGACATTATTTTTCTCCATAGTACCTGTATGTGATCCTGTTGCATTTGCCATGGGGACCCTGCTTTGAGAACCACCTCCCGAGGGCCCTGGGGCAGCTGACGTGCCTGGAGGAGAAGGGGCAGCTCTGGAAAAGAACTCTCTGGTGTTCGTGGTCTGTTGGTGGAGAATCATGGCGGGAGACGGACCGCCCACACTAGCATCCTGTTCGGGTGCTCATCTACAGCCTCACCTCACGCATCCGGGAGGGCTGTTGCAGCCTCCCTGGGGCTAATGGAGCCCGCATCTTTTAGCTTACTCAATGAATGACCTTTCTCTGAGATCATCTTCATTCTCTCCTGCACCATCACATTCTTGCTTTCTCCACCATTATTCTGATTAGCAGTCCAACGTGCTCTATTTTCTCCCATCCCAAGAGAAAGGAACAGCCATCCATAAACCCAGCAACTGTCCAAATAGTAAGCCATTTCTTTGGTACCTTGCGTACCAAAACTCCTTGAAAATTTGATGTCCTTTTTCTCTAATTCTTTATCTCCTGATTTTATAACTTATTTTCCTTCCATAAAGTTTTCATTTCTGCCACTCCACCGAAATGACCACTGTCGGTTCACCAGTAACCTTCCCCTCATGACAAACGTTGTAACCAACATTCGTTTTTCATCCGCTGGTCCTTGCAGAAGCATTGGGTGCAGCCGATCACGCTGCCATTTTGGAGGTACCTACATTGCCTGGCTTCCAAAGAGCATCGCCTTCTGGCTTCCTCTTCTCTCTGGCTGCTCCTTCTGTGCCTGAGAAGCTGGCAGCTCCTCCTCTCCCCAGGGATCTGTTCTCAGCCTGATGTCCTTCTCCGTCCACACTCACTCCCTGGGTGATGTCACTCATTTCTGTGCCATTCATTATGATTCAGACACACACGAGATGCACATACATCTCGACCCCAATCCCCCGCCTCCTGGCAAGCATCAGACTCATGTATTAAATATTCTACCTAATCATTTGTAGATGTCTCATAAGCGTCTCATACTTAACCTGACCAAGATAGAACTCTTGATTTACTCCCTGCAGACCGGCTTTCTCCTGCTGTTACTTCATTAGGGGCATTACATTGTGCTCAGGTGAAAGTCGTAGAGGTCTTATGGGACTGTTTTTTCCATGCATTCCACATCCAATCCACCACCAAGCTCTATAACTCTACTTTCTAAACGTATTCTAGGGGCACCTGGGTGGCTCAGTCACTTAAGCATCTGACTCTTGGTTTTGGCTCAGGTCATGACCTCATAGTTTCTTGGGTTCGAGCCCCAAGTCGGGATCTGTGCTGACAGTGTGGAGCCTGCTTGGGATTCTCTCTCTCCCTCTCTCTCTGCCCCTCCCCCACTCATGTTATCTCTGTCTCTCAAAAAGAAAGACAAGATAACTTCTAAATTAAAACATTTTTAAATGTTTGTTTATTTTGAGAGAGAGAGAGGAGAGAGAGAGAGAAAGCACGCATGAGCGAGTGAGCAGGGGAAGGGCAGAGAGAGGGAGAGAGAATCCCAAGCAGGCTCCACACTGTCAGCACAGAGCCCGGCCTGGGGCTCGATCTCACAAACTATGAGATCATGACCCAAGCCCAAATCAGGAGTCGGTCACGTAACCGACTGAGCCACCCAGGCGCCCCTCAAAATATATTCTAAATGTGACTACTCATGGTCTTTAGGTCCTCTGCCTTTGCTGAGCTATCATCATTTCTTCTGTGGACTTCTTCAGTTGAGTTTAACTTATCCCCTTGCTTCCATGTTGCCTGCTCTATATAGCTGGTCTGCATACAAAAGCCAGAGTGCTCTTTTCAACCTGAAAATTGAGATCGCTTTCCTTCCCTGTTCAGAATCCTTCAACGGGTTATCATCGCGCTCAGAACAAAACCCGTGGTCCTGATGTTAGCCCGGAGGCGCTTCCGCGATGCGGCTTCTGATGACGTGGCCAACCTCATCTCCCGGAGCTTCTACACCTTTCTCCCTCCGTGCAAGCTCCAGGGTGCTCCTGCACCCCCTGTTGGACATTCACTCTGTGTCCCTCTCAAGGCTTTTCCTCTTTGTGTTCTATCAATTCTTGCTGGGCTTATTCCTGTTCTTGCAGTGTCTGCACACAGGTTTCCTCCTCAGGAATCAGGTGGACCGCCTCTCCCCTGAGTCACTGACAACCATGTCACTTGACTTGATGTTTTTGTTTAGGACTCACTGTCTGGTGTTACATGATACATTTATAAGGCTGTTTCTTCATTGTCTGTTTTCGCACTAGACTGTGAGGTCTATGAGGACAGGAGCTGTATCCATCTTGTTGGCTATTTGATCTTTAATTCATGGAAGGGCCTGATATAATAAGTGACTGATAAATAATTGTGGAATGAATGAATGCACTGACTGGGAATATGATTTATCATACTTCATATTTTGTCAAAGATCTTGCCTATAATCACTGTAGAACATTGCCAGTTTTTTTTTAATGTTTATTTTTTTGGGTGGGGGAGAGAGAAAGAGAGAGAGAGAGAGAGAGAGAACAAGCAGAGGAGGGGCAGTGAGAGGGAGACACAGAATCCAAAGCAGGCTGCAGGCTCTGATCTGTCCTCCTCTGATCAAGCCCCTGACGCAGGGCTTGAACTCACAGACTTTGAGATCGTGACTTGAGCCGAAGTAGGACACCTAACCGACTGAGCCACCCAGGTGCCCAGAACATTGCTAGTTTTGACTAATGGATAGGGACCAGTTTGAATTAGCAAATAGATTTGAAAATTAAATCACACATTATTATTTTAAATAGGTACAGGACTGTTTTAGTGTTTTGAAGTTGGATGTGGTATAAACAATAAAAAAAAAAAAAGAAAACTTAAACCAGTGGCTTAAACCAGGTTAATAATGTTGAGTCACTGATGAACTAATAACAATGATTTTGTCTTAAGCATTATTGATTACCAAACGATACCTCCCTAACTCTTAAAAATAGTAATGTCTCTTGTAGGGTAAATAATGACATTTCAACTTTACTTCAAATACTCATTTCTTACTCAGTTTTCAAAAAATAATTAAATTTTAAACTCAGTATTTATTGACTTTGTAAAGTATCCTAACTTAGCACAATTTGAAGCTTTAAATACTTACCGTGTTTACAGGTGAAATGATACCTTATCTGGGATTGACATCAAACCGTAGAGGTGCGGAGTTGGTGAACGCGGGAGTGGAGGGTTAATGGCGGTGATTAGAAAAATGTTGGAACTGGGTAATAAGTCCTGTCAGAGTAGCCAACATGAACAACACAAGCAACAACAGCTGTTGGCGAGGATGTGGAGGAAGGGTAACCCTCCTGTATTATTCGTGGGAATGCAAACTGGTGCACTCTGGAAAACGGTATGGAGGTTCCTTAAAAAGTTAAAAATAGTTGCAACAACATGGATGAGGCTAGATGAGGTCAACATGGATGAGATCTTATGCCAAGTGAAATAAGTCAGTCAGAGAAAGACAAATACCATCTGATTTCACTCATGTGTAATTTAAGAAACAAAACAGACGAACATAGGGGAAGGGAAAGAAAGAGAGAAAAGCAAACTATAAGAGACTTACTTACAGAGAACAAACCAGGGATTGTTAAGAAGGGCACTTGTTAGGATGAGTACTGAGTATTGTATGTAAGTGACGAATCACTAAATCCTACTCCTGAGACCAACATTACACTGTGTGCTAACTAACTAGAATTTAAATAAAAATTTGAGAAAAAACAAGAAACTGGGTGATGAGTAGCAGAGAATTCATTGCACTATTTACTCTCCATATTTATATTTTACATTTTCTAAATACTGTACAAGTATTAAAAATTGTTTACTCAAATTTTGTCACCGAAAAAAAACTGCTTAAGAGATATTGTCATGTCAACTTGAAAAATTTTCCAAAAAGCTTTTATGAGTTTTGGGAGGTTTTATTTATTAAGTAAAGATGTAGCAAGCAAAATTATTAAATATTTCTTATTGGTCCATTCAGGAACCAGCTTCAGAAATTCTTTGATTCATGCCAGTCGTAATTTGATTCCTATAGATTATCTTTTTAAGTGCACATATAAATGCACATTTCATACAGTTTACAGCTTTCACGTTTCTATCTAATTTTCTTTATTAGGTATAGGCCAGAGATATATTTAAATTATACTGTAAATCCATTGAGTCTCATATTAATCTCACATACCAACAGTGTTAAAAAAAATCGTGCATACTGGTGATACTGAAAACATGCTTTGTGAGGGCCATTACTTAAATATTTAATTATAATGTGGTTCTCATTAAACGACAAAAATCATTTGGTAGATTAAAAAAATGAGATCATTGTATTTAATTACCGTATTAAGACCAATACCAGTATAGTTATCTGAGTGTCCATTAAATCTTCCCTCTTCTTCAGTGGCCTGTCTCAAATCTGTTAAATGAGCATGATACTTGGATTTACCAAGGTGTTTTTTTTTTTTTTGCTAATTAAATGCCCGTGGATTGTCAAAAGTGCAGTTATTGAACATTAGTGTGGTAGTTAGAAAAAAAACAGCCCAACTGCCATGTAATTATCTCCAAGTTGTATACGGCATAAATATAAATTATTATATCCTCAGAGCTATGAGGGAGGTTTTGAATATAAATGCCTTGAGATTTTTAAAAGGCACCGTGCATACATGATCATAAGAAGCTCTGAATATTGAATATCGAGGTTTCACAGAGAATGAGGATAAATAGCGTTGAACTTCACTGTAGAGTTTTATGTTAAAAATTGATGTAATTCGATAGACCAGAAGCAGTGTCTGTACTCGGTCACCAGGGAGGCGGCCTGCTCAGCTCTGACACCTCCCAGCAGAACGACCCGAAGAAAGCTGCTTGATGGTTATATGCCTGAGACCGCAATCCACGAAATGCGGAAGATGCTAGCTCATAGCCTAGTGGTTAGTCGTTTTATCTGAAACAGGTTTTTATTTCTTCATCAGTAATACAGTTTTTATGTGTAATATTGTTAGTACATTATCCTTGATAATAGCAAGGCATGGTAACAAATGTGCTTGTTTGATAGTTAAAAACAGACATTCTGGAAGTTAGTAAATGCATACTAAAAATCCTGTTTTTTAGGGGCGCCTGGGTGGCCCAGTCGGTTAAGCACCTGACTTTGGCTCAGGTCATGATCTTACGGTTCCTGAGCTCGAGCCCCGTGTCGGGCTCTGTGCTGACAGCTCGGAGCCTAGAACCTGCTTCATATTCTGTGTCTCCCTCTCTCTCTGCTCCTCCCCCGCTTGCGCCGTGTCTCTCTCTGTCTCTCAAAAATAAACAAATGTCAAAAAAATTTAACAAAAATTCTATTTTTTATATTCTCTGCTGCTTTTGCCTTAGAAGAAACTCACGGAAGACTGAGGTAATTCTTTAACTAAAAGTAATAGCCCAATGATTTAATAAAGGTTAGATAAGTCAGAAAGTAGGGTATCTGAGGGTAAAGTATTGTGATTTGTGTCTGCAGGGCCAGGAGCAGGTGCTTAGGAAAACTTGTTGATGGGGACAGATTAGAGATGGCTGTAGTTTCTCAGACATTTCTCTAGAGAGGTGGGACCTATGTCTCCTTCCCTTGAATGGAGCTGTGCTGCGTAATTGCTTTGACCAGTTCTTATGAGAATGTCAACTTCACCTTCTGTTTCTTGGAACAGTCTTTCTGGGATCCCTGAGCCACTGTGTAACAAGTGTGAACGTTCTGACACTGTCAGAAGGGTGAAATCACCTGTGGGTCCTTCAACTGACGGTCATGGCCAAACCCAGACTTCTGAGCATCCCTGCCATCACTTCCAAGGTCCATGCATGTGAGCGGGGGTGTGGTGCTGTCACTGCCAGCTGGGTACCACCAAGTGACCTCAGGCATCAGTCCACGTGGAGTGTAACAATCACCCGCTTGAACCCTGTGCCAGCTTCTCACCCCTAAAATGAGATATCCTAAAAAAAATGGGTAGGCTTAAGCCAGTAAGTTATGGGAGTGATTTGTTGAGTAGCAATAAGCAAGACTGGTTCCCTAAAAATCACTTTGAAATGAGGAAACAAAGAAGTCAGAAAGCAGAAAATGATGCTAGGAATACCCACAAAGGCATTCTTTCTGTTACCCCGATGAGATCACTCTGGTTAATATTACTGAGTCTGAACATTAGGTCAAAGAGCTAATATTTGAAATAAGATAGAATTTGTTCATTTCATCTCAGACACACATTTACTTCTCCTTGTCAAAATATCTGTGAAATCTGAAAAAAAAATCTGTAAATTCTGATTACCTTTGCTAAAAATAATTGTTTTGTTTCTACCTGTTCCCCAAGTATTATCATGTATTAGCAGATTCAGATATAAGGCACACTAAGAGGATATTCCACATCAATGAATATGCATTAAACCCATTTAGGAGTAAAGCATATACTTGTAAACATTTAAGATGCTAATTTTAAGATAAGTGAAAAGCTCAACTCCAGGGCTACAATGTGTATTTTTTCTCAAGGCTCATATTGGAACACCATTTGACAAGAATGCTATACAACCTTGTTGCCTCCTGTGGCCTTTGTTGTCAATGAGATTGGTGCCCTTCAAAATGAGCATTGGTATTTAAATCCTTTCTGGGAGGAGTTGCACTTGCAGGAGAGGGATGGTGTGCAGAAGAGCTAATGATGCCTTCCAGAACTTGCTACTCAAATTTTCTGCTTGCAGAGCGGGGGTGAAAGAAACATCCTTGTTTATAAAGGAGGGCTTGTAAAGTATTTCTCTGTCAGAAACATGTGCTGTCCCAAAGCTTCTACCTTATTAATAAAACTATGTTGTAGTGTGACTCAATGAATGTGTCTCCATGAACAAGTTTAGAGATACTCTTGGTTCTAACTTAAAAGTCATTGTAGAGATTCTTTATCTTGTTTTGTTTTTCCTTCTTATGCTTTCCTGGCTGCTAACCTTTTGGCTGTTTTTTTGTTCTTCACCATATGTACTGGAGAGTGGTTAGGGAGAATCTAAGAGGGCAAAACACAAAGCAGTTGGGGCGCCTGGGTGGCTCAGTCGGTTGAGCAATCGACTTCGGCTCAGGTCATGATCTCATGGTTTGTGAGTTCGAGCCCCGTGTCGGGCTCTGTGCTGACAGCTCAGAGCCTGGAGCCTGCTTTGGATTTTGTGTCTCCCTCTCTCTCTGCCCCTCCCCTGCTCATGCTCTGTCTCTCTCTGTCTCAAAAATAAACATTAAAAAAAAATTGAAAAACACAAAACAATTAATTTAACTTTTCTGCTAAAACAGTTTCAATGGCGTTTACTGCTGAAATTGACAACAATGAGAGCTCTCAATTACTTTATTTCGCTTATCTATAAAGCAATAGTTACTTAATTATATTTCTCGTTAATTTCATGGATTTATTAAAAAAACCCACTTGTAATCAGTACACAATGGATCATGTCACTCTATATTGTATAATTTGCATCTAACATAGTATCTGGATCAGAGTGGATACGTAATTATGTATTCTGAATAAGATTTTTAAAATCACCACCAACTTTTGTTAAAATATTTTAGAATTTCCGAAGGAGAAGCAACATATGAAATGTTTTTTTTCTTCCCAGCTTTATTGAGATATAACTGACTTATAACATTGTGTAAATTTAAGGCCTACAACATGTTAATTTGACACACTTATATATTGCAAAATGATCTCCAACATAGTGTTAGCTAACACTTCCATCATATATAATTACCATTTCTTTTTTGTGGTGAGAACAATTAAAATCTACTCTCTTAGCAACCATCAAGTGTAAACTATGGTATTATTAGTTATAATCACCTGTGCTGTATTTTAGATCATCTGAACTTACTGGTCTTAAAAGTGTAGATTGACCAACATCTCCCTGTTTCCCTTACCCCACAGTCTCTGTTTCTATGCATTTTTAAAGTTTATTTATGTATTTTGAGGGAGGGAGAGAGGGAGAGAGGGAGAGAGAGAGAGAGAGAAACCATGAGCATGAGCAGAGGAGGGGCAGAGAGGCAGAGAGAATGTCAAGCAGGCTCTTTGTTTACCATGCAGATGCAGGGCTGAAACTCACGAACCCTGAGATCCTGACTTGAGCCGAAATCAAAAGTCGGATGCTTAAGTAACTGAGCTATGCAGATGCCTCTATGTTTGGGTTTTTTCGATTCCACATAGAATTGGTATCAGATAGTATCAGCCTTTCCTCTTATAACTTTTGCATTTAGTATAATGCCCTCAAAGTCCACCCATGTTGTCACAAATGGCAGAATTGCCTTCTTTTTTATTGTCTATTATCTATGTATTATCTATCTATCTATCTATCTATCTATCAATCATCTATATCTTCTTTATTCATCCAATGAGAGACACTTAGATTGCTTCTGTATCTTGGCTATGGTGAGTTGTATGGCACAGTGAACATGAGAGTGTAAAAATCTCTTTGAGATCCTGTTCTCACTTCCCTTGGATACATACCCAGAAGTTGGATGGCTGCAGCATTCAACAACAGTGCAGAAGGGTCCAATGTTTTCCTTGTTGATTTTTTGTCTGTATGATCAATCCATTGCCAAAGTGGGGTATTGAAGTCCCCTACTATTATCATAGTGTTGTCTGTTTCTCCTTTCAGATCTGATACCATTTGCTTAATATATTTAGGTGGTTTGATGTTGGGTGCATAGGTGTTTATGATTGTTAGATCTAAATGAATTGACCACTTTATGATTGTATAATGACCTTGTATGTCTCTTGTTGCTATTTTTTGGCTTACAGTCTACTTTTCTGTTGTAAGTATAGCTAGCCCTACTTTATTTGGGTTCTGCTTGCATGGAGTATTTTGTTCCATGCCTTCACTCTGAATCCATGTGGATCCTTGAAACTGATAGGAATCCCTGCAGGCAGCATAGAGTTGATTCAGCAACTCTGTGCCCTTTGACTGGAGAATTCAGTCCATTTACATTTAGAGTAACTATTGATGTGTGAGGACTTATGAATTGTTTTCTGGCTATTTTATAGTTCCCTTGTTCCTTTCCTTCTCTCTTGATGCTTCCTTTGTGAATTAGTGATTTTACATCATGGTTTTCTTTGATTCTCTTCTCTTTATCTTTTTGGAATGGACTGTGGATTTTTGTTTTCTGGTTACCATGAGGATTACAGAAAATATTTTATAGTAAGATAAGCCTGTTTTGTGCTGATAACTTTAATTGCATACAACAACTCTACCTTTTACTCCTCTCCTTTTATATTTTTGATGTCACAGTTCAGCTATTTTTATATTGCATTCATCAATAAATTATTGTAGCTATAGTTATTTTTAATACTCTTGTCCTTTAAACTTTATAAAAGGTTAAGTAGAATTCAGTGGTTAACATTCTACTCTACTGCAGTATTAGAGTATTCTGAATTTGACTCTATATTTACCTTTATCATTGCGTTGTGTATTGCCCTATATTTTCATATTACTAATTATCACCCTTTCATTGCAGGTTGAAAAACACCTTGCAGCATTTCTTTTAAGGCTGGTCTTGTGGAGCACTCCTTAGCTTTTATTTCTCTAGGAATTCCTAGTTGGCAGGTTTTGTTTTTTTTCCTTTAGCACTTTGACTGTATTATCCTACTCTCTCCTGGTCTGTAAGGTTTCTGCTGAGAAATTGCTGATAGCATTATGAGGATTTTCTGTAAGTTACCAGCTTTTTTTTCTCACACTGCTTTTAAGGTTCTCCCTTTGTCTGATTTTTGACAGTTTTACTGTAATATGTTTTGGAGAGAATTTCAAATTGATTTTCTTCGGTGACCTATGAGCTTTATGAACTGGAATATCCATTTCTCCCCAGATTTGGGAAGTTCACAGCCACTATTTATTTAAATCACCCCCTCTGCCCCTTTTCTTTCTCTTCTCCTTTGGGGAGTCAGATAACTCACAGAGAATTTCTTTTGGTTGTGTACCATAAATCATGTAGATTTCCTTCAACTCTTTTCATTACTTCTTATTTCTCCTCTAATGGGATAATTTCAAAGTCCCTGTCTTCAATATCACAGATTCTTTCTTTTGCTGAATTAAGTCTGCTGTTAAAACTCTTAATTATAAGGTGGCTCACTTGGTTAAGCATCCGACTTCGGCTCAGGTCATGATCTCATGGTTCATGTGGGTTTGAGCCCAGCATTGGGCTGCTTGGGATTTTCTCTCCTCTCTCTCTGACCCTCCCCTACCAGTGCTTTCTCTCTCTCTCAAAATAAATAAATAAACTTAAAAAAACCCTGTTTAGTACAGTCTTCATTTCATTCATTCATTATATTCTTCAGGTCCAGAATTTGTTTGGTTATTTTTTGTGTGTTTTCTGTCTCTTTGTTAAACTTCTCATTTTGTTTGTGCTTTTTCTGATTTTTCTTATTTCATCCAGTGGTCCTTTCTGTGTTTTCTTCTAGCTCATTGAGTTTCCTTTGAAAAGCTATCTTGAATTCTTTTTTGGGTAAATTACAAATCTCCATGTTTTTGGGTTCAGTTACTGGGAAATTATTTCTATCCTTTTGGGAGATTGTGATGTCATTTTTTCCTTGATTTTTCATGTTCCTTGAAGTTTTGCTTTACACTCTTTGCATTTGAGGTAGCATCCACCTCCTCCAGAGTCCTTCCCGTGTTCAGAAGAGAGGTATGTACCTCTGTAGGCACGGCTGGAGATTCTGAGGCTGTGTCACACTTTCTCTGATGCACCTGCCCCATCTTCTTGCTCCCTCCTAGGGCAGAGTTCTTAATGTGTATGTCTTCTCCAGATCTTGTAACACACCAGGCTGAGTGCTGACAGTCTCTCTCTGTTTTCCCAAAGGAGGCATTAATCTCGAGTTCATGGTCTCTCCCTGACCTACAGATTTGGATGTGCTTTCTGCACTTGTTTACCAGTCTTCTGCCAAAGCCTGTGTGGGTGAGGCATGTGGAGCTTTGGAGGTGCTCTTGTGGCAGTTGGGGGTAGTCACGAGTGATACATTCCCAGTGGCTCATGGGTAGGCTTCTTGATGGAATCTGTGATGCAGATAATAGGATCTGTTCCTTTAATGTCCTCTAAGAGTCCTATCTGCTGTTCTTTCTATTTCTTCCCAACTCCTCACGGTTCGATTCTTTTGATGTGGCGAGACAGAAATGAGAATCTTTGGCAGGATCTTGCACAGCTGGGGAAGCTGGGTGCCCACTCACACCCTCTCCTTTTCCCCACAGGAGAAATCACACATGGAGAAAGACCTCTCTTGCCTCTAATCTATGTGGGCTTCAGGGATGGGTGACAGGGTAAAAGTCAGACTGTTCCTCTTACCCACTTGATTGTATCCAAACTGCTATTTTTTTGCTCCAACGGGGTGCTGGAACTTCTCTTCTAGAAACCTTTCTCCAAAAAGGGTCTCTTACCTTTGGGTGGGTCTGAGTCAGTATTCTCCAGGGGCTCCTGGACCATGGCTTAAGAGGGCCTGGAGACAGTTAATGGGCCACTGCAGGGTCGACAGCCGGAATGAGGTCTGTCTGCCTGTTACCAGGCACATGGGTGGGTGATTCTTCCTGGGTCCCCATGGGTATGGTACTCGATTGCACAGATCCCTCAAGTGCACCTTTTGGCCAAGGATGGATGCTGAATTTTTGGTTTTTGGTGGGGAGGGATGAAACAAGGGATGTCTTATGCTGCCGAGATGCTGACATGACTCTCTGAAATGTTAGTGAAGTTTAAATACCCACCCAGCAAACTTATCGACAGTGTAGCAAAGGGAATTTAGTATTAATTTCAAAGATATAGGCATAAGAATTAGAATTTCAAGACTTTTTAGAAAAGGTAATTTGATAGAAAATTTGAAATTTTATAAGTATGCATTGCTCTTTGGAAAGTAATGACTGCTTGACAAATGTAGATTTTTATTATTACTGATGTTTTGCGAAAACATCTGCACTGAAGATCCCGAAGTTGTGGAAAATGTCATGAGCTTTTCATGCACCCAGTTCTTTTGTCACAAAGTGTTATCAGATTTTCTGCTTGGAAAAGGTTTTTTAGCTGAAACAGTCTAAAATCTGTCTTCGATATAGGCGCATTGGAAAAGTGACAGGGAGTTTTCAAACCTCTCTTTGAAAATATGTATTTACGTTGGGATAGAATAATACACTAACTGTGGTCACAGAGGGAACACAAGTGGTTTAATTAGTTATAACTTCTCAAAAGTGTTTTGGTCATTTTGTTTGTATAGCTTTTCATCTGAAAAATAATGGACAGTCATATGAGGAAAAAAATAATTGAATGCAATTGAGAGAGAGAGACATTTTCTCTTCAATACAATATTTTAGCGATGAACTAGGAAATACAAGAGGAGTCACTCTGCAAAGCCAGGTAGCCGCTCTGTCAAACTCGAGGTTAATATCTCAGCTGATAATAACTGACTGAATACCGAATTTCACATGCCTCTCAAATAATAATATTTTAAACTACCTCACTAGGAAGTTAATATATCCCAGTAAAAGCCTTTTACTTTTATTAAAAAAAATTGATTTGTTTTTGTTGTGGTGACATATACATGACACAAAATATACAGTTTTAACCACTTTTAAGTATATAGTTCAGTTGCATTAAGTATATTCACACTGTTGTGCAACCATCCAGTCTGTCTCCAGAACGTTTTTGTCTTACCAAACTGAAACTCTTGTCAGTAAGCAATTACTGTCCATTCACCTGTCCATGGACATTGGTTGCTTCCACCTTCTGGCTATTACAAATAATGCTGCTGTGAACATGTGTGTACAAATACCTGGTTGAGTCCCTGCCTTTAGTTATTTTGGGTATACATGCAGAAATGAGATTGCTGGGTCATATGGTAATTCTGTGTGTAATTTTTTGAGGAGACTCCATATTCTTTTCCACAGAGGCTGCATCATTTCACGTTCCCATCGGCAGTGCACAAGGGTTCTAATTTCTCCACATCCTTACTGACACTTGTGGTTTTTTTTTAATGTTGAAAATTTTATAATTTTTTAAAAATAATAGTCATTGTAATAGGTGTGAGGTAATATTGTAGTTTTGGTTTGCATTTCTCTTACGATGAGTGATGCTGATCATCTTTTCGTATGTTTATTGGCTATGCATATATCTTCTTTGGAGAAATGTCTGTTCAAGTCCTTTGTCCACTTTTTAATCAAGGTGTTTGTTTTCTGTTGTTTGGTTATAGGCGTTCTTTACATATTCTGGATATTAATCTGTTTTCAGATTATAATTTGCAAATATTTTCTCCTGTTCCTTGGATTGCCTTTTCACTGTGTTGATAGTGTGCTTTGATATGCCAACATTTGAAATTTTGATGAAATCGAACTTATCTATTTTTTTTCATTTGTTTTCTCTGCTTTTGGTGTCATAGCCAAGAAATCGTTGCCAAATCCAGTGTTATGAAGCTTTCCCGTATGTTTTCTTTTTTTTTTTTTAACATTCCTAGGTTTAATCCATGCCAGTAATAAAATTGCATTACATTTCTCAGAAAATAAATGCTCCCATTTATATCCAGAAGACAGACTGTACAGGCCTAGCCTGGGCCCAGAAGGGGTCATACACAGACAGGTGGCAGAGGGAGGGCAGCCCCTCCCATCCAGGACGGAGACTTTCTAATCGGCAGGAGAGCAGCTGGCTGGCCAGGTGGGTGGGCAGATGAGCAGACAGTCACATGGATGTACTGGCCTGGAGGCCCGGCGCTGGGCATCACTGAAGCTGAGATTTCAAAGGTGCCATTGAGCTGTCTTTCCTCATAGTCCATCTGACACAAAATCGTGTTCTTCAGGAAGAAATTGTCTCCCAGTGTTTTCTTCTAACAGTTTTATGGTTTAGGTTTTGTCTTTAGGTCTTTGGTCCATTTGAGTTAATTTTTGTACAGGGTGTGTGGTGAGAGTTCCTTATTCTGCATGTGGGTGTTCAGGTTTCCCAACACGGTTGAAAAGACTATCTTCTCCCCAAGATTTGGGCGCTCCTGATTAAAACAATTTCTCCCTATATGCGAGGGATTCTTTTTCTGTTTTATTCCACTGGTCTTTAGGTCTGTCTTTATTCCAGAACCACTCTGTTTGATTACCGGAG
The DNA here is from genome assembly GCF_023721935.1 of Panthera uncia. NCBI lineage: Eukaryota > Metazoa > Chordata > Mammalia > Carnivora > Felidae > Panthera > Panthera uncia. Next base: position 7,484,869 of record NW_026057586.1, on the reverse strand, counting down.
GTTTGCAGTAAGTTTTGAAATCAGCAAGCGTGAGACCCACCCCTGCCAACATTGCTCTTTTTTTTTTTTTTTTTTGAATGATTATTTTATTTATTTTTGAGAAAGGAGGGGGAGGGAGAGAGGGAGAGAACATGAGCGGGGGATAGGCAGAGAGAGGGAAAGAGAGATAATCCCAAGCAGGCCCTGCATTGTCAGTGCAGAGCCCGATGTGGAGCCTAAACTCACTCTCCATGAGATCGTGACTTGAGCCAAAATCAAGAGTTGGTTTCTTAACCAACGGAGCCACCCAGACACCCCTGTTCTTTTTCAAGATTGTTTTGGCTACCGAGGGCCCCTTGAGATTCTGTATGAATTTTAGGATGGATTTTTCTATTTCTGAAAAAAATGTCATTCGGATTTTGACGTTTATTTATTTTTGAGAGATGGAGAGAGACAGAGCACAAGTGGGGGAAGGATGGAGGGAGAGGGAGACACAGAGTCCAAAGCAGCTTCCGGGCTCTGAGCTGTCAGCACAGGGTCCGACATGGGGCTCAAACACACGAACCGTGAGATGGTGACCTGAGCCGAAGGTGGGACACTTAACTGACTGAACCACCAGGCGCCCCAAGGGATTTTGAGTAAACATTTAAAAAAGAGATTATTTACATAAGGTATGATCTAGCGAAAAGAAGTTAAGCATTTTGCCTTTATTTTCTTCAGCAATAGATCACAAGCCTCTTCCTATGTGAAAAGAAAATGTTCTTTCCACCCAGAGTCTGAAATACAGATTCTAGTTCGTGCCTTTTGACTCCAACTGTGCATCTAAAATACTTCTGCTCTGGGTCCTGGGGGACAGAATAGTGAGTGGGCAGAGAACTTAGAAATGTTCCTGTTGGTCTTTGCTCTGGCTGTTTTTCCACACCTGCCCACGGGCTGGCTGACTGACTGCTAGGAATAAATGAATGTGTGAATAGCTTAGTAGCCACCCCGTACTGGGGAAAGCACAGCCCAACCTGAGAGATACCGAGTTTACGTAAAATCTTTTCTAATATTGTTACAGTGCATTTTCTTTAGCAGTAGAGGTGAAAATAGCTTTTGTTTCTATACGCTATGCAATGAATTTGTAGGAGATCAGGTACAGGGACTCCTAAAATCTTTCTTAAATACCCACTGCAAAAGCAGTGGCGAGGTTGCAGCAATCAAGAATCAGAGTCGTGGGAGCCTAACATCCGTCCGCTAGTACAGATGTTCGCATGACGTTTCCCTTTGTTTTTCTCTTAACAGATATTTAATTTTGAATTTGTTTTGGATAATCTTCCGGAATAACAGACTATTGGAACTGTAGGTCACCTAAGTAAGTGTTTCATCTAACTACTTTATTTATTTAAAATATAAATCAGGTACTTTCCCCCCCAATATTATTTCCTCTGCTCTAAGAGGAGAAAAACGTCCCCGTCCCTCATAATCTTGAATCAGATTTACCATGTACCTTTTGCACTACCTCGTGTATTTGCTATTTTTTTGTGTGTCAACCCTGTCTTTGTAAGTAAGACGGAGGTCCTGAGGGATGTGAGTGATAACCCGGAGGTCTCCACTTTCCTGCTGCACTGGCTCAGTGCTCAGTAAATGGTACTGTTCCACTGGCTCCTAGAATAGTGAGAGTTAATTAATGGGAGGTGGAAAAATATCCCCCACATTAGTGGAATGTGGCTTTTAGATGGTTTTGACCTCTGGAGAAAGGACACACTAGAGGTTGCTTGCCTTCTTCCCCGCTATTCTAATCCCAGTATATTCACACCCAGCAGACTTGAGAACACACTGGAAAATTCCACCGTTTCTTCCAAGTTTCCGAACTATAACCGTGGGATGTGTGGAATCATCTTTTTATGGATGTGCTTTATTATTGAACAGCCTGACTAAAACAATTAAAACAATTCACCCGGTTTTATTATTCCCAGGAAATAGTTACATCCCAAAAGGTAAACTTCTAAAGGCAAATCCAGCCCCTGTAGCAGAGTGAAGTAAGCTGATAGACACTAATCCCTACCACACAGCATGTAAAGACTAGACGATATATGTAAATAAATAATTAAAAAAATAAAGCTGATTAAGAAACTAAATAGCCATGTTGAAAAAAACAAAAAACAAAGAACAATGCCCACCCCCACTCCCCAATCAAAACCTGAATTTCATAAGAGCCACTTAGAAATGGGCAACAGCTTACACTTCATTAACAGGATAAAGGAGAAGAATCATATGATTTTTCAACAAGTTCATAACAAGCATTTGATAAAAACCAAATGCTTTTTAATGATGAAAACAATCAGCAAAGTGGGACTAAAATAAAATTTCTTCAATCAGATAAAGGGCAGCTGTAAAAATGACAGTGAACATCATGATTGATGTTGAAATGCTGATCGCTTTCAACTAAGATTGGGTACTCATCACTTCCATTCAAGATTGCACTGGAGGTCCTCGCCAGGGCAAACAAGAAAGAAAAAGAAATTAAAAGACATTAAGATCAGAAAGGAAGAAGTAAAAATATTTTTATTTGCAGATGACATTATTGTGTCCATAGGAATCCAAAGAAATATAAAAAAATCTTACTAGAACTAAGAAGTGAATTTAACAAGGTTCAGAATAGGTCAATATACAAATTCAATTTGTTTCTTTATATAAAGAAGGAAACAAAATTTTAAAATATTATTTATATTAGGAGAAAAAAACCCTCAAAATGTACCCAAGAATAAATCTAAAGTATGTTGCTGAACTTTGCAATAAGGACCATAACATACTGCAAGGAAAAATTAAAGAAAATCTAAAAGTAGAGAGATATGTACATATTCATGGGTCAAAACCCTTAGTATATTGTTAGGAAGTAAGTTCTCTGTAAATTAGTCTACAGATACAACGTAATTCCAGTGAAAATCACAGCAGGCTTTTGTTTTGGGGGCAGAAATTGGCAAACTTACTGTAAAATTTTATAGAAATGCAAAAGAGCTAGAAGAGACAAAATGATTTTGAAAAAGTACCAAGTTGAATTATAATACCTGATTTCATGACTTACTATAAAACGATAATAATCCAGACAATGTAATATCAATGTAAGGGCAGGAAAATGGATCCACGAAATGGATTGGAGTCCAGGAAGAGACTCCCAGTGATACAACCAATTAATGTTTGCAAAGTCGCCAAAGAAATTCACTGGAGAGAAGAATTCTTTCCAACAAACAGTGCTGAAACAGCTAGAAAATTGTATGAAAGAAAATGACCCGTGCACTGAATGCTAACATTGTTTGAGGGTATTGTAGACCAAGCTTAAAATGTAAATATAAAATTTAAATCTTCCAATAGAAACATAAGATATTGATGCTTTTCAGATGCCAAAAAGGGCAAGAATCGTAAAAGAAAAAAAGTTGGTAAATGAGCCTTCATCAAAATTGACCACTTATTTCTGTTCACTAAAAATTATGATTAAGGAATCGATATACAAATTATAAGCTAGGAGAAAATATTTGCAATGTATGTATCTGACCATCTAATCTTGCCAAAAATGTGCAAAGCACAAAGATAGATAGAAAATAGAAACTTAATTAAAAGTCATAAAAACACTTTAATCATTTACAAAGAAAATTTTACCAATGGCCAGTAAGTACATGAAAAGATGCTCAACATCACTAGTCATCACTGAAATGCAAATTTAAGCCACAAGGTATCTTTACATTCCCACCAGAAATGACTAAAATTAAAAAAAAAAAACTGACAAGAATGTGAAACAGTATAACTCTCATGCTTTGCAGGTGATAGTGTAAAGTGATACATCTTTTTAAAAATACTGCTTGACAGTTTCTTATAAATTCACACATTCCTACCACCTTGCAGTTCCACTCCTAGATGCTACACAAGGTATATGTCAATGAAAAAAAGAATATTTATAGCAGCTGGATTTAGATGAGCCAAAAATTGAATGCAGCTCAAATGTCCATCAACCTGGGAAACATATTATAGCATATTTATATTACTGATGAGTATTGAGCAATAAAAAGCAGTGAAGTCTTGATAAACCTAAAACATGGATCAATTTCCAAACAATTATTTTGAGCCAGTCAAGTCAGGCACAAAGGTGTACAAACTTAATGCTTCCATTTATAGGAAGTTATGGGACAGGCAGCACTCATCTGTGGTGACTAACACCATAATGGTCTGACTTGGGAGCACGAAGGCATTTCTGTGCTGATAGAGTTGTCCTGTATCATGATGAGGTTGTGGATTTTCCACGTGCCAGACAGAAGTCAGCAAAGTTTAGAAGGCTTGTGCCTGTCATTAATTAGAAAGTTAACAAATCGTATTCTGAATCCAGAGCAGAATGTCTTAAAAGTTAATTCACATCAGGTGAAGCAAAGGAAAATTGTAGGATATTAAAGGCAAAGAGAAAACTCTTACAGAGAAACCAGAGAAAAGGCAGATGGCCTGTGAGGGAAAATGGTTAGACTGACAGCAGAGATTAGAAGTTAGACAGAATTTTTTATTTTCGGAGTACCTATGATTCAAAATGAGGGCAAATAGAGACTTTTTCCAGAACAATTTAAGAACGCTTTCTAATAAACATCTTTGTCAGTGAAGAGAATTCTAAAAGTAATGAAACCCATCAGGAGTGAGTGGCATGTAGCCGTAAGAAGCCTCTTGTGGGTTCCTTAGAGTGTGAGGAGGGGACAGATTCCTACGGGGCACTCTGGTCCCCAGAAGTCCATTCACCTGAGGAGCCCTACCACCTGGAAGCGACTTTTGCATCCGCTCTAGAGCTCACTGCTGCCCCATGGTGGCGCTGTTCCACGCAGCACTTGCTGTTCATGGCTGGCATGCACCTGAGGGGCACCTGGTTAGGCACCTGGTCCTGTGGCTGGGTGCAGTGAGCAGGGATGGGGTGGGCGGGGAGCATCTTAATGGCTACAACTCCTAGAGGCAACTCTGAGCCTCTCTCTCTTTTTATATTTTTTTTCTTTTTTTAATGTTTATTTTTGAGACAGAGAGAGGAAGACACAGAATCCTCATCAGGCTCCAGGCTCCAAGGTGTCAGCAAAGAGCCCGACGCAGGGCTCGAACTCCTGAGCTGAGCAGTGAGATCATGACGTGAGCCCAAGATGGACGTTTAACAGACTGAGCCACCCAGGCGCCCCATTGAGCCTCTCTTTTGACACGTATTAGAATGTTCCCCCTTTGTGGCAGAAGTGCCTTTATTAGTGGTATCCACATTTATCCCAGAGTAACTGCTCTTGAAAATGCATGTGGATCCCCAAAATTAGAGCTTCATCATTATTTTGAAATACCGGACATGGGTAAGCTCGATTAGGTTTAAAATCCTTTGATGTTTGAAGAAATTTCAACATGACGTTTGTCACTGAAACAGAAATGTGGGTAAGTTCATTAAATGTAATTTCAGGGCCACCTGAGCGGCTCTCAGTAGGTTAAGTCTCAGACTCTTGGTTTTGGCTCAGATCACGATCTCACGGTTTGTGAGATCCAGCCCCATGTGGGGCTCTGCGTGGACAGAGCCTGCTTGGGATTCTCTCTCTCCCTCTCTCTCTGCTCCTCCCCCACTCACTCTGCCTCTCAAAGTAAATAAATAAATACACTTAAAAAAAATTAAATGTAATTTCACCTATTGTAGATTTTTGAAGTTTTTTACGTTTTTACCACCGACTTTTTATGAACACATTTTTTTGTCAAAAGTGACTGTCACAAATCTGAAGAGCTCATCAATAAAAGGTCTTGTTCAGGAATTGCATACAGACATTTCAAACATATCACAGTGATATGTACACCCAAAGTAGCCTCAAGGTTCTCGTTTATATATTTGAAAGACGTTTGGAAATTTTATGCGTACTTCCATATTTAACATGTTTCTTAATACTTTACCAGTAGTTACTTTTCCTTTATAGCTATATAATATTAAGGACATATAACCGAGTTTTTCCAACAAGCTCCATATAGATGCCCCTCAACGTGTCTAGTTTACCCTGGTGTATGAAGTAAATATTCCTTTTGTCTCTTTGTATCACGATGTAAAAAATGTAAAAAATGTATGAAGAAGCATACATTAGGGCATGTGAATATATAGATTGTTTTCAAGTACATATTGAATGTTTCAAATAGGCCTATGTAGTGGAACAAAAGAAGAAGAAAGTAATAAATATAAGAGCAGAAGTTAACAGGAAGAGAAGATAGAATATTGGCGAGTGTGGTAGGCAGCATGGCCCTCCCAAGATGTTCGTGCCCTAATCCCTGGAGTCTGTTACCACATACAGCAACAGGGACTCTGCAGATGTGATAAGGTTACAAAGCTTAATATGGGGAGATTAACCACTGCTAGCTGGATGAGTCAATGTAATCATGTGAGGCCTTAATAAAGACAGAAGATTTTCTCTGGCCAGAGTCAGAGAGACGGAGTAGAGGTAGTCAGAGAGATTTGAAGCATGGGAGGACTGGTCTACTCTTGTTGTAGGCAGACCACAGGGGAGCAGAGGCAGGTTTAGGAGGACATACCATCCGCTCTTTGACAGCTACTGAGAAAAAAGGGACCCCAGTCCAACTACTGCAAGTAGTTGGAGCTGAGTTCTAACAAACTGAATGGCTTTGGAAGTAGACGCTTCCCCAGGGCCTCCAGCAATGTTTGTAGCCCTACCAACATCTTGATTATTTGGACATCTGTTTTTCCAGTGACCTCATTGATTGAGTGGTCCATTCTTTCTTCACTGATGTATTAATACACCTAATTCTGGGCTTGCCCACCTAGTTCAGTGCATGGCTAATTCAGGTCATTAAATGTCCCCAGGCTCTCCAACATCTAGACACATGGGAGAAGTGTGGTTTCTGGTCCTTGGGGGTGGGAGTGGGCTCTGTGATTCGTTTGGTCCAGTGAAGTATGAGCAAAAGTGTTCATTTAAAGTCAGTGGGAAACCATTCAGGGCCATCGGTGTTCCAGATAGTGGCTGTTTGGGCATTCTGGGTCCCAGAATAAAGACAGCGCAGAGCAGAACATGCAGTGAATCAGAGAAGGACATGTGGTTTGTGCAGGAAATAAAACCTCCAAGATCTGTGTACTTTTGTCTATGCTTGAAATGTTTCATAATTAACTAAATTTTAAAACTTAAAAAAATCCATATAGAAGAATATCTGGAAAAGACCAGGTTGGATGGGGTCTTGTGGGATTTTTGCCTTTCTGGACAGCCTTCTGTTTGGACAGTGGGCACGGGCAGCAGTGGCCAGGGGGAGTGTTGTGTTGGAGCAGAGCTCAGCCTAGCACAACGTCAAAAAGTCTGATGGGCAGGCAGTTGATGTCAAGGATGCGAGCTATCCCCAAGGGGTTCTGCACCAGAGGGAGCTTAGGAAGAGATTCTCACATCAGACATCAGAATCAGAGGGGTGGTCAATGTCAGAGATAGCTATCAGCACTTTCTCTTGGTCCCAGGTACTGAGATTCAGAGAATTAGGGAAGCAAAGCCAAATTTGTCTAAAGAGACAAGACTAGAAATTAGGATACAAAGAAATGAGACAGGGAACCTGCCATTAGAGCTGGTGACCAAGCAGATCTGAGTCACCAGCAAAAAGGCAGAGACCTCAGAATGTAATCTCTTTTGGAAATAGGGTCTTTATAGGTATAGTTAGTTAAGATGGTTTCATACAGGTTAGGGCAGGTCCTAACTCCAATGACTGATGTCCTTATGAGAAGGCCACGTGATGACACAGAGAACAAGGGAAAGTCAGTTATGTGAATATAGAGGCAGAGGCTGGAGTGGTGTACCTACAAGCCAAGGAACACCCAGGATGACAGGCAACCACAAGATGCTGGAAGAGTCTAGAAGAGCCTTTAGAGAGCATGCCCCTGCCCACACCTAGAGTTTGGGCTTCTAGCCTTCAGAACTGAGAGAGAATAAACTTCTGTGGTGTTTACCCAGTTTGCAGTACTTTGTCGCGATGGCTTTAGGAAATGAATCCAACCTGGTTCCCGGATTCACAGGACAGTACGCCAACCATGTATTTCCCCTGCCAGGGGCATAGGTGAGCGAGTCTCAGAATCTATAGTAGGAATGGGTCAGACGGCTAAGCAGAGCCTGCTCTGGAAGCTGCAGGAGTCTGGGGTCAAGGAATCAGGTGAGCCTTGCTCTGACACTCTCTCTGGCACGTACATTGATCCCCTCAGGAGCAAAATGCACACATGATTTTCACTACTTACCGCCTACATTTCTGCTCTCGGTCCCCATCCCTCATCAGGTCAGGAGGCTCGGCAGGGTGGGTCTGTCAACAGTGTCACCCTCCAGTAGACATCCTTGGCCCTGGGAAGAGTTAACTTCAAGCAAAATCAGTGACTCCCAAGGCTCCCGTTCCACAATTATCCGGCTTTCATTCTCTTCTCCGTGAAATGGAAATTCCTTAACCATCCGAAGTGTTGCAAGAAATCTGCGGTTTCCTTTAAACAATTAATGATTGTGAAAATTACAGTTTGTTCTTCTTCTATCCCCCTAGGAACACCAAATGCTACTCTGAATGTCATTAATATAATATGCAAATGATCTGCTTGGTTTCCACTTCTCAGTTTGGGGTAACCGTGTCAGTCAGCCTGTTTGCACTAATGAGCTATCGGATGAAAGCTAGCCCAGCTGCTGAGAAGGTCACTGAAAATCTTGACCTCCCTTTCCCTGCTTCGGCCTACACGGCAATATGTGATGGAAAGGGAAAGAGCTTTGATTGACACTTTTCTGAAGTCACCTGAGTCTTAATTAAGGACGATGCAGAGATCTGATTGGAAATTCCCTCCAACATGAATGAAGAGCAGCCATACTTTTCAAATGAGCTGTTTGAATAGGTTATTATACAGATATCTTCTTGAGGTGAAATCTAGGTATGCCAGATCGTTCCATTTTGTATAGCCGCACTTATTTAACATTTAGAAACACTATTTTAGCGTGTTGTAAAACATTACCATATATGACTCTTTAAAACTGATGTTCTAGTTAATATCCTTGCGTTCTGAGAAACTTTCAATCCGTTTAGGTAAAATGGCGTTTATCGTAACTACTTAACTAAGTGGAAAGACAGATGGAAAGACAGAAAAACATCTTCACGTGTCACTGAAGAATTCCTAACAGTGGAAATGCGAGACACAGAAAAAAAGCTGGAGCATTTGGATGCGAGTTCACTTGAAACTTTGAAAGGAGTATATTTTTTCCACAAGAATTACTGTTGGTAGGACATTTCCTAAGAGAAGGGCCTTTGCTATGAAGCAGAATTGCTTGGACATCTGGTGTGAAGAAACTGCTCGAACAGTTGCTGTGCATGAATGAAAAATAAATAGAAGACGTGGTCTTTGTCTTGTGTGGTATACAAGTTGGTGTGTGTGTGTGTGTATTCATCAATTGGCACATTTGATTTAGTGTCTTCGATTGATCCCAACTGAGAGTGGGCTGGGGCTGACAATGCTGTACATCACCCAGGGGGAGCTGAATTGACAGGGGCTCCATCTATATCTCCACAGATTTATTTTGTCGTCTTCGGTCAGAGTCACAAACAGTTGGCAACCGTGAAGTGTGAATCTTATCCAATCTGTAGTTTGAAGGTGATGTTAGTTTACCTCTCAGGCAACCGGTCTTATCAATTGGGGTCCCTTACTGTCCAGTGACAGTGGAACGAAGCAGTAACAGTTATCACGACTTTCAGGTAGGAAATGAGGTACAGAAAGATCACCCAGTTACTCGATAGGGGAATAGTCCAGTAGCCTGCTCTTAACCACTGCCTGGTGCTCCCTTTCAATGCAGGTCAGACAGAAAGACCTCAGCTACAGGGCAAAGCAGTGTGGGAACAATTTGGGTGTCTCCCTCATGAAGGTACAGCCTTTATCTTTGATATCTGTCTGGAACTATGTTCACAAAAGTGACCATGATTAATGAGGTATTACGTGACACCTGTTAGGATGGTTATTATAAAAAACGAAGCAGAACGAAAGACAAGTGTTGGCGCGGAGGTGGACAGACTGGAACCCTTGTACCTGTTGGTGCGAGTGTAAAATTGTGCAGCTGCTACGGAAAACAGCATGGATATTCCTCAAGAAATGAGAAGTACCACACGATCCACTTCTGGGTACTTATCCAACTTATCCAAAACAATTGAAATCAAGATCGTGAGGAGATATTGGCACCCCCGTGCTCCCTGCAACATTATTCGCGATAGCCATGATATGGAAACAACCTAAGTCTTTGTCAATGGGCGAATCAGTAAAATGTGGTGTATTCATTAGTGAAATATGAGTCAGCTTATAAGAAGGAAATCCTGACGTTGGCAACAACATGAATGACCCTGGGAGACATTTATGCTAAGTGGAATAAGCCAGTCAAAGAAAGACAAATGTTGCATGATTGATTCCATTTGTATGGGATATCTAAAATAGGCAAAGCACACAGAAGTAGAAAATACAGTGGTGGTTGCCAGGAGATGGGGGTAATGGGGAGGTGTTATTCAATGGGTATCAAATTTTAGTTATGTAAAATAACTATATAAGCTCTAGAGATCTGCTGTGCGATATATTGTCTCTGGTTTACTGTATTGTGCACTTAAAAATATGTGCATCCCGTCTTCCTCTTGAGGCTAGTAACCTAGCTAAGACATACTCTTTTCATGTTGATAGCAGAAGGGCGAGAGTACAAACCTGACCACACAAATATATTCTAAGCCTGTGTCATGTCTCAAAGATCACACAGGCCAAAACAAGTCCCGTGTGGAGCCAAAAGGCAACGGGTGGGGAAACACACTCTTTCCATGAAGGTGTGGGGGATGGGAGTGTACATTTTAATGTTTATTTATTTTTGAGAGAGAGACAGAGACAGAGCATGGGTGGGAGAGGGACAGAGAGAGGAAGAGAGAGAGAGGGAGACACAGAATCTGAAGCAGACTCTAGACTCTGAGCTGTCAGCACAGAGCACAGTGCAGGGCTTGAACTCGTGAACCGGGAGATCATCACCTGACCAAAGTTGGACAGTTAACTGACTGAGCCACCCAGGTGCCCCGGGAGTGTGCATTTTTGAACAATAATCTAATCTGCCACACCCATCTATTTTTCCACACTTCAGCTATTATGTTTTTCATACATGATACTTCTGTTTGATTCTTTTATCTTTCTTCCCAATACTATCCTTTCACATCCACATCTAATGTATATAATGCTAATTTAGAGTCTTGGATCATGTATTATAATTTGGTACAAATCCCGACAAGAATTGGTACTTTCAGTGTGTTCTTTTTCTTTAGGAATGGTTGTGTTCTTTGAATGTTATTTTGTTTTGTGGCTGAACCCCAATTTATGTCAGTTCTAAAGAGCTTTGGAAGTAGGGAAGAGATTTGGAAATAGGAGGTTGGAGACCTGCAAGCAGAGAAAACAGAGCCAATCCTTCCTTAGATTGTAATTCACTAGCCCTGAGGGTTTAAATAGAGAATGGGAGAGAGGAAGTGTCTAGTTTCTACCTGGACCGACACAGGCCATCACACTACCTTCCTCCTGATAAATACTGGCGCCTTAAATAATGGGAAGGAATCACCTAGATCAGACTAATGTGCACTCAGAGTTAAGAACCATGATCTGGGGGTGCCCGGGTGGCTCAGTCGGTGAAGTGTCTGACTTTTGATTTTGGCCCAGGTCATGATCTCATGGTTGTAAGAGCGGGACCTGTGTCGGGCTCCACGTTGAGCATGGAGTCTGCTAAAGATTCTCTCTCTGCACACATGCTCTCTCTCTCTCTGAAAGAAGGAAAAAAAAAGCCACTATCTGGAGATTCTGTACAGATTTTGCCCTGGAATCCTGTAGACCTCTCTTTTCCACCGGCTTCTCTGTGAGGACTGTATTGTGCTGAGAATAACTTGAGGTTGAGTATTGTGGGGATTCAAGGACTTAAGTCAAATAACTTAAAAAATATGATTTAATTAGGATAATATAATTTTTCTATCTCATTTCTTACTCATCTGTGAAATGGCACCTGTCCCAGTGGCATCCTGTAGAATGAATAAAGAGAATAAATAGCATAAATAAAATAAATAGCATAGAATAAATAGCATAGGTTCAGATAGGATTCAATAGAATACATTAAATAAATAAATTTGAAAAGCATTTAGAGTCAAGTGTAGATTTGTGTACTTAGTAGACTAACCGTGGACTTCACCTCTGTACCGCTGGTTCAGATCCTTCTACAGTCGGCAATGATTTAGAATAACTCTTGTGAACGTTATAAATCAGTTTGGTCTCTAAATATAAGGACTCCAGCACATAGTGGAAGGAACATTTTTATATTTCTTTCTCCAGCTCTTTCATTCTAATACCAAATGTCATTGTAAAACAAATGAAATGCCATTCTAAAATATTTATTAGATTCTTAAAGTGAAATACCAGCTGTGCTCAGAATGTTCCATAAAATCTTTGAAACACCACTAACACGATCCTCTCTTCTTGTGCCTTCTGACACTGTAAACCTTGTCTTTAAGCATAAGAACACTGATTGACATATTAAATGTATATATCAAGAGTATTTGCAAAAGGTACAGTTATGGCAGAAATGATGTGTATTCGGTTCACGGGAAGTCCAGGCCTTGTATCCGTAAGTCAACTCTCTAGCATACAAAAAATACGAACAGGATCTTCGTAGGAAGATAACAACTGTCCTTTATAAAAAGGATCCACCTTCTGCCTGGACAAATAGGTGAACTAAATAGGCATGTGCTATTAGTTATCAATACTACCGTTTCCAGGTCCTTTATGGTATTTGTCTGGTATGACTAAATCGATAGGTTTCCTCAAGGGCATAACATTGCTTTTCTTTGACTGTTTGGTAGCAGAGGGTGTGGTGGTACCTCGGTGGCATCCGTTTGGCTCTTCTTACCTTGGGTCAGGTAGCCAGTGTGAGGATTCGCTCGCTGAGAATTTATCATCCAATTATGCCTTCGGGAACTGGAGACATTCGCACAAGCTGGTCTGGGACCCACCGTGAGAGGGATGGGGCCACAACTGTGTTACTGAGTAAATGGGACAGTCTCCCTTGTGACAGCAGATCACAGCGACTTTCCCTGGAGATTAGTGTCCACACAGATCAAGTGTGTAGTAAATCCCAATGATCTGGTTTTCTGTCTCCCAAGTGTATACCCACCCAAGAGGATGGCCACAGCTCCCTTCAAGGAGGGCGTGGGAGGACTGATAAAAGGGAACAGTGAGTGTGATAGGGTCCAACCCTAAGGGGAACCAGGCTCCTCTTTGGTGAGGGGGCTCCGACCTGGGCAAAGGCTTCCTTCTGATCTGGGTGAGAGCCTGTGCTTCTCCAGTTGTGGTGACTCAAGTCAGCGTCTGCTCACCAGACCTTGACACAATCCAGTTATGTAGACCAGGTGATCGTGGGGGCTGCTCACTCTCTCTTTCCAGCGGATTAGCCACCACCACGGTTCCCTGTAAGTGGAAGCTCTCTGATACCCCTTCTGGCCCTGCTACCCGTGGGGTGACTGTGTCCACCTTGCGAATCTGCACTGCAACTTGCCCTTTTATCGTTGGCATAATCTTTAGCCCTACACGCACTCTGGCTGGAAGATGTGAGTTTTTGTTGTTATGGGAGGGATGAGGGTGTTTTTTTTTGTTTTTGTTTTTGTTTTTGTTTTTAGCAGCTACCTTTCATTAGAAGCTCTTTGGTTCTCTGAATGGAGAGTTTAAACCCCTGAGATACCATTTTTTTTTCTGTATATCCCATGTAGTCAGAGGCGAGTACCTACCCTACAGTCCTTTAAATCATCATTGCTGGAAGTTACGGTTAAATGAAGTAGCCGCTTGGTTTCCCAAAGTCTTGTCTTTGATAGAATTTTTATCTCAAGATACCACTGGCGATTAACTAATTATGATGCCATTTCAAGCCACAGTTGGCTGGGTAGCCAGTACTACTGCTGATAAGGACATCACACAAGCTCAAACAGGGCAGTGGATCAATACCAGAGTGCCGGCTTAGAACGAGGTTCTAAGGGTTTACTCCTGGTACCCAGTGCTGTATGGGTCAGAGTCCTTTAAGGGAAACAAACACCTAGACATTCCACAGAGAGGGGACTGAATCAAGGGAATAGCTCTAAAAAATATCAGAAGAGCAGGAAGGGGAGAACGGGGGGTGGCAAGATGACCCAGAGCTTGGTAACATGAGGACTCTGCCCTGAGCACAGATCTCTGAGAGGACAGGGAGGAGACGGTGTTATCAGAATCCAAAACACAAGTACTGGATCCTGGAGCTGTGGCACAGGGGGCGTGGCCATTTGTAAGAGGGCCCTCCCCGTCCCCCTTCCCCCCCCCTCCCCAGGCTGGGACTGCTGAGGAGTCACTCAGGCCCAGGAAAGCTTGGAAAAGGGGCTCCCTGGTCACTGCTGGGACTGGGGGTGAGGAACAGGCAGTGCTGGATGGAGAGAAGAATCCAGCAACTTTCAGAGGCCCTGCCAGGGGAGGGGAGAGGTAGAGAGAGAGAGAGAGAGAGAGACAGACAGACAGATAGAGGGAGAGAGATGGAGTGGAGAGGAGGAAGGAGATAGGGAGGGAAGGAGGGACAGAGGACAAAGAGTTCTATCATCTTCTTAGCCTTCTGTTCTCCTGTGCCTGCAGCCTATTACTACTAACTAACAGGAGGCCAGACGAGGAGGTAGCCTGGGAAGTGTGTGTTCGCCTAACTGCAACCTTACTGAGCAGAGAAATGATAGGTAGGTGTGGGCCAAGTGACAAATAACTGGTCCAGAGAGATTCACATTGACCAGCAAGCAAACAGATTGTTTGTTTTAAGGTATGAACATATCTTTTTGTTGCCATCATACCTAGGATGAATCGTTATTGGTATTTTGTTGTTTTTCTTTTTATTTTGTTTTCAATGTTTATTTATTTTCAAGAGACAGAGAGAGACAGAACATGAGCAGGGGAAGGTCAGAGAGAGAGGGAGACACAGAATCCAAAGCGGGCTCCAGGCTCTGAGCTGTCAGCACAGAGCCCGACACAGGGCTCAAACCCACGAACCGCGAGATCATGACCTGAGCCGAAGTTGGATGCTTAACCAACTGAGCCACCCAGGTGCCCCTGGTATTTTGACCCCAGAGTGATTTCTTAGATGCATTTTTGGTGGAATTATAATAACCCAAAAAACACAGGAGTAATACTTGAACTATACTCAACAACTATAGTAAGCAGAAAAATATTGGTTCCCAAATGTTCCTGTTTCCTGTCATTTGAACACTTGTTGCGTTGGCCATGACGGCTGAAGGAGTGGACGCCCTTCCCATGTAACTTTTGTTATCCCTGGACCATCATGCTTCAACTCGCCAGGAAATGTGGAAGGATTCTCTGAATTCAGACCTTACGTGGCATTTAGGACCTTTTTAGTACTCTCTGGTCACACTCCGATGACTGGTTTGATTAGAAGTTGGGAAATAATCAAGGAAGGAAGAAGCATGCATTCATGCACACATGAGTATAATGTTATTGGAAACAGGGACCTAGCCAGTCAGGTGGATGGTGCTAATGACAATATATATGTCTATATAGACACATATATAGACATATATATATACACACACACACAGTTAAACACACATGTGTGTGTATATATACATATGTATATATATGTATATATATGTATTCTTTTGAGTAAAAATAATTAAAGATAATTAGGAGATTCCTCCAAGAAAGAGGTCTCCCTCAGAAAAATACATAGCTTTCTACCTGAGAAAATCATCTAGCATTGGAGCAGTGTGGAGCCCCCGATTCTTGAGGCGTCACCCCAAACCTCTCCAAGGAAGACTCTACTTTGGAGGAAATATAAATACTGTACAGGTGCGTGGACCTTTCCAGATCGCAGATCACGGCCACATCATGTGTTTCGGGCCTTAAAACAAAATTACGATGTCCTCATGACAGGCTGTCACCGGATGATATTCTTGCCCCGCCTCACAGGATGAGAGGAATCAGTGCTTACATTTCGTCTTCTGACTCCTAATGCTGGGGTCTTTTGGCCCTGTGGGCCACCTCCAAGTCTTTGTATCCCCCCCCCCCCCCCCCCCCTACTGCTTAGCAGCGACCCCCTCAGGCCAGGCTGTGTTCCTGCTCTGCCTTGGCTACTGCAGCGACTCCTATTCTCCACGTTTTGCGGAAGCGAAATTCTGGGCACAGAGAGGTGAATTAACTTGTCCAAGGTGGCACAGCTCTCAGGTCGTGAAGCCAGGATTGGAGCACCTTCTGCAGAGTCCTCACCCACAGAGGTTCTGATGTACTGATGTCTAGGTTGCTCGCACCTCCTCGGCAAATGTTTGCTGACTGGAATTCGATGTAAATTAGAGGGGACTATTTATGACAACTGTGGGCATTGAGAAATGTTCCCTATTTAATATCAGAGAAGTGGAAAATGTCCGTGAAGAAAAACTTGACCCACCCAGGGTCTCTTCTAGTACAGAACACACTCAGCTCTCAAATCCCTGGTGACAGAAAGACACGCTGTATAGAAAGGATCACTCTGATCATTTTCAGGAATCGGTGGTGGTAGTTTATGCTGTGCTCTCTGAGGTGCTGTCTGTAATTTATGATCGAATCAGAGTGCATTCCCACGAAGACAGCCTCTGTGCTCAGTGTCCCCTATAAAAGACCATGTTGAGACAGTTCTTGATTTCAAGGTCAGAGAGAGGATATATGAAGTTTCAGGGCATATAACCCATCTATAAAATTTCATCGAAACTGGAATGAAAAAATTGATTTAGTGAAAGCTAAGAAAACCTGCAGTCTAACCACTTGTGAAACTGATAGTTCATTGCTTCCGTTTGGCTAATTTCCCAGTTATTAGCTTTTTTCCCGGAGGGGCATAGCACGGTAACATGTTTGGGAAGCTAATCACTTGGGTATGTAGTTCTGTTAAAAATGACAACCCCATTCTTTTCTCTGGAAAATCTAGGCGATAGAATGATAAAGATCCAGTCCCAGAATTGGATGAAGAATGAGTTGTCAAGAAAGATTTGATTTTCAAATACACAGAGGTGGTAGCAGACCAAATCAAGGAATGGATTTTCTTAGGTTTTCTTTCCACCATGACAGAAGATGGTAATCGGTGATTGCATCTGGGGGAAGCGAGAGCACAGATACCGCCTGGGAGAGGGAGTGAGGTCAGCGTGTCTGTGAAGAAGCAACAGCTGTCAGATTAGAGGCGGGAAGACCGAATGAGTGCATTGCCATGTGAGCCAAAGGTGGTGTTCCAGCAAGGAGGGAGTGCTAAGGAGCTTGATGTGCCAAAAAATGTCAAGGACAATGAAGTTAAAAAAAAAAAAAACACATCATTTGATTTGGGGAGAAGTAGGTCATTCCCTTAGTTCCCAGGGAATTGAGGGAAGTTGCTTTCTGCTTCTTGCCAGGTGAGCGCTGAGGGGCATTCATGATTTAACCCGACTTTTCCAGAACACTTTTACAAACAGAGAAACATGTGATTCATCAAGGGCTTGCAGTCAATAATAAAGTAGGTAAGCATGTCATTAGCATTATTCCTGGGCTTTTCTTTTTTCTCTTTTTTTTTCTTTTTTTTAAGTTTTAATCAATTCATTGGTATTTTTTTTTTTTTAATTTTGTCAACTTCTCCCCTCCAATTCTGTAACAGTATTATTCCACCTTTCTTCTAATGTCTTTAAATTTTTTTTTTACCGTTTTTATTTATTTTTGAGACAGAGAGAGACAGAGCATGAATGGGGGAGGGTCAGAGAGAGAGGGAGACACAGAATCGGAAGCAGGCTCCAGGCTCTGAGCGGTCAGCACAGAGCCCGACGCGGGGCGCGAACTCACGGACCGTGAAATCATGACCTGAGCCGAAGTCAGACGCTTAACCTACCAAGCCACCCAGGCGCCCCTATTCCTGGGCTTTTATGTCAGGGATTGGATGCTTGTCTCATGTGAGAAGGAGGTATAAGTAAGTGAGTTAAGCCAGGACAGACTAACCACTTGTGAAACCAATATTCCATTGCTTCAGTGTTGCTCAACCTTAACCCTCGTGGAAATAGTCCCATGAAAAGAGAAGAATGAGAAACAAACATGGTGGCACTAATTAAATTTTGGAGATAGAGAAAAGTCACCACGTATCTTTATCCATCAAATATACTTGCAGATAGAAGAAACACAGAGACACTAATGGCGAATGTTGTCATTAAAACACACACACACCCCTCGGAGCGCTTTGCCTCAAAAGCACGGGTAACTTACATTAAAAAAAAAACAACAAAAACCCACAACTTTTAATAAATCAGTGTCTCCAGTGTGCATCACATTAAAAACCGTATTTTTGCTGCTTTAAAGTAGTGCTAAAGGAAGCAGCTCCTGGTGTTTCTCTCTAGAGTATTCCCAGCTAATGAGCAGCTGGAGGGCTTGCTGGAATTTAATCAACTCGTTTTTGTGGAGGCAGCTTGTGCTGGTCCTTTCTGTCACTGACCCGGGCGTTCAGATGCGAATGGTTCATCCTGTGCCCGGCTCGCTTGGGAATTGCTTACCGTATGGCCTTACCGTATCACCCAATTTCCAATTCTTCTGCAATTTATTTGGCTCTCATTGTTTGCACTTGAATCAAAGCTATAAACAGCCTACATCTTTACTTGTTAAAGTGATTGTTATTAATCATGATGAATAATTTAATTCTGCATAGTCAAAATTACCTTTGTAGATGCCACACGAGGCAATAAAAAGTAGAGAGAAATTTTCTCAAATGGACAAACTTGATTATCCTATGGAAGTTTTTTTTTTTTAAAGAAATAATTGGAATACATCTGAATAGCAAATAATTGTCCTATTAAAAAACACAGCTGGCTAGAGACAAAAAGGAAAACAGTATAAGGGATTTGTGTGAAAATTAACAGTGAATATTGAATTTCCTGAATTTTATTTCCAAATTGCCTGACATGCTGTTTTCTTTTCGTCTCCTTATTTCCCACCTGGGGTTGGTCTTTTCACTGTGGTTGGTGGTTCTCTTTTAATCTTGCAGTTAATCAGTTTTGGGGCAGTTTGAATTTTGCGATTATTATAGAATGGGACAAAATTCAAAACTAGGCCAAGAGGGAGAGCCTTTAAATACTTTTTTCGTTGTGCAGCACAGTCTGTGCTTGCTGTAGAGTGGTCTCTTCTGATCTACTCTAGCTGTACCCAGCACTGGACAGTACACTGTGGCATTCTGAGTTTCTGAAAGTTGTCCAACAAGCCATCTCTGTCAACATTCACCTGTCCAGTCCCGTCTCTGCCGGGAACGATAGCGAGTCAATACCTTTTAATGGGGTCTGGTGTGCTGCACACAGGGTCACATACATATACCCATCTTAGAGAATTACACCTTGAGTTGAAAGAATCATTTCAGTTGGGCCGCCTGGGTGGCTTAATCAGTTAAGCGTCCGACTGGAGCTCAGGTCATGATCTCGCGGTTCGTGGGTTCGAGCCCCGTGTCGGGCTCTGTGCTGACAGCTCAGTCTGCAGCCTGCAGCCTGCTTCGGATTCTGTCTCCCTCTCTCTCTGCCCCTCCCCTGCTTGTGTTCTGTTTCTGTCTTAAAAATAAATAAACATTAAAAAAAAAACAAAACCAAGAATCGTTTTAGTCAACAGAATCCTAGGCCTCTTGGTCATGGGAATAGAGGGAATATTATACTATATTTCAGATCACAGCACAGCACATTTGTTAGCCAGTGACTACCACATTGGGAAACCCTCTGTGGATAAATGGGGAGTTTCTAGAAGATGGGTTGCTTAGCTTTTATCTTATTGTGACTCCTAAGCAGAATGTAATAGCATTTTTGGCTCATGTTACTGGCAAAGCCATAAATGTTTGCTGCAGGAAGTTGAACATTTGAATGATAAACCTCCCAACATTTGAATTATGAATTGGTAGCCTGCTTGGCATGGCTGATGGTTCCAGCTGGCTTATCTGGAGCCCGTGACACTTGATTGTCTTTTGCCTTCCTTTGAACAAGTTATCTCTCAGCTGTCTTTCTCACAAAGTGAAAATAGATAGCTTCGATTCCATCTTGCATTGTAATGTATTGTTTTTCTCAGTCAGGGAGTCATCATGAAACGCGTAAGTGATATGTGGGTAAACATGGCATGAAACACGGGGCGTCACTCTCTGATGGGACATTAAACTCAAAGGCGATTGAGGCTGGATTGTCCGTTGCCCTAACGTTTCATTTTTCAGCACCTTAACCATCCTCTTGGCCAACAAGCGAGGTGGTTCCTGTTCATTGCACCTGATTCTTCTTCCGTAGCCACAGAGCTTGCTTTGAAGGAGACAGAGTCCTGTGTAGACGGGGGAAGATGAATAGCAGGGCGAGTACCGACATTGCATGGAGATTTCATCGCGACGCTTGTTTGGTTTGCTGCTCTTGTTCAGTCGCTCTTACTGAAGATGGAAAGAAAGTGCATTCCAGTGTCAGATAAACATGCTTGAATTTCATGTTTAAGGCAGGAAGCAAAGGAATATGTCCCTGAAATCAGTTCGATGTGATTTTTGGCTAAGTTTTCATGAATGCTGAAAAGAAAAGGTCGGCTAACATGAAAAATGTGCCGTGATGGTTCCCTCAGGGGCCGGGCACCGGTGAGGTCTGCCTTATTGCTTTTTGATCTTCCATTTATCCCTTTCTGAATACGAATAAAATATACTTTGAGATGTAGTTTCGAATTAAGGGAAATTAATGGCCCTCTTTGAAAAGCAGACTCTGCTATGCTCTCAGTCTTTCAGAAAGTTAAGAAACCATTCAGACTGTAATTGGGAGCCCCCCCCCCCCTCCGCTTTTCTTCCCTCTCTCCAGCTCACTCTTAAATTATTGTTTAGATCTTGCAAGGGGGAAGCACACCCTGGTTTACCTCAGCTGTGAGTTTCTGGCAGACACCCCAGAAACAGGTTGGTGGGAGGCTCCCATGCTGAGAGCTGGGTTTTGGTTCCTCTAATTTTATTAGGAGAGGTAGCCTTGCTGTGTGGACCAGGCGAGGTCAAGACCCAGACAGAAGGAGATCTAGCGCATGCCGGGTCTTTCAGAAATCTGAGGTGGTTTAATCCTTTTGCAAATTAGGGGCAATGTGAGTGGTTCTCCAACCACCTTCTGTGTGAACTGTATGAAACAGGAAACACAACGGAGCCTTTTGTATGCATCCACGATCATCATCGAACAGATTGCTGGGTAGACATGTATTGACATGTACATCTTCACATGTTTAAAAGACTCTACTGATTATAAGTCAGGGAAACTTGTGTTTCCCTGTGATGGTGAGGAATTATGGTGATCCAGCCTCTTGGGGAAAATGTTGTGAATGTGCGGGATAATTGATCAGAGAGAAGGGCATAGTGACAGTGTGGAGTATATAACAGTCAGGCATGGTATTCTCATATTTCTACTTAATTGTCTGTGCGGTAGATTAGGATGATTAACTCAGCTCTGCATTGGAGCCGTGGGAGATATCAGTTAGGGAAGAACCCGCAGAAAAGAACAACATGACCTCGTCAGCTAGTCTAAACAGGCCTGGCTTCTTCGCTGGGGATGGCACTTGCAGAAAGAGTGCTGTGGTGTCCAAAGACCAGGTGTAAAAATCTTGCTCTGTCATTTACAATAGGGTGATTAAAGGTGTCGATTAAGATTCGGATTTTTAAACTTTATAATTTTTTTTTTTTTTTTTTAGTAGAAATGCTAGTTTGTGCCTTACTCAGGTCTAAACATGACACCAGGGGCACCTGAGTGGCTCAGTCAGTTAAATGTCCGACCTCAGCTCAGGTCATGATCTTCACGGCTCATGGGGTCGGGCCCTGCATCGGGCTCTGTGCTGACAGCTCAGACCCTGGAGCCTGCTTTGGATTCTGTGTCTCCCTCTCTCTCTCTCTGCCCCATCCCCCACTTGTGCTCTGTCTCTCTTGCTCTCAAAAATGAAAAAAAACATTAAAAAAAATTAAACATGACACTAAAATTTGGTGCTTGTGGGGAGGAAACAGCAAGAATGTGAGATGGCCGTGTAACTGGAGGGCACTGTGTAAAGGTAGTTATTCTAATTAGCCAATAACATCCCCCACAATAGACAAGGTAGTGAGGTTTCTCTCTCCTGGTTCATTTCTCCTCATTGGCAACGAATGATGGAACAAAGCTTTGAGTGGGTAAGGTCACCATTCCTGGTCTGGAATAGTCTAGAAAGAGGGTTCAGTGAAACTCAATGATTAGCAGAGTTTAGAATATCTGTTCCTCTAGTCAAATTGGGTCACTCATTGTCCTTTAAAATGTAACACATACATGCCATTTTTGTTCCTGGAATTCAGAGACTGTATGATTTCTTAGAACTCACTCTGAAATGATCATTGCTCATGCCATTGTCTTCCCTTGGCTGTCTCTTCCTAAAAGTTTTCCCTTTATCTTAGACTTTGTTAAGAGGTAAACTGAGGCCTGAAATATTTCGAGAGTTCGTTGAGCAAAAATCATTCTGAATTGGGGAGCACTACACGGCAGGTTGTTAGGAGTACTCCCTGGACAGGAGCCTGGGGAAAGACTTAATGTAAAGAAGGTGCAGAAACAAAGAAAGGGAATTCTTGACTCGGCTATAGCTTAAGGCCTCATTGGCTCTTCGTAATTAGTGGTCCTTGGGTTTCTTTTCTTTTTCTTTCCTCCTCTTTCTCCTCCTCCTCCTCCTCCTCCTCCTCCTCCTCCTTATCCTTCTTCTTCTTCTTCTTCTTCTTCTTCTTCTTCTTTCTTCTTTCTTCTTTCTTCTTTCTTCTTTCTTCTTCTTTCTTCTTCTTCTTCTTCCTTATTTTGAGAGGGACAGAGAGATCCAGAGTGGGGAAGGGGCAGAGAGACAGGGAGAGAGAGAATCCCAAGTAGGCTCTGTGTTGTCAGCTCAGAGCCCAATGCAGGGCTCAAGCTCACAAACTGTGAGCTCATGACCTAAGCCAAAATCGAAAGTCGGATGCTTAACTGACAGAGCCACTCAGGGGCCCCGGTTGTCATTAGGTTTCAATTTCGTAACCTTGAAGCATTTACTGGCTCAGATTTTGGTTCACTTACTTAGGCCACCTGGGCACTGGGGCCACATCCGTCTCCTGTTCTCCTCATTTATTTAATTCAACAACCCTAATTAGGTACCACTTTTTATATAAAAAAATCTTTCCTCAGTTATAAACACTATCCTTAGGAGTTCTGTAGTGAATGTGTAATCTCCTGGTTTGAATGGTTATCCTCTAAAACCTGACTTATCTCCTGACTTATCAAGTGTGTTGTAAATTCTTTGTAGGAAAGAATACTCAGTGTACTTCAGCTGTTAGAAAGTAACATGGGGTATTTGTGACGACAGGAATGGTCAGATGAGTAAAAAGAGCTGCTCTAAGAGGAACTCCTTGAGAGCTAAACAAAGTTAATTGGTCAGAAAGAGCTCAAAAGCACATTTATTTGTGCTTTTGAAAATCAATTTAAAGTTTGGTGAATTTGAGATTAAGGAGGCAAAGTATTGACTGGAAGCCACTGATGTAGGGCCAAGAGATTTTAGAGGAAAAAAAAAGAAATATTTAACTTTCATAATTAGAAAAAGAAAAATTGAGGGTGAAGTTAGACTGAGGGGAAGTGGAGTCTGTCTGCTGCAAACCACATACGATCTTTTTCCACAACGGAATCTCTTTTCTACACCAAAATGTTCTCCTTTTCAGATGACGGCATTTGAAGTGACCCTGTGAGGTCCTGGGAATAAAAAGAATGCAGGATGGCAGCATTATTTTACTTACTTATTTGTTAATGTTTACTTATTTTTTATTTTGAGAGAGAAAGAGTGAGAGACAGCATGAGTGGGCGAGGGCAGGGGTGGGGGGGGAGGAGAGAATCCCAAGCAGGGTCTGTGCAGAACCTGATGTGGGACTCCATCTCCGGAACCTTGAGATCATGATCTGAATGGAAACCGAGAGTCAGAAGCTTAACAGACAGAGCCACCCAGGCACCCCTTACTTCATATTAAGATGGAGAGCCTCCTTCTACTTATTTTCTCACCTCTTCAGACTAAGGTCAAAATAATTCAGACCTTAAAAAGAACAGATGCTTTAGGATTAACAGCTCTGATTTTGAATGTCCTTAATGGGGCTCCCTCCTCTTTGCACGTGTCCCTGTTATGCCTTCAAGTTTTTCAGACATTACTAAGAAAAGTGGCTTCTTCAGGCTATAGACATGTATTACGTAAAAGTGAAGTTACTGACATTGTCCCTTCTCTGTCCTTTTATTTTCCTGTTTTAAGTTGTCTTAACTAGGTTTAAGTTGTCTTAACTATTTTCTTTCCCTGTGGAATTGTCCATGATACTGAGCTTAGAAACAGTGTAGTTTCTTAGAACCCAGTCAAACACGGTCATTGCTCATGACCATTCAGCCTCAGGCCACGGAGAAGATATTAGAAGGTGTGCAAATTCATCTCACAGACCACGAAACAATATTCAATCACACTGGCCTCTGTAGGCTCGCCATTTTAAGAATTACTAACAAAACGGAACAAAAAGAAGCAATTCTTCAGTCTTCTTGTCCATTTGACTCTGCTTTGGCGTCCTGCATTGCCCGCATCTCATTGGCCTTCATAATTTAAATGCACAGATGTAAAAAGCAGACTTTCAAAGATCTGAACAGTGAGTCTCAGAGGGGCTAAGCATAGAGACTATTTCTAGGGTCTCTATGTTGTGTATAGGCTTGGACATACAGTGGCTCTTTTGTATAATTTTCTTCCCATCTTTGAGAGAAAAGTAAGGACTTACCTGAAGTTTCTCTGAGAACAAGCATAATATTGACAGGTGTCAGTGAGCAAAATTCAACCTAATAAATGTGAAGACCTCATTGGTTTTATTAAACCATTCGTGAATTGAGCGGCCCCCCATAGCACAGAGGGGAGCTCCAAGAAGTTGTTCAAAATGGAAGGTTTTTATAGAAGGAAAAGATTGTTCCAGGCCAAGTGGCTTTCTCTTAGGGGAAGAATAGGAGGTCTCATGCAGATTTCCTCATCTTCCCTTGGAGGACGGAGAGGGCCCATGAGGCACAGAGGCACACTCCTTTGCACTGATTGGAAAATTCCTGGCTGACTGGTTAAGACTATATTTGTGGGGAAGGTTGAAACTACAATTAGATTAGATATTGAGCCCAGTTTGGGGACTCTGCCTAAGAGATGCCATTTGGGGCCTATAGTTTTCTTTTTAACACAGGGATTTAAGTATAATACAGAGGAGTAATAAGACAGAGGAGAGGGAAAAATGGCAAGCGATAAATTTATATTCTAGAGGTTATTAAGTTATTGGTTGTACTTGGGATGTGTCATTGTTTGCTGAATTATATCAGTTAAATTATTTCCTGTACATTAACTTCATCCTTTGTAGTAAAACCTAACTAATCTGTGAGGAGAGAAGACTGCAGAGTGTAAATGCCCTGACATTAGCCACTGGGTTTGTTTCAGTTCACTTTTGTATCCTTGGCATCCAGCCCAGTGCCAGGCACATAGTAGGTAATCAACAAATATTTTTTGATTAAATGAGAGAATAAAAATGGAAAGAGGAAAGTATCCTACAAGTAATTAAATTTTTTTAAATGTGTATTTATTTTTGAGAGACACAGTATGAGCGGGTGAGGGGTAGAGAGAGAGAGAGAGAGAGAGAGAGAGAGAAACCGAAGCAGGCTCCCAGCTGTCAGCACAGAGCCCGACGCAGGGCTCGAACTCATGAGCTGCAAGATCATGACCTGAGCTGAAGTCGGCTGCTCAACCGACGGAGCCACCCAATAACTTTTTAAAAACAGGCTTGATTAAATGGAGCTCTTGAAAACGAGGCTAATTGAAACGTTTGGTCATTTTGACTGTTGCCTTTTGCAGCACAAAACACAAGCATGTAAACAAACACGTAAGAAAAACCCGAAGTAGACGAACAAGCGGTTGACGTGGGCACGCATCCAAGAGCTATTCCTGACACCTTGCTTTCCTGGGTTCCATGCGATTTTATTTTACTCCAGCAGTTTACTAAAGAAGCAGAGAAGAACCCTTCTCCGAGCATGGGGGAAGCATGTTAACCAGCTAGATAACAGCAGTTTCTAGGAATTTAGAGGTTTCCTAACTCCTGTATAGTAGAGACTTAAAGGTGAAGACATAGCTATTGGACCCCATTATGCTCCTGATGTTGTGGCAGCCTCACTCAGGACTACTGAATGGATCACTTCCCTTCACTTCATCATGCTTTCTCTTAAGAGATACCGTTTTCCTGGGCTGTGAAAAACAGTGTTCACTGTTCGTCTTCTACGTAGATCAGTGCTGCCCAGTGGAACTTTCTGTGCTGGTGGAATGCTCTGTATCTCCTCTGTCCAGTATGGTGGCCACAAGCCACATGTGAGTTTTGAGACCTAGTACACCCAAGGAACTAGATTTCTCATTAATTTAACTGAACGAGTTAGAATTTAAATGTAAATAGCCACACTGGCTACTGGCTGCCGTATGGGACGGTGTCGTTCTAGGTTGTAGCTCCAAGTGTTCTGTAGTGGAAGGAGCACAGGCTTGGGGTCAGATGGAGTTTGAACCCAGTCTTTTACAGGTCACAGGAACTTAGCCATATCAGTGCAGTTAAAAATAGTGCCTGAGGGGAGTATGAGAATTAACAAATATACTGATCATCATTCATATACATTAGATAGATAGATAGATAGATAGATAGATAGATAGAGTGACTGATGTATATTAGGCCAACAATGATCATTTAAATGTTCTTGCTTTCTGGATCTTTTATAGATAATAATAATTGCAGTTTGTTAAGGAATTACTTTGGGACAGACATTATGCAGAGCACCTTATATGCTATAAAGGTAAGCAAAGTGACCAGGGCAGTATGTGATGTGGCCTGGATCCGAGCCCAAGGCTGAACCCCAGACCTACATGTTTATGTGTCTAATGTGTACATTTACTTCCTTACCCCAGTTTTGCCTTCTAGCTCCTTGAGTCCAGGAAGAATGGCTCATACTTCTGTTCAGTCTCCTTCAGCAGAGAGCCTAGACATTAATAGGTGCTCAGTGTGTGTGTATTTATGATTTGGTTGGCCCATGTCCTGCAGAAGGCCTTGGCAAGTGAAGATAGCATGTTAGGGGTGGCAAAGTCACTCCCCAGAAGCTCTTAGCAAACAGTGTCTCCTTTTCACTTGCTTCTAAAGCTGAGAGAATCCCAGAGTGCTATGGGATGGGCAGTTTTTATGCAGAAGTCTTGGAAGACTGGCATCTAGGTCTCTGTGTCTCCTGCAGTGACCCTGCAGCACCTTGGCAAGAAAACAGTATACGGACCTTAATCTGGAAACAGCCTCAGGGTATTTCAGGGTATCAACTTGCAAAGACATTTCTGAATGTCAGCATCATTGTTGTCAGTCTTGGGCTACGAAGTTCATCGTTATTTTGTAAAAGACAAAACAGAGATTCTTGGTTATTTTCTTGTTGTCTTCTATTTAAGACGTAATAATAACAGGGGGCCTGAATCAGAGACTGAGGCCAAAGACGGACCGTTGCCGCAGAGGGGACAATTGGTTCTACTCCCTCAGAAGGAGCAAATGATGCTTTCCCAACTCACAGAACGCTGAGAGGTGGGAACATAGGTTTATGAAACTTGGCTGGAGGCCGGTGGGGGAGCCCACAGTGACCCTGGTTCTGGCCGGGTTGCTTAGGGGAGTGAATGTTGACTCCACCTTACCTTGGGCTCCCTGTTCTGTGGGGACACCGACACCAATGTGTACTGTGCACTCTGCCCTGAGTGTGAGCACGTCTGTCCTAAGACAGAACTGTTCTTTGTAGCCGGTGGATAATTGTCACTTCCCTGTCCTGTGCTCCAGTCTTTACCTCTGGGACCAGGAAAGCAAGGGGCTGGGCTCGAACTTATTGTAGACGCTGGTCTGGGCCCTTACCTGATGTTTAGGCTCATACGGGGACCTCCACTAGTATCTAGCAGAGTCAGATTGATCTCTCTGGTAAGAACAGTTTCACAAGGGGGCAAGTGAAACCCTATTTGGCCTTCCTTTATATCTCAGTGACATGAAACTTCATGCTATTGAGAATAAAAAAGGGAGACAAGGCATTACCATCAAAAATGGATGTGGCCTCAGTTGGTGAGTGGTCCTAATCTCTAGAAGAGTAGCTTAAGATCGATTACTCTAAAAACCTAGTCGTTCTTTTTGGTAAACATTCTTTAAATATAATAGGCTTATCACAGAAATCCTGTTTAACTCATTTGGTTACTTGGCATTAAATTTTTTATCCAATTTATCTTGGAGGTACACCAAGAAGTTACCTTTCATTAAAATTAGTTGGCCTTTGGGTGCAATACTGAAAACTTTAAAATGGTTTAAATGGGTAATTTGCAACATCTGCTTTAAAAATCTTCCGGGATAAAATCCTTATTTCGAAGCCGGATGGTGCAGAACTTTGATACCTTTTGTTTGAGTGGACCTGTGTGGACTCTTTGGCAAGAAAACGTGATCATTCCTGTTGACCTTTCCTTTGCCCGTCTCCATGTATCAGTCACAGAGTTTTCTATGCAAGCATAAATCCTTAGCTTTTATTAGAGGATTAAAACTGCAGTCCTTTTCTTTGTTTATGCACAAAATAAATCAATCTGTCCTTCATTGGCAGCATAGATTATCTGCGTGTTCTTCCAAAGAGCTTTAACCCTTAAGCTGTAGAAAGTCAGCTGACACATCAATCTAGAACATTCCTTGGAGGTTACTTGAAGTATATGTAGTAATCTATTCGTGCTATTCTAAATTTTAGTCTTGGGTCACTTTAGATCACTAGAGAAGCATGTATTTAGACAATCAGACAACAACCTTGGCCTTTAAAAAACCCTACATTGACATGCACAGTTTTTCCTTTGTTTTATGCACATGCTCGTGTATTTTGTCAGAGAAATGTTATTTGGGCATTTATGGCAGGGCTGACGTGGGGGATGCCGACCTCCACTTACGCAGCGTGTCCTTCCCCGGAATCCGCAGCATAGACATCTCTAAGGTCTTGGTACCAGAGAAGAACTGAATTTCTGAACATTATTTTTTCTCTTGACCATGGCTAGTTTTTAAGTCATTATTTCCCAAACTGCATTCTGCAGAGCCCTGTTCATAGGAAGGCCACTAATTGGTGCATGAAAAAAAGCTTCCTGTGCCTCATGCCTTGCTGACCTCTCAGTATGTCAGCATACTGATGGCCGCGTGTAGTCGTACAGTGAAGGAGAAACGAGCGTATTTGTTTTAATCCTCCGTTTGCCAGTATTTCTTACACTGAGGGTGTGTGTGTGTGTGTGTGTGTGTGTGTGTGACATTTCAGTTGTGACGCGCCAGAAGAGCATTAAATAGATACCAGTTTGAGGAACACTGTTGTCCTTTCGTGCTTTTCCTCCTTGTTTTGGTTGCCAACAGGTTCGGAGTAAAATCAGCAAATGCTGAAACAGAAATCTCTCGTCTCTGGCCTGGACAACGTGGCCGTGCACGTGGTGGCAAAGCTTCAGATCCGACTTGCCCCGCTCCCCTTGCGAACTGTGCGCACCTGCTCCCGCTGGCCCGCCCGGCCCCAAGGCCACTCAGCGCTCCCTTTCTCAGTATCCGGGACATCAGACTCTGCCTTAGTTTTCCCATTTATTTTAACTACTTACCGGTATCTTTTTGTCCTAGGCGTTTTACCGACTTTGCCTTTCATTTTGGTTCAGTGCTTCCAAAGCCCCCTAGTGAAGGCAGGATCCGTAGACGAATCTATCAACCTCCCGTCTTCTCCCTGTTTCTGCAGCTTAATATTCAGTCTTGCGTAGCGGCCTTGTGCATGCAGTTGCCAACACACTCTCATGTTGCTCCTTTTTATGGCCTTTATTCCTGCCACCTTGTCTTCCTCTTCTCCTTTCTCTTTCCTTCAAATTGCCAACCTCTTTATCGATTACCCCGTTTTCTTCTATGTGGTTCTGATTGCTGGCTCCGGTCCTTGAGGTGACGAGATGACGGCTTCAATAGCTAAATGCTTACTTTTAGTGATTATTTGCAAATAAATAGGTGGCTCGCTTTCCAACGTCTGAGGAATCCAGTCAGGTGGGAGTGGGGGAGACAGTATGGGTGGGCCACGAGGAGGAGAGCTGGCGGGGTATTTTGGAGGAGGGGAAACGCTAGGGAAGGCGTCTTAATGTCTTCCTTAAGATGCTTGACCTGCTGGAATGAGAAAGCGCTGGACGGGCCTCCGTGGAAGCCTCAGCTCTGCGCCCACTGGTTGTGCCATCAGAGTCAGAGGCGCACGACAGAAACCTTGTAAATTGTCAGTGTTTTCCAAAATGTGTGGATTTGGGATCCTGGTCTGCAGAAGCACGGAGCCCGCGTGTGTCTCCTCCAAGCACCTGCCTGCCTCTCGCGTGTGTCCCCTACCGTGCGCCCTTCTGGTCTCAGCTGGGCTCCCGGCACCGGCACCGACTGCAGCCACTAGGCGTATTTGGGGAAGAAAGCCTGGCACTCGCTTCCTTGATCACAACTCTTCCAATTGAAGTCAAATG
The DNA here is from genome assembly GCF_023721935.1 of Panthera uncia. Taxonomy (NCBI): domain Eukaryota; kingdom Metazoa; phylum Chordata; class Mammalia; order Carnivora; family Felidae; genus Panthera; species Panthera uncia. Next base: position 7,454,331 of record NW_026057586.1, on the reverse strand, counting down.
ACCTGCACTCCTCTTTGCTGCTTCCCGGGCGTTCCAGAATGACACAATGGCGTGATGCACTGAGAACAAACGTTTAATTATTGAACAGGCCCTGCCTCTGAACTGTTTGATTAGAAGAAACACCACAGACCCACTTCTGACCTTGATGCTGTGTCCTTTTCTCATGCTTCGATTTGTCAACATTGATTTGTCTTTTTCAAAACTGAAGTGGAGAATTTCATAAAAATTTCATCTGTCTTGCGTTGGAGTGAACACACCTCATTTATCGGATTGAGGTTGCCGCCTTTTGCCTCCCAGGTTCATCCTAACGTTGCTGCCAATTTGGTATCTCTGAAAGATCCCTCTCATTGCGCCCGTCATGGAATGAGACCCTTCAGTGACTCCTGACACCTACAGGTTAAAATCTAAACACATGGTTTGTTTTGGGGCTTTCTAGGCTCCCACAGTTTAGATCCAATTTCTAGTTTTAGCTTTATGTTCTGTTAGTGCTCCTTTCCACAAGCCATTTGCTCCAATGACACTAACTTTTTAAGTTTCTGCTTTAAGATTTTTTATTAAAATTTTAAAAATTTATTTGTTTTGAGAGAGAGAGAGAGAGCAAGTAGGGAAGGGGGAGAGAGAGAGAGAGAGAGAGAGAGAGAGAGAGAGAGAAAGAAAGAGAGAGAATCCCAAGCAGGCTATGAGCTGTCAGCATGGAGCCCGATGTGGGGCTTGAACTCAGGAACTGTGAGATCGTGACCTGACCTGAACCCAAGAGTCGGGCCTTTAACCAACTGATGCCACCCAGGAACCCCTCTGTTTGAAGATTTTGATTGGAATGTGTACCGGTACAGAAGCAGTGAGGATACTGGTAACCACACTGAGGTGCTTGAATCGTGTCCCTTTTTTTTTTTTTTTGTCTTCCATGCCTTTGTCTTTTGTCTTCTTTCCACATCTTTTTCATCTATCCTAACATCATTTCCAGGATTTCTCAGATCCCTTCTTCCTCTTTAGGCTTTTAAGAAACTCTCTTCTCTGAGCTACTGATTCTTACTTTGCAACCTTTGGTTCACACAGCCTTACAACTTTGCTAGCTAGCTGCCTCTTTTCGTGCGTGTTTAGGAAGGTCCTCAGGTTGAAGGAGTGATGTACATACTTTCCCTACAGGTGAAGGGAGCCGACTTCAAATCCTTTGTGGGATGTAGTTGATTCTATATTGGAAATTAAGGTCTGGTCTACTCAGTATAGACATGTGCACACACACATAAACAGGAACAATAAACCAGAGGAGTAAAAACACTTGCAAGCAGATGGCAGGTGGTGATTCTTCACCTTCTATTATTTTCTTTTTTCTTTTTCCTTTCCTTTTCTCTTTCTTTCTTTCTTTCTTTCTTTCTTTCTTTCTTTCTTTCTTTCTCCTTCCTTCCTTCCTTCCTTCCTTCCTCTTTCCTTCTTCCTTCAATCCTTCATCCCCCATTTATCTCTTTCTTGTTTTATCCTCCCTCCCTCCTTTCCTCCCTCCTTCTCTCTCTCTCTTTCTCTTTCTCCCTCCTTCCCTCCTTCCCTCCTTCCCTCTCTCTCTTTCTCTCACTCTTTCCTTCCCTCTCTAACCTTTTTCCTCTCACTGGGCGACCTCCATGGTGCTAGGTTGTCCTGACCAGTCACAGTAAAATCTAAACACATGGTTAGAACTGTGAGCTGAGTTGTATTAATACAGTTCTAATTGAAGATTGTCCCAGTTTAGCATTGAATTTAATGTGTAATCTTAACTTACAAGAGGTGCGATTTGTGTTGAAGAATTGTGCAAGATTTAAAGAAACATTTTGGAAGAGATATGTACTTGGTCTTTTGCTTTCTTGACATGTTCTGGGACGGTCCTGCGAGTACCACACTAATGACAGTAATAAACTCAATGATGATGGATTGGGATGCAAACGTGAAGACTTTGACTGGACAATTTGATAATTCATACTCAAATTGCAGTAAAATGGAGAGAAATGTGCTGTCTTCTAATGGTGTTTGGCTCAAATTTTCTTTGCAAAGATCTTCTTCCAAGGGCAGCCAGGATTTCTGGGAATAGTGTGGAAGAATGTCTGGCATGGAGTGCGGTGTGGACTCTACAGGGGGATTGGCTGTGTCAGCACGACGCCCTCTCCCTCAGGCCGCAGCTACACCTGTGCATCATTAATTCGGAGGAAATGTGGATCTCACCTTGGGATCTAACCTACTTTTGGTTTATGGATAATTCCTAGATGGAATTATTAAAATAAGTGCTGCCTCATTGTAACAGCGCATTTATTTTCCTTGACCATCTTTGGGTTTGACTTCTTTTTACTGTTAAAAATTGTATTGTTTAGGGAAAGATGATTGGCTATTTTTAGGTGCCTCATGCGGTGTGTACTGACCGAGCTAAAAAGTATTTGCATATGCCCATGGCCATTGATGAAATGAGAATCAGCATAAACTGATCGATCAATACTTTGCATGGATTCCATTTCCTCTAGCCAGGTAAGATGGCTGAATCGGGGCCTGTGATATTTTGGTGTTTTTTTGAATTTTACTACGCCAACTGTGGCCTGAAACCCCTCCAACAGCAATGGTTTCTGTGTGTGATGTTCTGCAACCTGGATTCCTGCTGTACATTGTACTTTGTCTCAAGGGGGGAAGCATCGGTGGGGTTGAGACACAAGTTCGGTCTAGCCTGGAATACGGAGGAAAAAGCTGGAGAATAATTTGCATGCAATCTCTGTTTATTATTGTCCAATTGTGTAATTATTACTTTTCATTTAAGTCATTCATTAAGTTCATTATATGGAGATTACTTTAATGGTACTGAGTGTTTGGGGCTTTGGAACCTTTGGAAATTTTTAGTGAGGGCACATGGTGTTTTTTTTTCTTTCTTTTATTTTTTCCTTCTCTCTCTCTCTCTCTCTCTCGCTCTTTTTTTTTTTTTTTTTTTGGCTTCCTGATTAGCCTAGAAGCAATCCAGGTGAACCCATTTCCAGGCTTCTTGAAATAAATGCCATAGGGAATAAATGAAAGATCAATGGAATATTCCCTACTTTTTTACATCCCATAATGCTTTATTATTTTTCTCCTGTGTGAGGGATTTCAGTTTTCTTTGAATCCCTGGACAGACTTGTTTGTGTTATTTTATTTTATTTTATTTTATTTTATTTTATTTTATTTTATTTTATATATTTTCATTTTTACTTTTAATGTTTATTTGCTTTTGAGAGACAGAGAGAGACAGAATGTGAGTGGAGGAGGGGCAGAGAGAGAGGGAGACACAGAATCCGAAGCAGGCTCCAGGCTCTGAGCTGTCAGCACAGAGCCCGATATGGGGCTTGAACTCATGAACCGCGAGATCATGACCTGAGCTGAAGTCAGACGTTCAACTGACTAAGCCACCCAGGAGCCCCACTTGTTTGTATTTTTTAAAGAGAAACATAAATCTTTCAGACTTCTAGTATAAAGTCTAATGTATGAGATGTTGATGATAATTACAAGAGTTAAAATTAGAAAAAGGAAACAAAGGAAATAATGTAGATTTTGGAGTAGAACACACACACACACACACACACACACACACACACACACGTGCATTTTATTGGCAGCCTCAAGAGAAGGAGTGGGGTCTAGACAAGAATATTGGAGTCATGGTGCTTTGCGGGCATTGGCATGAGATTAAGGACTGAGAAATGACATGTTCACCAAATACATTGGGGCAGGGCTTGGGAAAATAGTCTCGCCGGCACGCTGAGTTTTCTTCCTTAGATATGCCATCCACCGTATGTTAATGTGGGTTACCTGAAGCTTTCTCTATCTCAAGAATCAAGTAAATTTGGTATAACCAGGCATGATTAAATAGGGAAGCTAGAAAAGACATGCATTCGTTTCTTCCACAAAACTGGACCTTGCTTCTCAACACGCTTGAATGCACATGCAGGTACCTGTGTCATGTCAGAACAGGTGTTTGCTGTTGGGGGGAAACTCAGAACTCGGGCTCATGTTTCCATATGGAAGGATGTGTATTTGAGTAACATCTCCTGCCTCCCTCTTGCCTCCTCGATCACTCCTTTCTCCCCAGTAGAGGGGAACATGACACTTCTCTGGTTCGTAAAAAGAACGAACTGGACAACCTTGACTTAGTCCCTCTGGCTTCCTTTTTCTCTTCCCCCCCAACACCCCTTAGGATTAGCCGTCTGTCTGGAAGATGTGTTCACATGTGGAGCCAAATGGCTGAAGTTCAAATCTCACTTCTGCTAATGACTAGCTGTGTGATCTTGGGAAGATTTCTTAAATTTGGGGTGTCTCCATTTCTTTGTTTTTGTTTTTCTAGTTTAAAAAGGCATGGTAGGATAGATTGCCTCCTTGGATGTTATGTGAAAGAGCCTTTAATTAGTTGAAGATAATGGAGAGTTGGGGGGAGATAAACACATTTAAACACTGCACACACTATCCCTCACCTCCAGAGAAAGCCAACAAATCCTGGAATATGTGTTTTGTTGGAGAATGAAATTGAAGGATGGGGTGTTGTATGTAGGGGAAACAATGGCTGGTACCTAACACACTAGGCAAATATTTGTTGAATGAAGGCTTTATTGAAAGAGGGAATGCATATTTTGAAATCCCGTCAGGTGATTCTGCTAAATACCCACCCCATCCCCCTACAACACACGCGCACACACACACACACACACACACACACACCCCATTTATGCGCACATTCACGTCACTTATAGAAATTCCTTGTGGGTCTTATTTCCTTGGGGGCTGATTCTTATTAAATGATCTGTGATGCATCTGCTTTCTAAGGATAGCAAGCTAGAATTGTTTTTCTATTTATAAGCATTGTTAAGGATATACTTACTGTGTGCTATTTCAAAAAGTCATATTTACAAACCACCAGCATTTTCTGAATTGTACTTGACAGATTCCAGCAGTTGCTTCATGATCCAGATATAATAGGTAGCAATGCCTTATGTAATCACTATTGAGTCATTGGCTCCAAAGGGAAGGATGAGTCACAGGAAGTGGTGTCTCATACCCGTAAAGAAAAAGCTGGGACACAACCGTGGATTTCCTACTTCTGTGATAATCATAGATTTTTAGAAGATTCAAACTCAAAATCTAAACTGATCTTTCTCCATTTTATATTCATTAATACAGTATATTACAGCCAGATGGAGGTAATTATAGATCCCTGGAATATCTTCATCTAAAATGATTATTAGCAAGCAGTCCATCTAGCTTTAGGTTTGAATTCGAGAACATGCATAGCAGCTTGAGGAGGGTTCTTATCACTCATTAAAAATTCGCTTTAATTATACTGCCTTTTCATTCAGTTTTGAAAATACATAGTAGGACAGAGGTTTCCTACATGGATGTCATGTGGAATGATGAAACAATAAACCTTATGCAGTTGAGGAATATGGACGATTTAAGAGAGTTAAACTCAGAGTGATATAGGGGGCCCACAGCCTGGGTAAAAAATACAAGTTATTTATTTTCTGCTTGTAATTAGGTCATATAGGTCGATTAACTGTAAAAAGCAGTTTCGTTTGGGGGTAAAATAGAGAAAATAAATGCAATTTACTTGGTATGTTCCTCCTAGATGGAAGACTGGTGTTATATATTCTTTTTTTATACCCAGAGATCAATGCAGCTTGGTACCATAGTGACCTTCACTTCCAAGGGGCTCCCCGAACTCCAGATACTTACTGCCATAGGCGCCTGGCCAGCAGTGGCTAATTTAATTTTCACAATGACCTGGTGAATATGTTTATCCTGGTTTTTTAAATGGAATAAAAAGAAGTATTCAATAAATAACCCCCAAAGCATGATGTGTCCAATAAAAATATACTTTATGAAACATTTTGTTGTAATAGATCGATGATATTTAGGAAAAGAATTTCAGAAGGATTTTGGACATCCCAAATTTGTGCATGCATCTTCCCATAAAGTACAAGCCCAGTGGTCTGCAGAAGACAGCAGAGTTCATTTGGGAGGCATGGGGGCTGGGAGGTGGCCTTGGCTCATTCCCTAATTGCCCACTCATGTTCACGTATGCACACAGACCGTGCACAGGGTTATGGTTCCAGGTAGGGCCCCAGAAACGTAATAAGTCAAGCTCCTTCATTTGTGGAGAGCTGAGATTATGGATATTAAATTTGAGATTGCCCCTGTATTTCTTATTACCTCTTTCTACATTTGTTTTTATGTGTTTGAATAATGCACTACGTACAGATTTGTATCCTGCTTTTTCCCTTAAATTATCAAAGTGCTTCCCATGTCATTAGAAGAATTAAAATTCTTAAGTACAGATTTGATTATGTTAAGGAATTATTATTTGTTTTTTAAGTATGATAACAATATTGTAATAATTCAAAACTCCTTATGACACATACTGAATAATTTATGGAAGAAATGGTATGAATGTGAGAATCGTGTTTCAAAATGTATGTTTGAGGGGGGTGAAGTTAGCCAGAGTATACATGAAACAAGTTTGGTAATGTGTTGATAATTGTTGCAGCTCCGTGATGGGAATTTGGGAATTCATTATATACACCATTCTCTGTACTTTGTGCATATTTAAACATTTCCATAATAAAAAGTTAAAATTCTTTACAAATCTAATTTCTGAAATCTTTATGATGTTCACAATATGGATATATTTTAATTTAATTATTGTTTGGGGACCTTTTACAATTTTTCTGATTCGTGATCATATGTGATACAGCAGTCAACATTTTCCCCCAGCATTTCTTTGTGCATGAAATTTCATCCACATTTAAATTTTTTTTCCCTTGGGAGAGATTTGGATGTATAATATTACTGCACCAAGGAGTGTAATCATTTCAATGTGATATGCTGTTTGTTTTCCAGGTAAATTGAATATATTTGCCAATCATATGGGAATGCTGGAGTCACCTTATGAGGTGACTATCAGCATTACACATCATCCTTTAAAAATACATCCTCAACTGCTATTTTATTAAAAATATTGGGAGAATATGTATTTCCTGAAATATAAGACATTTATGCTGATGGCAGAAAATACGGAAACTACAGAACAGTCACCACTCCAAAAGAAAATCACTGTTGAAATGTGATGATGTTTCATAACAATCTTTTTTTTTTCCAAAATATTTTGAAATATTCTCTGCTGTTCAGTTATAATGATAGCTGGAGGCATTATACAACTTTATTTTGTAACATTTTTTTTTTTCAGTACAGATGTGAAGTGTTTCACATCTATTATTTACTACTGCAATGTCAAATAAAGTTAGAGAGAAGTTTCAGAGAAAAAGATAAATTTGAAAAAGACCGTAGTCACTGAGTTGGAAAGTGACACAGGAAAATCTTGCTATGTTGCAGCAGTTAGAATGGAGACGTAGCATCAGGGTTTTGAAGCCAGCTCTCAGATACATTTCTTCACTTTCTCTTCATTACACACAAATGAAGATCTCATTTGGAATTTCCAGGGCGGAAGCCAAGGACTTGACTCACAAGATTGCTCAGAAAATGACCTTCACTTCCTTTCTCCACCCTGGGGCTGGGCTGTCCCTGGGTGTTCCTGGTCCCTCCATGTCTTGTGCTTTCCTGACAGATGACTGTGCAACCCGTTACCCCCTCTTCTTGACGTACTCTTTCTTCCATTTTATAAAGTTATGAAAGTAATATATGCTCTTGGGAAAAAAAGTTCCAGAAGAACCAAAGAGTGTAATGGAAACAAAGCTTATGCACAGTTTTTTAGACTCCTTTCCCTTAGTATTGGACTCTAAACAGATTCTCTGTGTCATTAAACCTGTAGTAAATGCCGTTATTACAGTTGCAAGAGGTATAGCGACATCCTAGGAGTGTGCCATCCTTCGCTTGATGTCCCGTGATGTCCAATCAGGGTGACCTGTGGGGGGGCAGGCTTTGCCTAACAGGGCCGGACTCCCCCCTGCCCCACCTTGGCTGCTCCTACACTCACACACCCGGACTCTGTTTTTTCCTGAAGGACTTGATAAAACAGTACACTGTGGGTTCCAGTGTGGTTTCTAAATAATGAAATTGGGAGTCACAACCTGGAACCATGAGCGAGCGAGCTCCCCATGGAAACAGTTTTGGCTAATGAGAGAAAAAGACCTTGGCAAGAGACCTGGGCAGAGCGGTTCTCCCCTCTCCCACCCTCTGATGGACCGCTCTCAGACACGAGGTCCTGAACAGCCTGTCTGAGGTGCTCGTTGTGGCCAGATGGGTGCACCCACCAAAGGACCCGCCTCATGAGGCTGCGGCCAGGATGGTAATACGTCGCTTTGCATTGCTTCTTTGCCTCCCCTCCTGTCATGGGGCTGCCTCTCTTAAATAAAGCATCACTTTTTATTTAGTCGTTGCCTCAGACCTGGCTTTCTGGGGAGCATGAGCTCAGGCAGATTTAGCCGGGTAAAGAGGGAGGTAATACGTTCCAGGCAGGAGACACAGAATGTGCACAAGCTTGGTGGGTGAGGGGACAAAGTAGGCTAAAAACAAATGCAAATGCAGTGGAGAAAAAAAGAGGGGCGCCTGACGTACACTAGTGGGAGCAAGGCCATTGAAGGTGGTGTAGACCGTAGGAAGCAGTTTTGTCTGGATTCTAAGAGCGATAGCAAACCGCTCTAGGGTTGTAGGCAGGTAGGAGGTGGGATTGGGGATGGGGCAGTGAAGTCAGAGTTGAATCTGAGAAAGAACACTCTGGCTATACTGCGTAGACTAGATCGGACTTCGGAAGTAGGGTTGGAGTGTGGGTTGTTCCGTTAGGAAGGGCCTGCCGATTGCAGGAGAGGGCTGACCTTAGCTCAGACTCCTGTGGTGATGACGGAGAAGGAGAAGAATGGGCAGATCTGCCAGTTGCATGGGAGGGACAATGATTAAGATTGATAATAGTGGGGATATGTGGCCTGAGGCATTAGATGGTTTCCAGGTGTCCAGATGAGCTGCTTTTGAATTTTTTTTTTAACGTTTATTTATTTTTGAGACAGAGAGACAGAGCACGAACGGGGGAGGGTCAGAGAGAGAGGGAGACACAGAATCTGAAACAGGCTCCAGTCTCTGAGCAGTCAGCACAGAGCCCGACGTGGGGCTAGAACTCACGGACCGTGAGATCATGATCTGAGCCGAAGTCGGACGCTTAACCGACCGAGCCACCCAGGCGCCCCTAGATGAGCTGCTTTTGGATGCCGGTGGCACTCATGCAGTGGGAAACACTGGGAGAAGGCGAGGTTGGGGAAGACTGAAGTTTGGTTTTGGAAACATTACTGTCCTGTGAACGGTGTGACATTTGTCTGCCCTCAGGGGAGAGATTCGGGCTGAGGACAGATATCCGTGAGGCTTTGCTTTAACTGCTGATTGAGCTGGGTGAGGGAAGGAGGAGGGGACAGAGAGCTGGCTTGGCTCCCTCGGGACTTCCTAGAATGCATTTGTCTAATGCAGGCCTTTTGGACTAGGATTCACTCTTCTCACATTATTAGGGGAATATCTTATTTTTCAAATAATTGGAGGCATGACGGAATTCTTCCCTTGAAATGTCAGTCGCCAAGGCTGGATGTCTCAATCCTTGATCACCCCAGTTTGTGGAAGAATCCATAAGCAGGTCTCAACATCCTATATATTCCGAATGGCTGTCTTTGAAAGGTTGCAGTCACAGATGAGATTTAGAAAAATAAATGTCACATCATTTGACTGCTTCAGAAAATAGAATCACAGCACTGTGGTTAAGAGGGTGGAGTGAGGTAGGGATGACTGTAGCCAAACACTTTCCTGTAGGTTCCTACACCTTTCTGAGCGAGGCTACTTATACCAATTTCTAAAGAGATGCCAGTTCTGAGAACAAATTGGGTATAGGTCGCTGATTAAGTTTAAAACTGAAGCATGAGTTTCCCTGTATTTAGAAGCAAATCTGTTAGACTCTTGCAAATTGCTTACAAATGACTTGTTTCCCAAAGCAATTCAGATTTTCTTTTGATAGTACGTTGACTGGAAAGCGGGGTACGGCAGGTCGTAACCAGGAATATTATTATGCGGCTCTTGTAAAGCTTCATGCTCAGTACTTTTTGCTTTCTCAATTCTTTGTGCTCCTGTACTGAATATCATGTAACATTCCTGAAAGTGAATTAGCTAGGATAGGCATCTGCAACTGTATATTATTAGTATATTCTCTAAGTATTTAGGACCTTGAAATGAGCAAAACATGGGTGATTACTATTGAGTTGGCAATCACTTCTAGCCTCCTTCCCAGGGAGTGTATGTTCTCCTGCTTTAAATGCTTTCAGGAGTGACAGCCCATGGGGACAGTGACAGTGCTATGTCCTTTCTCACATTTATCCCTTGGTGGAAAATTTTATTCGTTTTCTAACTGGCCTCCAGTCTCTGTTTCCCCCTACACGTATGTGCTTCACCTTTTGCCGTTTCCTATTTAAAACTGGTAGGTAGGACACATTTGTAACGGGATACAGTCTAAACTAATGTTTCTTTTCCTGGCATGGAGAAAGGATGTTGGAATAAAGGTGTGGGTGGTTGAGAAATTTCACTCCATTGGGATAAATTTGTATTTGAAATGCAAATGTATTTGGATACGTGGAAAAAACTTACGTAATTTCATAACGTAAATAAAATAAAGTAATAAATGAAAATGTAAAAGTAACCCTTGGCAAAATTCCCTTGGCAAGTGTAAATGTGCTGACTATAGAATATGAAAGTATTTGATATAAATCCTAGTATTACAAAAAGTGTGGCATGTTAGTTAATTATAGATAATGTTCTCATGCATATGTGATGCAATGAATACCTACTGACTTGGCCTGTGGCCTAAGATGGCCTATGGGCCATCCACAGTGTTTATGCTCTATTCTTTGTTGCTAACAAAATTCCAGTTTTGTTTAAATGGCAAAGTGTTTAGCTTTGGTGGACAAAAAACAGTTGGTCTCAGAATCATAGCAATTCTGTGTTTCTTTGAAGACGAATGTTCTAAAGGACCATGAGACTCAATTCTAGGAAGTAATCTATGACGGAGGTCTGATGGACTTCTCTGGGAAAATCTTCCTTCTTGACAAGAGACAGATATGTAATGAGAAAATCCTTTATTTTTGGCTGTCCCATGCTTTCTATATTCGGCATGATGACTGGTGCTGTGGCAGCCTTCTTGTGACAATGAAGATTTAAGCCTGAGGACAAAGCCAAGACCCTGAAACAAGGTTGGGGGAGCCTGGCCTTAATGACTTCCTTGAACCGTTGAATCAACTCTGTGACTGCCTCTCAGATGACTTCTTTTTAGTAAGTCATAAATATCCTTATGCACATAGCCACCATTAATCAATTTTTTTATTACTCTTGTTAAAATAAAGTTTAATTTTTATGCTATAATTTGATATACATAATGCATTCTTCAACCCTGAGAAGCATACTGTGTCTTATTTTGTCTTTATCAGGAGTTATTTTTTCAATGCTGATTTTCAGCCAAGTATCAAAAGATTATCAATGTAAAATAATTTATTGTGGGCATCACCAATTGCTGACTAATGATAGACTGTGGATATAGATTCATACTGAAGATAACACAAGGTTCCTTTTTCATGGTTCACAAAAGAGCATATGGTTGGAAGACTTCTATCAATCATTGACAACCAGCATTGTTTCTTTCTCTGCAAGAATGTCTGGTCACTACTTTTTGTTTTTCTCTTCTTTTAGGAAACTGATGATGGAAATATAAAATTGAAAAATTTGCAAGGCAGGCTTGTACCTAGGATTAATTCACATACATTGAAAAGAACAGGATTGCAGGTGGGGGGTGATATTTCATGTCTCAAAGTTCTAAGCAAGAATATCACATGGCCTTCTTGACTACTTAAAAAAATTCAAGTCATACTCATGTGAACTTTATGTAAAAAATGTTAGAATCTGAGAACTTACATTTCTAATTATAAATACATATATATAATATAAAATATAAATAACATTATTTGTATATATACAAATATATACATATATAATATATACATATAAATAACATATTATGTGTATATATACATATACACATTTTTTTTCACAAATTTCGTATCTTTGAGGAAACCAGATGAAAAAATCTCATTATGAGGACTTCTAAATTTTACCTGGACTGGAAATTGAGGGAAAAATTCCAGAATATTAATTTGTTTGGATGTGTAGTTTGTATTAATGAGGGTTCTCCAGAGAAACAGAATCAATAGAATGTCCGTATGTACATACACATATTTCTTAAAACATAGAACATGAATATATAAAAAAATATATTGTAATTGGCTCTCATGGGTATGGAAGCTGACAAGTCTAAATTCTTCAGTGTAGACCAGCATGCTGCATATCCAGGGAAGGGTTAATGCTACCATGTGAATCTGAAGGGAGTCTTCTGCTGGCAGAATTCCCTCTTCTTAGAGAGAGGTCAGTCTTTGTTCTGTTAAGGTCTTCAACTGATTTGATGAGGCCCACCCACATTATGGAGGCAATCTGTCTAAGTCTACTGATTTCAGTGTTATATGTCATCTAAAAACTCCCTTCACAGAAATCTCTAAGATAATGTTTGACAAATATCTGGGTACCGTGGCTCAGCTAAGTTGACACATAAATTTAACTGTCACAGTAGTCAAGTGCTGAATTAATAATTTAGTGTGTCAAACTATAAAATGTGCTAAGAATGATGTCATTACTCTTATGCTGTTCATTGTGATGAATTTCTTAGCAAAACAATTTTTTTCCAAATTCTAGTTTATGCATATGTGGCTAAAAAAAGACTACGGAAAAAATCCAATTTTGTCTCAAGCCCTGAAGATTACAATGAAAGCCAATGATAGCTCTGCCGCTGAGTAAAATTTTTTATATAAGGAATTAATTTAGGGAAAAAATGATTGAAGCATTAACTGATGAAGTATCAGCTCTGCCCGTGTTTTTCTAGGGATTTTCGGTGGAAAGAAAAAGAAGAGACATGGGCTCTTCTCTCTGGAATGCACTAGATTGTTCACAAGCAAATATTAACTTTGAAAACCCTGCCTAGCGATCCAAGGGAAGACTTCATTCTTGCTATTAATGTGGTTCATTACACACTGATGTTGAATAGCAGATTGTTCAGAGTTGCACCGTGAAGATTGTAAATGACAAACAATTTGCTTATTTTCCACACTGACACCATTTTAAAGTCTATCAGAATTTTTGAGATTCAGATTAGAGTATATTCTCATTGGACTTGAAATGTTAAAAAATGAAGTGATTTTCCTCCTGTGTTTGGGAATTTCTTCTGAAGATGCTTTCACTCCTCAAGGGAGGGAGAAAAATAAAACCAATGGCTTACTCACTGTCAGAGAGGATGTAATGAATATACTTTGTCCTAAGGTATTACAAATCAAAAGAGAACTTTGTGAGAAGAATATATTCTGAGTTTTTTAATCCTTCCTCCTAAGTAAGATCGTAGTTCATCCAATGATGCTTAGAGCCTCTGTACTCTATCAGGGTCTGTCTCAGAAGAAAATCATCAGTGCGAGCTATATCCTTTTCCTGGCTCCTTTAATGGTTCAGTGAGAATCTGGTTTTGCTTTTTTTTTTAGACAGGAAAGAAGGGTAGATACTCTTAAAAAAAATTATAGCCTTGCCACATTCCACTGTGGTTGATACGACAACTTTTCCATTAGCATGATGCATTGGGATGTACCCCCGCTCCCCACAAGGTTTGTTTGTGCTTGATAAGATGATGTTCACACAGTTGAGGCCTGGATCCGGGAGGAGCCATTAACATGGATTTCTGCAAAATTAATGTCCACCCCAGGCTTGTGAGTACCCATAGAGAGGATCAGAGGGAGTCACGTGATAGGCTCCATTCCAGAATCTTTCTTCTTGGACTCTTTTGTCCAGCGAACTGACTTCTTTTCTTTTGAAAACACCCAGAGTTAAAAAGAAACAAAAAACTTAATTGGTTGTACCACAAAGGTTGGCTCAACAGACCTAGAATAGGCTGCTGATAGATTATGGAAATTCGCCCATAGAAACCATGTTGCAATCTGGTCAAAAGGAAAGGTGTCCTTATCTACAACTTGAAGTTGCTCTGGTTTGGGAACACCAGGGGAAAATACCAAATGCTTTAAACTTCCAAAAATGATAATTTTCCAAAGAGCTTAGCATATTTGGCAAGTATAGGAGCTTCGAAAATGTTGAACCCGCAACTGAAGGGAAAAAACCGCCAGCAACGTGCAATACCTGCTCCAGCCACAGAAGGAAAAAGTGGGGTATAGATAAAAAAATAATAAAAAATAAATAAATAAAATAAAATAAAAAATAAAAAATAAAGATGCTCATCCTTTAATGAAGATCTCAGAAGGGCAGTGGTCTTGACAATGAGTTACAGCAAGGAAAGCACACCTCATCTGAGGAAGAACAAATCCAGAGAGCGAGTCTGTGGTGTCCTATGCCCTGGCAGAGAATTAAACTTGTGCAAAACTCTCCTCAGAGATGTTCAGTTTTGTCGAATGATCCAGAAAAGTTTTAGTTTTTAAAATTAACATTTGATTAATTTGGCATAGTTAACTTCCAGAAAGTAACTTTTAGCATTTGATTATGAGGTAAATCGCTGTTCCCTTGCTGGCTCGGGGCGTTATCTCATTTTTTGAATCTGTACATAATGGGGAAAGTTGCTTTATGTGTATTGTTTTCTGTGGAAACGAAACAGTATAAGGGATCGATATTTAACATGAGCCGTTTCTTTCTTTCATGATGCATAGCATCCAAAACTTGTAGGGGCGTCTGGGTGCTCAGTCTGTTAAACGTCTCACTCTTGATTTCAGCTCAGGTCATGATTTCATCGTTCATGAGTTTGAGCCCCGCAGTGGGCTCAATGCCGATCATGTGGAGCCTGCTTGGGATTCTCTCTCCCTCTCTCTCTGCCCTTTCCCCACCTTCATGCATGCTCTCTCAATAAGTAAATAAACAAACAAACAAACAAATAAATAAATAAATGAAACTTTTTCCTAAAGGATACAAAACTTGTAGCCAGATCATATAATTAAATTGTGTGTGTATGTGTATGTATGAATGTAATACTAAGGCTATCATTCCTTTTTTAAATTTTTAGTTTCAATATTTAATGTATTTTTGAAATTTCAATTAACATTAAAGGAAGGCAGGAGATGCTTCTGTTTATGTAAAGGGTCATGGGTCAAAAGTTGATAATCCTGATTCTAAATTCTTTTTTTTTAAGTCTTTATTTATTTAATATAATTTATTGTCAAATTGGCTTCCATACAACACCCATTGCTCATCCCAACAAGTGCCCTCTTCATTGCCCATTACCCACTTTCCCCTCTGCCCCACCCACCATCTACCCTTAGTTTGTTCTCTGTATTGAAGAGTCTCTTATGGTTTGCCTCCCTCCCTGTCTGTCTGTAACTATTTTTTCCCTTCCCTTCCCTCCCCTTCCCTTCCCCCATGGTCTTCTGTTAAGTTTCTCAAGATCCACATATGAGTGAAAACATATGATATCTGTCTTTCTCTGACTGACTTATGTCACTTAGTGTGATACCCTCCAGTTCCATCTAAATTCTCTAGTCTTGCAAGCCAGCCTCTTCCAGCCACATCTGCCAGTGTTCCCTCTGTCCTACATACGCCTTCCACCTGTTAGCCACACCGGGTTTTGTCCCATTTCTTTGTTTTTGCATACCGTGCTGCTTTTTTCTTGGTATGCCCCACTCTCATGTTTCCCATCAGAGTATTTCTATTTAAGACTAAATTCAAATGGCACCTCCTCTAAGATGGCCCCCATGATTACACAGGCACATTTAACATTTCCTTCATCTGTGCTAATACAACTTTGTATACACCGTTATTCGTGTTATTGTAAAGGTTTGAAAAATACACGACATGGGCAAAAATAGATCCATCTTGTGAAAGTTGAAGCATTCCAGGTGGGGGTAAGTTCTCTTTTGACTATTGTCTTCAGTTCCTTCTTTTCATACTCCTTAGATGGAACCGCTATTCTCAGTGTGGGGAATATTCCACCAGGCCAGTTCTATTTATATATGTATCCATGTCCCTGCATGAAATAGACAGTATTGTCCTTTGTATGAGTTGCAAAAAATGGCATGACAATGCTTGTGGTGTTCTGAAAATGGGTGATTTCTTTGTGTATCTGTCTCGGCTTGTAGGAGAATTTCACCCATCCCATCAGATGGCAAAGTCCTTTGGTCCAAAGGTGATGATGATGATGAGTGGGTATGTGTGTTTCATTGTATCCCTTGGTCTTTCTTTGTGCACTCCTCTCAATAATGCCTAGACAATGATCATTATGTAGTATTTTAATATATGTCTATTGCTTATGAAGTATGCATGTTGCTCTTTCATGAGTATAGGAAGACGATACACAATTAAAAATAGATCTGCCGTATGATCTAGAAATTTTACTTCAGGGCATATGTTTATTGTAGCATTATTCACGATAGCACAATATCCAACTGAAAAACCTCAGTTGTTTATAGAAACAACATAAAGAAAATTCTATGTATATATACATACACACACTTTCTACCTATTATATATACATATACATATAATACATACATGTTTATATTATGTATATACTGGAATGTTGTCCAGTCATGAGAAAGGACATCCTGTCATTTGTGGCAATATTGATGCAGAAAACGGTGAATGCTGTAAGATACCACTTACATGTGGAATGTAAAAAAGCCAAACTCATTAAAGCAGAGAGCACAGTGGTGGTTACCAGGGGCTGGGAGGTTGGGGGGGGTAGTTGTTTAAGTAGACAAACTTGCCGTGAGGAGCGACTAAGTCCTAGAACTCCAACACACAGCGTAAGGAACACAGACAACAGTATCACCAAATTTGCTAAGAATCTAGAACTTGATTATTCCAACCACTTAAAAGAAATGCTAATTATGTAATGTAACAGAGGTGCTAATTATCTTTACAATGGCAATCATATTACGGAATATAAACTCATCAAATTAACATGTTCTACACTTTAAATTTACACATTGTTAAATGTCAAGTATATTTCAATAAAAAAAAAAAAGAGAGATTGCCTGGATTGATCCCAAATAAGTCCATTTCATATGCGTGTTTTACTCAAGGGACGAAGAGAAATTATCTTTGCTGTTGAGAATTGTTAGATAATTGAAGGAGGTTAATGGGAGATAAGTTTATTGAGGCCAAATCAAAACCAGCTTGGTTACATGTATTTCTTGTCTTGTTTTCACAAAGCATGTTGCCAGTTATACTGTAAAAATTAGTTCAAGTTGTCCTGGGGCACATAGTAGCAGACAACTGAGCATAAATATTAACCATTCCAGTATTATATAAATGACAGTGTCTTCTCTCAAGTGGTACTCATGCCTGTGGCAAGAGGAAAAATGCCTGGGTGGCACATTTTCTTCCAGTATGTGTCTTCAGTAGATTAAAAGGCAAAAAACAAACTCTCAACAACTAGTTCTGTTCTTCATGTGATTTGATGGATTTCTCAGGTACCCAAATCTCAGGGACCTTCAGCTGTTCCTAACCTGGATGCAAACAGGTCAGTTAAAATCTGATTTTCTTTAGTAGGGCTGTGTCTCAGGCCAGGGGGAAATCGAACGGCTCCTCACCTATGGCTTGGGGTGTGGGTTCCCTCCTGGAAAAGCTTGTTATTTGAAATCAGAATGCCTTTGTTTCAACTCCCAATTCTTCCACTTGTTGGTCGTATGAATTTTGGCAATTTATTTAATTTTTCTGCAGCTCCTTTTCCCTATAAAACCGGGTTAGTAATTTCTACGCAGACTGCAAAGCATGATGTTAATGTACATTTGGGTAAAGTGTAGCCCGCCTCCTTCCCACGTTCATGTGGTGGCCATTCTTGGCCCTGTTTTTGTTCTTCTCACGCCTTTCCCACACCTGTTTGTGGGGAGAGTCTCTGACTATCATGTGCTTTTGCTGGGGGTGGGGGGGGGAGCTTGTCCTGGATATTTTCCAGTTCTTTCTCAAGATCTGCCCAGTCTCCACCCTTCTCCACCCTGCAGTATCACGTCAGTCCGACTTCACCGGGGTTGCGGCTGGCTTCTTGTCAGCCTTGGCCAGTGGGAGGCGTCGGTAGAGCTGGGAGCTAGAGAGTGGGGTCAGAGAATTCCCTTATGCCAGGGACCGGAGGGCCAGTGCCTGGGCTCCTGGCCAAGCTTTCCCTCAGGGGTCTAGCTAGTATTGTAAGATGTGCCTGTTGCCGAGTAAGTATTATGTATCCATGTCGTCCTTCATGAGTAAAGGAAGGCAATAGAATCAAACCAAAATTTAAGACTGAGCAATGACCAGCAAGATATTTAAGTGCATGTAATCCCCAGGCAAATGATGTTGTATGTACTGGAACTTCCAGAGGTGATCTTCCTCCTCATGGTTAGAGTGGAAACAAGTTTCCACAGTGATGCTTCCATCAAAATTACTACAAAATACCAATTATATTCATTTTCTTTCAAAGTGGTTTCCTAGTTAAGGTTATATGGCCTGACCACAAAGTGACAAGTCTGTTTCACATGAGTGTCTTCCTTAAGTAAGGAACATAAGGGCTCCCTCTCTTGCCATGGGGGTCTCCTTCTGATGGCAGATGGCCCATTCTTGCTTGCTGGGTCCCACTACTTTATAAATACTCCTTTCGTGGAACCGTCCTGTGCTTTCTGTGAACGTGCCCTGTCTTTCTGATGGACCCTGAGCCATCGACAGAAAGGGCTAGATGGCCCCGTGGCCGTCCCCTTGCACTGTGTAGGCATCGTCCCCGGGGCAGAAAACGTACCCCGGACGTGGCTCCAGAATGAACGAACGTTTCTCAAATCTGGTGGAATCTCAAATCCTGTGAAGTTGGATGGATTTATTTATTTCTGGAAAGCTTGTCTAGAAATTTAATGACAACTCTCTTTCTGTGACATTTCATAGCAAGGAGTCAGTTATTAAAAGCGAAAACAGCACAAAACCAAAACTGGTAGAAAGATGGAAGTTTTGTGTGTGGCTGCCAAGGTGCTGAGGATGGGTCTGATGCAATCACTTCAATTATCTTCTTGGAATGAGCAATTTTTGTACTCAGACGGGTCATGTAATAACCTATATTTATCTACACATATTCAATATATTCCATTTTTTATTCTGTATTCTGATTTGGATCATAGACATTAAATTTGACCATGAAAAAACAAATACATCCAAATTACTGAAATCTAAGAAACAAAGAGTTATTTTTTTTTAAATCTTCCTTCCAAACTCATCTCTGTCTTACCGCTGATTTAATTTTTTTTTTAACGTTTATTTATTTTTGAGACAGAGACAGAGCACGAACAGGGGAGGGGCAGAGAGAGAGGGAGACACAGAATCGGAAACAGGCTCCAGGCTCCGAGCCGTCAGCCCAGAGCCCGACGCGGGGCTCGAACTCACGGACCGCGAGATCGTGACCTGAGCCGAAGTCGGCCGCTTAACCGACTGAGCCACCCAGGCGCCCCTGATTTAAAACTTTAAGTATTCAGTAACAGAGAGCAGTTATAAGTGTTATCTGAAGTATTTATTTGGCTTCATGACACTGCTGATAGGTATTTTCAGTTAATATAAAATTAATATATAGTTCCTGACAATACGCCAACTGAAGCTTATGAGTTAACCAGCTATTGTGATACTGAAAATTTATCACTATTAATCCATCAAACGCGAAATCTTCACTGAACTGATTTTAATTATGACAGAGTAAAAATAGATTTCCACTCAGTTTGTTGTGGTCAAGAGGAGAGTTCTACTCTCGAATCAACACAGGTTGTGCCTCTTACTAGCTGCCTTTTTTTAAAAATAATGTTTATTTATTTACCTTTGGGAGAGAGAGGGACAGAGCATGAGTTGGGGAGGGGCAGAGAGAAAGAGGGAGACACAGAATCTGAAGCAGGTTCCAGGCTCTGAGCTGTCAGCACAGAGCCCGACGCGGGGCTCGAACCCACGAACCGTGAGATCATGACCTGAGCCAAAGTCAGAAGTTAACCGACTAAGCCACCCAGGCACCCCCTCTTACTGTCCTTCTGACCTTGAGCAAGTAACTTAGGGCCTCTGTTTCTCCAACCATGAAACAGTAAAATAACCAGTTATATATCATCTTCATAGGATTATTTTAAGCTTTAATTGAGCTAGTACTTTGAAAAGCAGGGAATGTCAACTTTGAGGGCATGTGCTATTTTATTTCAAAAGTTTTCTTCTGAATGGCAGCAGACTTTTTTTTATGTAATGGAAAAAATGAATAGAGAGTAAATATGTGAAAAAATAAAAATTCCTGCTTGTCTAGCTTGTTCAGTATTGCCTTTAATATGGGAAATGAGCCTTACTTGGTGCTTAGGAATATATGATAATTCACAGAAGAATTTGTTGCTATTTGGATGGGTTAGTTCTCCTGTGGATTTAATTACAGCCAAGACATCAACATTTTCAGCCGAAGAAAGGAGGATTTTTATCCTTTTTGGCACAGATGACAGATTTGTGTTATCTTCCTTCTTAATGTTGTATAATCCCAGAATAGTGAGCAAATACCTAAATTTGTAGCCGCGACGTTTTAGGAGGACACTTAACTATATCTAAGACTTTCTCTTTGGGTGGTATCTTAAGAAGCACATATTTAAAATTTATAATGAAAGTACTCATCAACTTAGACTTTTGGAATTTGAAGGAAACCATGCTCATCAGAAAGTCGAGATCTGAGAAGCATTGTGCTCCACAGCTCAACAGTGAACCAGTGGGAGAGAGGACCGGAGTGTGGCCTCCTGATGATCAAACTGGCACTCTTTTTAATATTCATTCATTCATTCATTCATTCGGTAAGCCCCTCAATGATCCCTTAGAGTTGCTACGATAGACATGCAATGCTTACAGATACTCCATTCTAGCAGAGAAGAAGCAATATGTCTCAATAGATGCATCAGAGTAGAACATTATCAAGTTTTACTTGTTTTCCTATTATTCTTATAAATCTGTGTTATTTATTTTGAGACTTTTGTAGTAAGGGTGAACTCTTTGGCATTCTAGTGCAATAATCTATGTTCTCATTGTCTTGTTTATGTAACTCAAGAACATCAGAATGTATGTTCTCTTTATTATTGTTTCCCCAGCACTTAGTTGCAATGATTGGTGCATGGGACATCTTTATTTATTTATTTATTTATTTATTTATTTATGGACAGCTGAAAGGCTCACTTTGTTCATTAATTCCATCCTTCCACCTGTTCCCATCTCAAGGAAGCTTGGAAGGTACAGTTCTACAGATGACATACCACGTAGGGAACACCACACAACAAGAGTAAAGTTCAGGATGCTGAGATGGATAAAACCTTCCATTGATTATTTCTTAAAGTCCCCCTTCTCTTAAGAGAGGAACGCGTTCAGGGAGGACCAGTATTTTGACCACTCTGTCCCTGCAGCCAGAACTCAGTGCTTCTGCTGCTTTATTCATGGTGACGTGCCCCGTACTCAGCAACACGCCTGCCACATGGTGGCCTGCCAAGAAATACCCCTTGAAGAAATAAAGCCTGTCTCTTGTCTACTTCGTGAAATTCATGCTGCTTCAATATCATTCAAAACAGAGAATCGGGCGGTTTTCGAAGTGTTGATGGCAATTGTTTTAACATCATGAGATATTCAGTCTATTTCCCCTAAAGTATTTTCTCATAATTATCTGCTATTCTATTAGATTTTCTAACACTTTTACGAATATATAATATAGTCTGTGAGAAAATACGAAATCTCTTGTGAGTTTAGTAAGTAGTTATCAGACTTTAAAAAAAATACATATTTTGAAGTAATGGTATAATGAAAAGATGATAAGGTTTTTAATTTTTTTATTTTTTTTATTTTTTATTTTTTTTAAATTTTTTTTTAATGTTTATTTATTTTTGAGACAGAGAGAGACAGAGCATGAACGGGGGAGGGTCAGAGAGAGGGAGACACAGAATGTGAAACAGGCTCCAGGCTCTGAGCTGTCAGCACAGAGCCTGACGCGGGGCTCAAACTCACGGACCGTGAGATCATGACCTGAGCCGAAGTCAGCCGCTTAACCGACTGAGCCACCCAGGCGCCCCGATGATAAGGTTTTTTAAAAAAAAATTTTAAAGGTTTATTTATTTTCTGAGAGAGAGAAAGAGACAGAGTGTGAGTGGGGGAGGGGCAGAGAGAGAGGGAGACACAGAATCGGAAGCAGGCTCCAGGCTCCGAGCTGTCAGTACAAAACCGGATGCGGGGCTCAAACTCATGAGCCATGAGATCATTATCTGAGCTGAAGTTGGACACTTAACCAACTGAGCCACCCACGTGCCCCAAAAGATTATTAGGTTTTAAGTCAGAGAAGTTAGAGTTAGAATTTTTTTATAAATGTTTTTTAATGTTTATTTATTTTTGGGAGGGAGGGAGGGAGAGAGGGAGGGAGGGAGAGAGAGAGAGAGAGAGAGAGAAAGAGAGAGAGAGAAAGAAAGAGAAAGAGAGAGTGAGTGAGAACCTGAGTAGGGGAGGGGCAGAGAGTGAGAGAGACAGAATCCAAAGCAGGCTCCAGGCTCTGAGCTGTTAGCACAGAGCCCGATGTGGGGCTTGAACTCATAACCTGCGAGATCATGACCTGAGCTGAAGTCAGGTGTATCTCAGGCTATATTTTCAGAATTAAATAAGTAAAATTGTGTTGGTAAAATCCTTCGCCTGGGGCCTGGTAAGCACTCATTCGTACTCCTTACGTCTGCATTCACCCATCTACTAGATGTCTGAGACAGTGACTAAATTCATTGATACAGCTTTGACAAATGTTCAGTTTTTTATTCCCAAGTTGGCCTGCGCTCACACATCACTGTCCATTAACGTCTCTTTAAAAAAACGCCTAGAGATCAAGGCTTTGTTGTGTGTATTGTTTTGTTGTGTCTATTGCTCCGAAAAGAAAATAGGAGGAAAATAACGGCCTCGTCGGAACCAGGTGAGGACAGCGTCTGTGTCTGCGTAACTGGCGAAGACAGAGCGCAAAGGAGACGAAGGTTTCTGCGAGGGTCAGCGGTCACACTGCTGGAGCTCATTCCGGGGAGGGAAGCTTTATGGGGACGGACACCGTGCCTTCAGCGCAGAGCTCCCCCATGCCACCTGCACGAGGGAGAGCTCTCTCGGAACCAGTACGCAGCCTGAATGACAGCAGCGCCCTTAAAGAGCATCATGAATTTAAAGTTGCAGGTGCGGTCAACACAGTTTTCAAGTGAATGATGTCCGTGTCCGTCACCGTTCGGCTCAGTCGAGAAGAGTGTTTGGAATCACCTTGCAACTCAGCCTAGGCAGGTGCCAGCTGGGGCCTCAGCTCCATGGATGGCTGTGAGGCTCCCAGATGCCATGCTGAATTACCAGGTGCCGTGGGATGTGTTTAAAAGTGAGCAGTGTGGTTTACACAGCTAAGTGCTCCACCTCTATTCGCTCGATTTTCCGAGTTACATGCGGGTCATGGCCGAGTCTCCTGAATCTACCTAGTCAATCCTGGCTTCTGACTACTTAGGTTTTTCATTCAGACCCTGTGCCAAGCTCATAGAGCAACTCTCTGTATTCTAACATTTTCATCTAAGCAATTCTTTTCCATTTAGGTCATGCCTTTAGTATTCATTGCTTAAACTTACATTTAAATTAGAGATTTGAAAAGTCCCCAGTTTAAAAGAGTGGTCTGGAGGACCCAAATGCTTCTAAAATTTGTGCATAAATTCTACACATTATAGTTCCTCCTGGCCGGTAATGTAAAGTAAAAAAAAAAAAAAAATAAATATATATATATATATATATATATATATATATATATATATATATATAAATTTCACCCTGTGATATCACCTGTCATGTTTCTCTTATGGCCTGATGTCAGAGAGAAAGAGTTAACATTTCATTTATGCCTTTTCTCAGATTACAGAGCAGATAAAGAAGGAATATCATAGTAGGGGTATCCATGAGAACAAGGCTGACTTATTTTTTGAAATCTTCCTGATACTTTGAATGTTCCAGGGAGACAGGGAGCCAGAAAAAGACGATGAGGTTTTGAAAACAAAAAATCAATGAGCTGAATCAAGATATAAACAAAAATAGTGAAATATGGACTCAGTTTTCACCTTTACACGGAGTATGTTGGATCAGCGTCTCTGTCGGATGTTTTGTACCATTTTACGTTTCTCAGTTTGACGGCAGCAAAACAGGCTGTAGACCATCTAGTTGAGAGTCATGTGCAAGAACCATGGGAAAGAAGATCTGGAACTTGACGTGTAACCGCTGTAGGTTCAATAAGTAACTGTCAGAAGCTCTACACAGGTGATCCTTTAGTAACGTGAGAACTGGGGATTGTTTCTGACGGAAGGTTTTGGGTATCTCTGTGGCCTCAGGGTTCTGTGCCCCTGAATCGAAGGGCATTCTGACTTTGCATAATGGCGGAGCAGTACATTTCAGAGGAGGCAAAATCCATTTAGAAGAAACCCTCTGTAAATAGCCCTGCCGGCAGTTTCAGCCTGTGGCTGTCACACAGATGTGATCTGGCCTCATATTATGTGCTCCCAGCAAAAGCCCAGCACCTGGGCAGTGTGTACATTCACTTTATGTGAACCTTTATTGGGACATGAGCCAGCACACCCAGATGTGCCCTGGGAACAGCAACCCGGCCCCTCCCCACCGCAGCCAGCGTAAGGGGTGACAGCTGTTACTTTTCCTTGCAACAGACTCTCTGAGCATAAGGTGACTGCCGCAAGGGTAGTAATGTCTGCTCCAACAGTTGGTTTGGCATAAGGGATTGTTCTTGGGAAGCGTTTCTTCTCTTTCAACTTAAAAATTGCAACTGGCATCACTATTTTTGATTTAAGGATATTCTCAGCCTCTGCCCCCAAACTGCATCTCACAACAATACAGACGCACTTAATCAAGATCGCGCTGAACTTCACGAGGGTGATTTCATAAGTATGTACGTTTTTTAAAGAGGAGCCATGAAATGAAATCCCGGTCGTCCCAGCCAGTCTCTGTCAAGGGTGGCTTGCACTGTGGAGCTTCTGATCGGTCTTCAGTCGTCACAATGAAATTGCCTGGCTGTGACCCCTACCGGAGCCACGCTGCCCATTGTGGCTGCTGTTCTGTCATGCAAGGCAGACACAGTCCCTCTCAGGTGTGACATTAAATTAGGTGACAGTGCTGCTGCGGGAGCCGGAAGGTAGGACGTCAGCGAGCGAGACTTGGGACGGCGTGGGAGGAGTGTCAGAAGCAAACCTTTTCATCTTCCAAGCACGGAGCTCCAATCCGATGACTGTTGTGAATGCCCAGGAAAACATCATCATTTATAATTCTGGGCACCTCTGAGCCAAATCCTCTAAGAGATTTCTCTTCATTTTTTCCCTCCTCAGACATTGTCGTAGTTACCAAGGGAGATATTGGGATAAGAAGGTTGGTAAAACCAAAGAGCGAGAAAATCTACACATTGAGATCGTCTTTACTTAAGCCCAGAGAGAACCCTTGGAAAGAATCAGTCTGGCTGACTTATGGTTTGGAGACATGTCACCAGCAAACTGAAGTTTTAAATTTCTCAATGGAATATTTGGGGTCATGTGAACGTAAGTTGGCAAACTACAGTAGCACAAATAAAATTAGGGCCTCTTACGACTTCCTGTTTGGTTCTGTTTGACGCTCCGGCATGGTTGAGAGGCGTGTTCCAGGACCCAGAAGGGTAGGACACAGATAGGACTGTGCTGTGTGGGCGTTTCATTCTCTCCTTTTCTATAAAAGCAATTTGTTCTACGTTACAGATGGTTAGTGGTTTTTAATTCTTACTACTTTTCTTAGACTAGAAATCTTATGTTTGTCTGATGGGGTCATCCTCTCCTTTGCCAATTGCATTCACTTCCCTGGAGATTGTATTCACTCTGTTATTGGATCTGTTGTGCCCACCCGGGAGATTCCCAAATCCATGCCTGGGCTCACTCCTTACTCCTCCGGGTCTGCCTTCCAGCAAAGTCCTTCCCTGGACCCGTGACTTGACCTGCCATTCGTCCAGTCTTTTTACGTCTCCAGGCTTTGCTCCCAATGCTCCTTCAGCCTTCCATGCTGTTTTGTGGCTTCTGTCTTGTTAGAAATTCTGCCTGTCTTTAGGTACATCAGTGTGATAGAACATATCACCAGGTTCAGGTGATATTTAAAATATTTATTAGTTGGGGTCGGCTGAGCGTCTGTCACTAGGCAGAGTTAACACAAGCCTGGACGCTGTTGGGCGGCACCATTGGATGTCAGCTCTGAGTGTCACGCTCTCTGACATTTATGTTTGCAAACCTGTGTCCTCTACTATGTTTGTCCCACTGCAAGTTCTCCAATGTCCAGCTTTGCTCACCCTTTAAATCCCAGTCATGTTCAAAGTGCATGGGTGACTACAATGTTCTTTGAATTTGAATGAATAAATCATCTTTTTTTTTTTTAATTTCAGTACTTTGTTTCCATTAATCTAGCCTTATTTCACATTTATTGTTTGGATGTCATATTCCTCTGTTGACTTCCATTGGTTCTTTCTGTATGTCTACTTTGCCTCAATTTTAATGTTAAAATTTTGTCAGTTTTAATGTTAAAATTTCAAGCTGTTATTCTAGATTAAAAGGATAATTGAAAGATAATTATATCATCTGCTCAAATTAGCTACCAAATGTATGTTACACTCAAATTCTAGAAAAAAAAAATAAGTTTTTCTATTTCTGTGTTAAATAGCAAAAGACAAGGATGGGACTCTGAAAAATTTTAGAAACATTTTCTCTCCTTAAAAAAATTTTTACATCAACTCATTGACCAAGAGTTTTATGGTAGGTAGGCTCTATACTCAGCTGTATGTCTCCATAATTATATTGTTTTCTAGTTTGTATTCATCAATACATCCCCAAAGACCACACTTTTGTTTTTCAAGTATCCTATTAAAATCAAGACATGGTATGCCTAGAATACCATATGTTCAGCATTTGAACCCATCAGGTTAGTTGTCATAAAAATAGTAAAAATGGGACTCTAAGATAACGGAGCTCTGGAAGACCTTTCCTCCATGGGGGACCAGGGTCTCTTAATTATTTGAGTCCAGAGCATATAACCGTGGCCCTGTAGATAGAAGACCACTGGCTTCAGTTATCGCTGCGGTGGACATTTGACAAGATCACTTGCCCAAGAAGCAAACATGTAACATAACAGATAAGGCTAAAGGCTTCATAAGTGAGAAGATAAACACAGGGAGTCAGTGGGCATGAAAAAGAGCAGCTCGTGTTGAGGGAGAAAATCTATTTATAACTAAGATCATGTGAGCAGTCATCTCTGCGGCAGTTCACCCTGGTCCAGATGTCTGCCGTACTTATCCGTGACCTAACCTTTCTTTAATGGACAGTGATTACCCACCGTCCATTTCGGCTGTGGTTGAACATGTGCACAGCGTTTTTGCAATGGCTTCTCCATTAGAATCATAAAGCATTTCAATTCTTAGAGGTCTTTTCACCCAGACGGTGAAAATTATGCCTGTATGGCAAGTTCAACTCTGGGTCTCCGAAAGTGCCCCTCACCCGCACGTTGTGACGCATTCTTGCCTTCCTGGGCACCACGCCCTTTTTCCCCACACCTTTTGCCGGAGTTACAGAATGCAGAAACCGACCTTGTTTAGCAAGTGCTAATGTGTTGCACGGAATTTTCAGTGAGGTCTGCTTTATTTGATTTTATTCTTGATACTAAAAAAGAACCTTAAATGTGACCCTCAAAAAAGTGCCTTAACCTTTGGAAAACATGTCTAGAAGCAGAGGAAATTAAGGCATCTACAGGATTCCCTTGAGCAGTGACAGAAGCCTGAACTGTAAAAACTCTGACAGCTCTTATCGGTTACCATGGTGAGAGAAGGCCTTCTTGTTTAGAGGCCATTAATGGGATGCTTATGCTCCTGAAGGTATTAAATTAATTGTTTGGCACACATCTCCTTCCTCCTACATAATGTGAATGTGTTGAACCAGTGCATAAACCTTACCTAAGGCCTGGTGGGCTGATTCTTCAAGACGAGCAAGGATGCTCCTTCCACTTATCTAAATTCTGTGTGCATAGTAAATGTGCTATATGTCATTATTCTATCTCAAGTATATGTTCGCAAGCACCTCCAACCATTTCCAATATTTCCTTGTAAAATAATATGTATCCTGTGGCCTGACTTGCAATACAAAACCATAGAATTAATGCTACCCGACTACGGACGCCTCGCAGGTGATGAATAGGGCACTTAGAGTTGATGTACCTTGGACCTTCATTTCAAAGCTATGCTTTTGTACCATAAAACACATTTACTATGCAAAACTAGTTTTTACATCCTGATTTTTCATTGCTCTTTGGGATAGCCTATGGACATTAAACAATTCCTAGCTTTCTTTTTTCCTCGGCTGCTGATAATTATTTTGGTCTCTCTCCCTAAAGTCAGCGCTAACATCTTTTGAGCGACTGGTCCCTCTATGATATCACCTTTGCATGAGCACCTGGAAATAATCTCAACCATATCCCACACTAATTTCTTTTCCTTTATTTTTATCATACATTAAATGAAAAATAACGAGAGGATATTAACGATAGAGGCAGTATTGAAATGAGCAGAACCGTATGTTCAATTATATTGTTGTCACACAACTGCATTTTTTTTTTCTATTTTCCCGTTAAGGCACGCATCATTATTTGTGGAAGCAAAAAAAGGTAAAATTTATATGGAATTCACAGGTTTCTGTCTTACTTTCTGGATTCCAAAGACTAGGATTACTTACCACCTGCTGATCTGCTCAGGTGGTGAGAAAAATACCTGAAATTCACACCTCCTGGTGGTGCCTGGGCGGTTGGTGAAGAGAAGTGTAATACAGACTTTGGCTTCAGTGAAGCTATTTGTTGGTGATTAAAGCACATTTAAATGTAAAGCCTTATCTTAACTTATGGTCCTTAACAACTAATGATCTATTCTGTAACCAAGGATAAACTTCTGTTATAGGTGTAGTATCTTATAATTCAGAGTCTTGTTAGCTGTGTACCTGGTAAATTGTGTTGGGAAAGCAAAGCCAAGGGAGGGAAAGTAAACTCTGTGAATTGCTGAGCTGCTAATTATCCCTGATCACTTTCCTCATTGTTCCTGTAATTATATAACTTCTGGTTCTTAGCAGCCAAGGCTAAGAGTGCTATTTCCTATACTCTCTGGTGAGGAAGTGTAGCCGTATTCTGGCCAGCTTGGATTTGTGTTGAAGGTATGAGGCTTGCACTCTGCTCGCCTTTTCCCTCCTAAGTGGCCAGACTGCAGATGAGAGGGTGAGCCTCGCCAGGCCGCGGGGGGAAACAGCCCTCTAAACACGGCAGAACAACAAGCCCGATAATGTGCACGTGTCCCTGGCACCATGGAGTCACTGTATTGCACTGGGCTCCTTTCATCCAGACTATTAGTTGAGGGAGGAAAAAGACATCCCATCATGTTTCAGCCACTATAATTTCAATTCTCTGTTGTCACAGCCAAATCTCTGTGTGTGTGTGTGTGTGTGTGTGTGTGTGTATGTGTGTGTGTTTGTGTGTTTGAGAGAGAGCATGAGAAGGAAGAGAGAGGGATAGACAGAATCCCAAGCAGGCTCTGCACTGCCAGCGTGGAGCCCACCCTGGGGCTTGAACCCATGAACCATGAGATCATGACCTGGACCGAAATCAAGAGTGGGACGCTTAACTGACTGAGCTATCCAGACGCCCACTCACGGCCAACTCTAATCTTAACCACCAGAGAGTTACAAAAAAATTCAAGCGAAAATAAATGGCAGAAACATAATGAAGTAGAGGATCAGACTGTAAGGGTTGGTGTTTCCTGTTGATCTTCGGGGAAAAAAAAATACATCTAGTGAAAGAAAAGCAAGGTATGGTTTTCTTTTTTTCCCCTATTTTTTATGTACGTATGTATATATTTATTTATTTATAGAACACAAGTAGGAGAGAGGGGCAGAGGGAGGGAGGGAGGGCGGAAGAGAGAGAGAGAGGGAGAGAGAGACTCTTAAGCAGGCTCCATGCTCAGTGCAGAGCCCCATGTGGGGCTTGATCCCACAACCAGGGGATAATAAATGACCTGAGTGGAAATCAAAAGTCAGATACTCAACTGTCTGAACCACCCAGGACCCCCTCCTTTTTTTTTTTTTTTAATTTTTAAAATTCATTTTTGAGAGACAAAGAGAGACAGGGTGTGAGTGGGGGAGCGGCAGAGAGAGGGAAACACAGAATCCGAAGCAGGCTCCAGGTGCTGAGCTGTCAGCACAGAGCCCGACGCAGGGCTCGAGCTCATGGACCATGAGATCGTGACCTGAGCCGAAGTTGGACACTTGACCGACTGAGCCACTCAGGCGTCCCAATTTTTTAAAAAATTGAATCGTAGTTCACACACAATGTTCCATTGGTTCCAGGTATACAACATGGTGATTTAACAACTCTATATGTTATGCTGAGCTTACCGTGTATCACCATACAGCACTATTACAATACCATTGACCGTATTCCCTAAGCCAGGGGTGGTTTTTCAACTGTGCGTCCACAACGCCAGAGGTAGAAGCTGGTAGAAAGTAGGTGCTTGAATAATGTTTGCTAATGCATATGTTAAGGTAAACCTGTGGGTGAATGAAGATCTTAGTATTTGCACATAGTGGACATATATAGGGATCAAAAGGCCATCTTGCCGTTATCGTTCTGTAGGAATAATGTTCCTAGTATTTTAAGAAAACAAAAACCAGAGCTCTGTGGGGATATTCTCAATGCTATTCAGAGAACTTACTCCAAAAATTAAACATTATAATAATAACAGTAGCAGCAGCTCCAACAACAGGAAATAACATAGGTTAACCTAACAAATCGGGAAGAGTACAGAGTGCATTCGTTTCCCTGGAGAGATTGAGTAAAAGCTTTCCTTGTGGAACAGAGAGTGCAGGATGATTGTTAATCTTGATAATCTGCTCGAAGGAAACTCGTCTTTAGAGACTAATATTTCACATGAAGGGAAACAGACTGCCAGAAACAAGGGCAAGGGAAATCCCTCAACCTGATACTCAATTTGGAACACAATTTATGTAAAATATCTTGAGATGGGCATGCTTTGGGGTTACAGTGAATGAATTCTAATTGGAGACAGAGCAATTAATTCTAATCAATAAACTCAATGATGCATTATCTACTGAGATATCAAAGAAATAATTTAATTTAACAAATATTTATTGAGCACTCTGCTAAGATTTATGAAAGACGCAAATAAGGCAACATATTGTGTCTGCTCTTAAGCGACTTACTCTCTGAAGAAAATGCCTTTGCTGTACTTGCCAGTGCAGTTCCTAGAGGAAACAGAAGCGGAACGAGACAGGAAGGCTGGTGAATGCTATTTCTGTAGGAATTCAGGACCTCGCTCAAAATGGAGAAGTACCACATTGTTTTGGGTATTGTTTCGGTATCGGGCATTGTTCCTGCGTGTGAACTACAGGAATCCTTGATACCTCGCTAATAACTATCGTGCGTGTGTTACTACTCTTTCAGTGGCCTGGGATAAAAATTAACTCAAACTTTCCCAGGCAAGGAAGAAGGTGAGCATACCGGTTGCTGCCCGCAAAATACCTGCTGACAGTTTTCAAGCAAACCAAGATTCTTTTCTTTTCCTTTTTAAAAAAGTTTTATTTATTCTTTTTTTGTTTTTTAACGTTTATTTAATTTTGAGACAGAGAGAGAGCATGAACGGGGGAGGGGCAGAGAGAGAGGGAGATACAGAATCCAAAGTAGGCTCCAGGCTCCGAGCCATCAGCCCAGAGCCCGACGCGGGGCTCGAACTCACGGACCGCGAGATCGTGACCTGAGTCGAAGTCGGATGCTTAACCGACTGAGCCACCCAGGCGCCCCAAGTTTTATTTATTCTTAAGAGAGAGACAGAGCATGAGTGGGGGAAGGGCAGAGTGAGAGAGGGACGCAGAATTCAAAGCAAGCTCCAGGCTCCAAGCTGTCAGCAGAGCCAGACGTGGGGCTTGAACCCACAAGCTGTGAGATCATGACCTTAGCCAAAGTCGGACACCCAACTGACTGAGCCACCCAGGTGCCCCTTTTCTCTTTTTCTTTTTCCCCGACCACAGAACTTGCATGGATAAATCTCTCTCTTTGCTTTCCTTCACATACAACCCTAAGAGAATACTCTTGTATTTCTCACGCCTGGGTGGGATTGGTCTCATCCAAACGCAGTGTGCTGGGCAGTATGATTTTCCGAATGAGAGAAGGGTGATTTCCCAAAGGAAGTAATTCTTACATAGACACACCAAAGCGTAGTTGACTACTTAGGAAAAAGAAATGGAAAACTAATGAATTTTTTAATAAATAGAAGATGGGATGAACAGAAAACAGATAATATTTCAGTCTCTTCTTACATGTCGAGAGTCATAATACTGCAGAGAAAGGACAGTATGAAAACTGAGTATTTGATTACATAGATGATTTTAAGGAATAAGGTTAAAAAGTTGTTTTTAGTAGTTGCATGGCTTCGGGCAGTAATTCCTAAAGTGTGTTTCCCATGTGATATTACACGATAAAAGGATTTCATTGACATATATGTCAACATTGCATATTATATTCATCTATTCAGACTTTTGAGTACATATTACTGTAACAAAGACTGGAGTGTTTTAGAATAGATAAGCCCATTTTAATTTGTTTAAAAATAACATTTATTCTATTTGGGGATTTTTAAAAACACACAAACTATGAAAATTCCAAACACTGATTTAGGAATGAAGAGATACAATCCTTATCAAGAGAACTTGAAATGAAATTTTAGTAGATCAGTATACTCTCATGAGGGTTGTATGTGTCAGAATTTCAACAAGTTGTATGTTATGGATTGAATTGTGCTCTCCCCTGCAAAGAGATATGGGGAAGTTCTAACCCATGTGCCTTAGCAGGTGCTGTTCTTTGGAAACAGAATCTTTACAGAGGTAATCAAGTTAAAATGAGATCATTAGGGTGGATCCTGATACAATATTTTTGGTGTCCTGGGGAAATAGCCAGTTGAGCAGAAGACTGTTGGCCCAGTCGGTTGAGCATAAGACTCTTGATTTCAGCTCAGGTCATGATGTTGCGGTCCATGAGTACAAGCCCCATGTCGCGCTCTGTGCTGACAGTGTGGAGCCTGCTTGGGATTCTCTTTCTTCTCTCTCTACCCCTCCCCAGCTCTCTCTGTCTCTTCCTCTCTCTCCAAATAAATAAATAAACATTTTTTCTAAAAGGCGGAAATATGGACACAGAGATAGACATGCACCCAGGGAAAATGATGTGAAGACAGATAAGATGGTCATGTGACTGTAGCGTTGCACCTACAAGCTGAGGAAGGCCATGCATTGCCTGCAAACACCAGAAGCTAGAAGAGGCGGGGCATGATTGTCCCCTAGAACTATCAGGAGCATAGCCTTCCTGATTCCTTCATTTTGGACTTTTAACCTCCGGAACTATAAGGCAATATGTTTATGTTGTTTTCAGCCAGTCTTTCTGACTTTGTCACAGCAGACCTAGAAAACTGATGCAGCTTACAGCAAGGTCATGACATCAGAGTCTTTGATCCCCTCATGATGTGGCAGTCTTCCCTTCCACTGTGTAGACAGGACAGCTAGCATTCCCAGAAACTAGAGATTTGCTTCGGTTGTCTGCATGACAGTCTCAGGAGTCACCAGTACCCAATCAGCACCCAGTCAGTACTGCTTGGTTGCTGGGGCCATACTTTAACAAGGGTGTGTCTCCTGATTGCCTTTGGCTTATCCAGTTTGATACAACAAAAGTGCATATAACCTTCCCCAAATTATCTCATACTAATTTGCTTAGGTAATCCATTAAGAATCTTCAAAAAGAACTCAACACGCTAGAAAATCATCCCAAACCAGTGATGTTAAATTTAATAGGGATGAATATGAAAAACTACACCTGTATCCAAAGGTCAATGCCAGAAATCACATCTCGAATGTTATTTCATGTTCTTGTATTTATGCTGGGAAATCCAATGCGTCTTTGAAGTCGCTCAGCTTTTGGCTTTGTCTGTGGTGGACTGGAGTGCTCACTCCTGCTGGCAAACTGGATCCGATGGAGAATTCCACTGCAGTAGCATTGCCGTTGTGTTACTTTTCACCAGACTGCACACGAACGCTTTCTTTCCATGCACTGAATTTGGGATCAGGGTGGGTTCATTCTGCACAGTTTTGCAATGTTGAATGAAAATCCTTTTGGCTAAGATGGAGAGATTTTGGCAGCATAGATAATTTTAGATATATTTGAAGGAATTTGAAAAAAATCTTTCCAAAGAATAATGACACACTTAATGCAAAGGCAACGAGGACAGTTATTATAATGTGATGAGTAGAAGAGCAGAGGTCAATAACCTAGCTGTGCCATGCTGAGTTCTTCAGGTCTGCTCATCGACAGCAGCCATGTCAGTTTTTAGATCTTCTTAACTAGTGCTCCAGTATGTAAGCAGCCTTCTGCTAATTTCTTTCTTCCATTCTTGTTCACTTCTGCTTTGGTGAGTGCTACAGGATATTGTTCTTTACAGGAAACACCTGTTATTAGCCATAAATGTTACTATACTACTAACATACATATATATGAGAGAGAGGGGAGTTATCAGCTTTCACTATTTCTGCTTCTCAACTCCCAGTCATTCATTCATTCATTCCTTGGTGCTCAATCAAACTCCTATTTCTTTTTAGGAATTAAGCAGTTTTCCTGAGACTGTACAAATAGGAATTTATTGTTAGCCATTTATAATGTCATTTGACAAATTTAAAAATACATTGACATTTTAAATCTTGGAAGATAAGATATTTGGAACACTTGGAAATATCCAGATATATACATGTACACAAATAACAGTACATATGTGTTTACTGAACTTTCTGCCACTTAACTACTCTAGAAATAGAAATTTAAAAGGCTATGGGAGAGTTTAACGACATCCTCAAGCATCTGTAGATTTTGAAATTTTAGCTGTTTATACACTGAAGTCATACTGTGACGATACCCTCTGCATGCCAGACATGAGGCTGCAAGTCGTAGATTGTGATTTGCAGCAATGAAAGATAGAGCTGATTCTTAATAGAGCAAAGCTGGCTTTCTATAGTGCCTCCAACACAGGTCCAACTTTTTGGCTGGTATCTTTGCAAGCTGTGATTCTCTTATTTTGGAGGACGGTTTTATTCAAAGATGAATCATGTGGTGTTACTAAAAGAAGTGGCTTCAATGTCGAACAGGCGGGAGGCATGTGTGTAAGTTCTCTTGCCTACACTGTTGGAGTGAATGAATAACTATTGCTTGTTACTGGACTTCTCACAATGTCTTCCACAACTGGCTCACAGGTAGTTCTATGTAGGTGAATTCAAAGCATTTCGTTGTTACCCTTTTTTGAGTTTGTTACTCTCTTTTAACCCTAACAATTCAGACTTCCCAAATGAGAAGACCGTTCCATTTCTGTTCTTAACTTCTCACCAGGTGTCTGGTGTGCTTTGCTGAGATTCCAAATGGCCAAATTTATCGCCACCATTTATGTGAATTTTCCTCATCCATACATCATTCCCACTGGGGCTTATATTTCTTCATCGAAACATTCAACATACATTGGTTGAGTTCTGGGGATTCAGCAATGAGGCCAACATGTCCTCATGTACCTTACATTTGATTTGATGAATGCTCTGGTTCCCATCATGAATTTGAGCCATGTTATGCAATGGTAAGAAACTTGACTAGTTCAGAAAGTCCTTGCTTTTTCAGGGTTATTATTCTGTTACTTGGCAGTGGAGTCCATATCCTTTTCCAGTCTTCTTTATAATTGCAATTCCTTTGAGAGTGTATGTTGGGTTTCGTCTTCATATTTGGTGATTCTTTCATTCATTGCGAATGATAACAAACTTCTAGTGCTTACTATTTACCAGAAATTGTACTTTATATAATATATATGAGTACCTTCTATGGATGAGCTCATTTACTCTTCACAACTGTCATAGGAGGTGGATATTACTGTTATTTCTATGTTACAGATGAGGAAGTTGAGGCACAGACAGGTCAATTAACTTGCTCGAAGTCAGCTACTTAGTAAGGGCCAGAACAGGAGTTCAAACTCAAACTGTCGAGTTCTGGAGACTGTGTTCATCACTGCTATCAGTAGTGTTCATTTCATACATGTATTTTTATGTATTTTGTGCATGTAGTGTTACTAATTTAATATATAACATATCATGGGGACATATAGCAGTATTTGTTTTGCCGAACTGACTTTAACTGAAAGTTGTGAACACTTTTCATAGACACTTGCTATGAATTGATGATGTCTTTTATCATCAGAGATCTTTTATCTTTCTGCGTACATATACTGAATGGGGACGTCATTGGGGACATACATTTGTACCTCTAGCTGCCCAAAGTTTTCATATCTCCTGTATAATTTTTTTTGAAGATAAAAGAAGTAATGAGTGAAGAAGAGATAAGAAGTACCGGGACTGAATTGTGTACCCACTAAATTCATATATTGAAGTCACTCCAATGTGATGGTATTTGGAGATGAAGCCTTTGGAGGGTACTTAAGGTTACGTGAATTCATGAGAGTGGGGCCGCCATGCTGGGATTAGTGGCTTCAGAAGAAGAGGAAAAGAGAGACAAGGCTGTGTCTCTGTTATGAGGACTCAGGGAGAAAGTGACCATTTGGAAGCCAGTGAGAGAGCTCTCAACAGGAACAGAATGTGTAGGAGTGAGTTCACCTTATTTGTGGACTTCTCAGCCTCGGAACTGTGAGAAATAGATGCCTGTTGTTTAAGCCACTTAGTCTATGGTAATTTGTTACTGCAGCCTGAACAGACTGATACAGGAAGGTAGAGGATAAAAGAGTGACAGACAGTTTTCATGGGAATTATAATCTGACCTTAACCAGGTCTCACACCTACTTGCTTGTCTTTGTTTTGTTTACACAATGCCTAATAACTATGACCAAAAGTTGAACGTCATATATATACATCATATATATATATCATATATATATATATATGATATATATATATACACATACACACACACATCTTATACATACATATATATATATACATCTTATATATATATGATATATACATCATATATATATCGTGTGTGTGTGTGTATATATATATATATATATATATACACACTTGGCGTGTGTTGTGTGTGTGATGCAAATGAATGCATTTTTATTGAACCTTCCAGTTTTATGGGTTGTTTAATATCTTTAAATAGAGTAAGCATTTAAAAATTTTTGTGAAAATCATTTTTTTGTGTGTTTAAAGATCACTTTTGGCACACACTGCTATTAAATGTTATTCTCCTGTTTCTTAACATATGTATTGTTTGCTTATATCTGTTGATTGGTTGGACTGAATGAACAGGTATGATATAACCTGTTTATGACATCCATAACTCCTTTAAGAACTCAGATCAATGATAATAAGTAATTATACTTTTCTTTAAAAGCCCTTATAAAATGTAAATCTAGAATTAGAGGAATTTATTTGCATCGAGTTTGGTATTTATATAATCAAAATATTTACATGTTTTACATAATTTACCTATCATCTAGCAGTGAGTAGTAGAACCTAAATACTTTTTTTTAATGTAAAAAAAAAAAAGTCAGTGAATACCAAATAAATAACCAACTCAAATGTCATGGAAAGCTGAAGAAATTGTAGCTACCTTTAGGTTAAAATAAAAGATTGTCAACTTCTAGAATTGTCAGCTTTGGGATGACACATTGTTTCAGAAAGCTACCAACCAGCATCTTGAGTAAGTATTGGACTTATGAATATGGCTTGTTAGCATCTTAAAATTTTAATTTTTAAAATTTCTGTATACTAACCATAGCACCTAGGAGAATGGATCAAATTACGTGACTGAAAGAGCGATCGTATACTTGTCGCGCTCTACATTTTTTTAAGGTTTATTTATTTATTTTGAGAGAACGAGAGAGAATGGGAGGGGCAGAGAGAGAGGGAGAGAGAGCGAATCCCAAGCAGGCTCCGCACTGTCAGCACAGAGCCCGATGTGTGGCTTGAACTCATGAACTGCGAGATCATGACCTGAGCCGAAGTCAAGAGTCAGATGTTTGACTGAGCCACCCAGGTGGCCCTCTATACTTTTTTTCTATGCCAGAAACATTCCTTTCCTTGGAAGATATCTTTCTTTTTTTATTTCTTTTTTTTTTTTAATTTTTTTTTCAACTTTTTTTTTTTTTTTTTTTTTTTGGGACAGAGAGAGACAGAGCATGAACGGGGGAGGGGCAGAGAGAGAGGGAGACACAGAATCGGAAACAGGCTCCAGGCTCCGAGCCATCAGCCCAGAGCCTGACTCGGGGCTCGAACTCACGGACCGCGAGATCGTGACCTGGCTGAAGTCGGACGCTTAACCGACTGCGCCACCCAGGCGCCCCTGGAAGATATCTTTCTAATGCTACCAAACCATGCAGGGCAGTATACGTGTGCTAGAATCAATATTACTCTTAGTGGGACTCTCAAATTACATTTTTATCAGATTTGTAAGATGCAGCTAAGACCTGTTACCAAATCATAAAATACTGTGCGTGTGTGTGTTTGTTTCTATGTTTGCATATTTGTGTAGGTGTGCGTAGGAATGGGACGTTTAGGTAGAGAAATGTATGGTATGTAAGAAAATAGCTTTAAAAATAGAAAGCAATTGTTAGCAGGGTATAGATTGATGTCATTAAAATATCCTCTTGGCTTTAAATATAATACAATAATGATATGTACAGACAGAATATTAAAGAAACACATTGAAAAGATACTGAAGTTAATGTGTTTTTTTTTTTTTAACATTTAAGTTAAATTCTAAATGGCTTTAATGACTAGTAACTAAAATGGAATTTGCAGTTGCATAGCAGGGGGAATTAAAAAACATTTTTCTTTTTTACTAGACTTCAGGCCATTTATCTCGTCCACTGTTTTCACTGACTCCCTTCCTGAGGGTCATTGTTGTGTATTACCCTTCACTCACAGAGGTGGTTTTGTTTATTTCATATTTTTTATCTTTTATAAGCAGTGCTCCACATAATCATGAAAATCTGCCTGTAAGCCTCAAAGCATTTAGACATGCTTTGAATTAAGGATCCAAAACATAGTAATAATCTACTCTCAGAAGGTCTTAATACACTCTGCACCAGAAGGATCCTATTCTGTTATGGACAGCATGCTGGTTTTGTTTTCCAAGTGTTTTAAACTAAAGGAAAAAAATGTTAACTTCTTAAATAAAAGTGGTCATCAACCGCTGTTCTCATTTGAACATAGTTTGTCTTAATTTAGCAGACTTTATTACGAAGGTTGTAGAATATTTTTTATGTAATGAGTTTTAAATGCAGAATATTCAGGACACATTTGCTGTGTCTCTGGAGTAAGTCAAAGTGAAGTATGATCAGTCTGTCTCTTAGTCAAGCGTACTGTTATGATCGTTCCGAGAAGACAGAACAATAAAATGTTGTGTAAAACCATCAACCTTTGTTTTAAAGGCGGTCTTTGCTGACGCTGCTTACCAAACGTGAATGCGGGAAGGCCAGCCGGACAGCAGTGCCTCCTTCATGGTGCTTCTGTTTGACGGACTTCAGCTGCCGGTCATTGGGTGCCCTCCAGAAAGACTTCATGGTGTGACAGAGCAGCCTCTTCCACTCATGACTCTTCAAGCCTTCCTGTAGTACCGTAAATTCCTCTCTTAGATTCGAGTCTAATGGCAATCACGATACTCTGTGTTGGTACACGGTGTCGGGGAACTGCTGAGAGCTGCCTGTCATGACACCTTACGAGAGCTTTCCTTTCTAACCTGCATTAAATTAGCTGATGTTTGCACACCTGGGAGTCTTTCACTCCTTGAATATGTCACAGCTCAGCAGGACCGGGCGTCTTCA
Organism: Panthera uncia; assembly: GCF_023721935.1. Classification (NCBI taxonomy): domain Eukaryota; kingdom Metazoa; phylum Chordata; class Mammalia; order Carnivora; family Felidae; genus Panthera; species Panthera uncia. Next base: position 7,414,361 of record NW_026057586.1, on the reverse strand, counting down.
AGGAGGGACGGTCCTGCTGAGCTATGTCATCATGACAGTGCTTCAAGGGAGAGGTGGTGCAGCCCAACCTTACTTCCCAGTGGGTTTCTTTACCGGGATGCCCGGTGCAGCTTCCACTACCGGCTCTGCCAGGAGGACTTACAGACCTCAGCCCTGTGCTTCAGATGCACCTCTCCAGGTGGTGCTTCCCTTAGAATAACCAGATAAGCCTTGTTCTCAAAACATTAAAAATTGATATGACCTCTGCCAGACCTGCTTTTTCTTCTAAACCCCATGTTTACCTTTTTTTTGTTTCCTTTTTTTCACCAGGCTACACAGTGTTGTCTGGGAGTCACTCTAGATTGTAGATTCTCCATTCTAGCCTTCTTCCCCTCTTGCTCATTCTGCTGGTCCCATTGACCTTTGCCATGTCGCCTGGCTGATGTCAGGATCCCTAACATTTGGCATTGAACCACTACCATAGTTTCCAGTGTGGTCTCCCTGCCTTCAAGTTCATATTCCCACAATCTGTCCCCTATTCATCTTAAAGAGAAAGGAATGAGGGGTTACTCAGATTACTCTTGTCATAGTTATTTTTCTTTTCTTTTTTAATGTTTTTTGTTTATTTTTGAGAGACAGAGCATGAGTGGGGGAAGGGCAGAGAGAGAGGGAGACACAGAATCGGAAGCAGGCTCCAGGCTCTGAGCTTTCAGCACAGAGCCTGACGCAGGGCTCAAACTCACAAACTGTGAGATCATGACCTGAGCCGAAGTCAGACGCTTAACCAACTGAGACACCCAGGCGCCCCTTGTCACAGTTATTTTTCTAAAAAAATCCCTGAATATGTGATTCTTGAGTGTAAGTTCATGAAATGGCTTCCATTGATTGTGCTTTTCTCATCTGTAAAATGGGCATAGTAATGGATGATGTCCTGCATATTTATGGTGGCCATTCTGTTAGATAAGGGACCTAGTGCCTGTCATACAATAAAAGTACCCCAGCCTCCTTGCCACAGCACACTGGAGTGTGTGTTCCTTTGCCTCTGGGTCTCTGCCCATGCTGCTTTTGCTGCATGGTAACACTTGTTCCCTGACTGCACCCCGCAGGCTGAGTTTCAATATAATTTCTCCCTGAAGTGTCTTGTGGCAAAACCTCTCTCATTCCTGAATTTAAACTCCTCGAGGGCTAAGAGGCTCTCTCGTTAATTTCTGAAGTCGTATGTGTGAAGCACCAGGCACAGGGCCTGGGACAGGAAGAAACTTCTTTCACTGGTTAAATGCCATGCCTACACTTATATCGACAGCATCTATCCTATCTATACCTCTGCATCTACCTATCCACATCTATCCTGTCTATACCTCTGCCCATATTTACAGCGCTATCTATCCGTATCAAGTCATTCATACCGTTAGTGGAATGATTTTGTTACAACAAAATGGAGACCAGGCTTGAAAATCCTCCAACCGGACAATGCCATTTAAGTCACGTAAACTTATTCCAAATCTAGCTTATTTCATGAACATACGTGAAACTTAGCTTATTTCTTGTAAATGCCTCTGGCAATCATAAAGGAAACTAAAATTATCTTCCTGAAAATGGTATAAGATAATCACTTCTAACCAGTACCCTGCCATCTGGAAACTTCCATTGTGATAACCAATCGCTGTAAAGGTTAAACAGTCCTCGTTTTCATTTATAAGCCATCCTGTGATGTCATGCTTCTGAGCTTCATGTCCGCTTTGGATTTGAAAGCTCCCAGTTCACGGACTGTCCTTCTGCGCACAGTAGGCTCATGGTAATTACTATTTTATTGATCTGATGACTTTAATCTTGCTATCTCTGGATTTTCGGCCATCCATTTAACATGTACGTTTCATTATGACACTTCTCTGCTTCACACCCCTCAGCTCATGTCTTTGAAGTCTAGAGGATGAAACTCAGAGCCCTTGATGTGTAAAAGGCCTTTGTTTTGATTCTTAGTGGACATCCCAGTCTTTTGTCTGTAGGAGCCCAGGTATCCCAGCACTGCAGAGACCCCCTATGACCTGTGCCTGTGACCTGTGCGTGTGTGATTGTCAGTATCTGTTCACCTGTTTTTCCTGCTCCAGATTCAGTCCAGTGTCAGCACTGAGAAGGAGCTTCTAAGCATTTAATCTTTATTGTGTTATTTCATCCTCATCACTACTCCACGGGATCATTATCACTATAATTTCCATCACGTCGTTGAGGACACTGAGGCACAGAAGTTTAAAAGTTGCCTGGGGTCCTATCACATTCTTTCTCCACCAGAGTTGAAATTTGAAGGCAGAGACTGTGTCCTGTTGGGGTTTAATAATTAAACTGGGTAGCTCAAATATTTGCTGGGTAAATGAAAAATGTAAGCCGGATATGTTTTCTGATAGCAGTTCCATCCTCAAAACTTCCTACAGAAGTCCTGAGCTTTGCTGTGTAAACTTTACACTTGACTTTGCCAGCATATGTCATGCTTCCGAAGAACCTACTGCATGTACTTGGCCCGCTCTGTTGCTCATTTGTGAATCCAGGCATGGCCTACGTACCAACATGGTGGCAGGTTTCAGCTCCGAATTTCCAATCATACGGGCTGGCTGTGGGATCTCCCTGAGCTGGACTGCAACTGGCATTTAGGTACTAGAAATTACCAGCACGATCAATCCACACATGTCGGTTGATATCACCAAGGAAAAAAAAAAAAAACACGCAAAAAAAACGCAGCTCCAGCAGTTGAGGAGATTTATTTGGCAAATAAATAAACTACAAGGGTGGAGACCCTTGTAGTTAAAATGGACCGGTCGCTAAGTTGAAAGACACGGTGCTCACGCATGATGTTAACTTTATGATCTTTGTCACATATTTGACTCGCTGTCATCATCTACGTGGCGGATCTTAGTTCCTCCTGCAAGCGCTGCACATAGATTCCGGTGAGATTCGGTGAGATGCATTGACAAGCTTGTTCTGGGATTTGGACATCAGCAAGGGTAAGAAGAAAGCGTCTTTAGGTCAGTTCAGTAACACTCACCTTTCCAAAATCAACTCACTTCATGATGAGCTTGTAAATGACCAAATCACCACACGTGCGAAACTCAGTGACTCAACACAAGTTTTTAATAGTTTTGACGGGCTTGTCACCAACGTAGAAACAATGTTTTCACAACTGTAAAAAGAGTTTGGGATTTATTTGCCAAATGTAGGACATACTTCTATATATTCTTGGCAAATCAGTGAATTGGTGAATTCAGCAAATTGGCCCTCCCGCTGAGAAAACTCTTCTGACGCCAGCAGGTTTGTGAATTTAAGCTCCGGGAGGATCTGAAACATGTGTCTTGTTCAATGTGGCTTTCTTAACACGCAGCAGTGTACCCAGGATGTAACTAATTGAATAAATCTTTGTTGAATAAATTAATAAGTGTATCTGTATATGAGATTATGGGTGACTTTTTACTGTCAGAAGCAGACTTTAAAGTGAGCATAGACAATACCAGTTTTCAGGCCTGTGAAAATTTTGGTTAGCTTTATTATTTTGCTATATTATTTGTAAGATTGCATTAAACATTTGAGGAAAGTTAGACGAAAGATGGATCCTTGGAAAAATACCAAAAAAAACCTATAAACATGCATTTCTAAGTTTAAGTAAACTTAGTGATGACTAATAGATTATTTTAATAGAAGTGTCAATTCGGCATTAGTATTTATCCAAAAAACCAGTTGTAATGACTCTGAAATTAAAGAAAAATCATCAACTTTAATATGTATGTTTAATCCATGCTCAAAGGCAACATAACGGTTGAATCACTAGGTGGTTGGGAGTCAGGAAGACAAAACTAATTCCATTAATATCTCACACAATTGGTTTCATTTTCATGTGAAGGACTCACTTGTTGCCCAGCCTCAGAACCACCATATCCAAGCAATGTGACTGTAACTGATGGCATAATTAGCTTCATTACCAAGACAAATTGTCATCTTCTCATACAGTGCTCTATTTTGGATAATGGAGGGTGTTTTCAGCCTAAAGAAAGTAGTTGAATGATGGAATGACTGCCAAGCTGACTTATTTTCTATAAGATCTAACTGAACTAGCCATGAAACATGGGAGTATCATTTCCTATTTTTCAACCTCTAGGGAAGTCAAATATACTGTAGCAAATCGCCTAGTTTAGACAATGAGATAGTTCATTATGACAACTAAGAATGGATGTGTGGCTGTCTTATTGTTCTCAGATACAGGTCTTAATACTTAATCAAAACCCAGGCTCCTGTTATTCAACCTATATACTTTCCTGACTTCATTGTGTCACATACAATTATGTATTTCTTTGAAGATAAGGATAAGCCAAAGTCAGTGGAAGAGAACATGTTTGTTTAGAGTGTGTAAGGGATATGATGATGAAAAAGAGAAGCTCTAAGGATGAAAATCACCAGAAAAGCATGTATATATCCATTACCGTATATGCTCTTATTTCTTATGCGTATTTATCTCCTCCAGTTTTCTTCAATTTTAAAATGTAGATCTAGTTTTTAAGTATTCATTGAAAAAATCTTGCTTCTAGATAAATAACGTTGTCTAAAAAAACTATTGAAATTATGCCAACTATATGAAGTTAACTATTGTATTTCTAACACATCTTTACCCCTCATTTGGAAGAATACATATATATGTGTGTGTGTGTGTGTGTATGTATATATATATATGTTATGTACAGATATGTATCTGTGTATATTAAACACACATAGTACTATATGTAAGCATATATGTTAGTAATTATTAGATAATATATAGCATATAAAAATACATAATAGTGTATTATTTATTATATGTACACAGATATATATGTATATATCAATGTATATGCAATCTGTGTAATTCAAGTATAAGTTTTTGTTGTGGGATAACTAGGATATTTGTGCCCCCCCCATAAGTACAACCCCACATTTAATAATGAAGTCAATGACACATTCATAACAAAGGGATTACTGTGGTAGAGGGCAATAATTCCAGATATTCTCTTGTAGACTGATACTGGTATGAGGCAGATTGTAGCTGAAATTGCCTAAACTAATTTTATTTTGTCTCCTCCTCTCTCCCATGTATGAGGTGGAGAATCTCTTTCTTGAGGAGACACTTTGTGTTGTGCACTGAAGGATTAAAAGCATTTCTGTGGCTCTCGATTCAGACTCAGTCCTTTCTGGGAATTCTGCTTGGGAAGGCTTACTTTTTTTTTTTAACATTTGTTTATTTTTGAGAGAGAGAGAGAGCGCGTGCAAGCATGCAAGTTGGGGAGGGGCAGAGAGAGAGGAAGACACAGAATCTGCAGCGGGCTCCAGGCTCTAAGCTGTCAGCACGGAGCCTGACGCAGGGCTCGAACCTACGAACCACACGATCATGACCTGAGCCGAAGTCAGATGCTTAACTGACTGAGCCACCCAGGCGTCCTGGAACTTTCAATCTTGATGTCATATCGCGCTTAGTTCTCAGTGAAATCCTTGTGTGGTAATCTCACAAGGTTATTTCTTTACCTGTGTAATTTTCTATGTGGTGAACTGCAGCTTCCGGAGAAGACCAGTCATTTTTCTCAATGCCAGATTGCCCACCAACCGAAAGACATCCTCACGATGCCAGTCTCGAGTGGTAAGTTGTCAAAGGGAGTGTAATGGTCAAAGGCAGTGGTTCTGAAGTCAGATGTCTGAGTTCGTGTTCTCCACTCACTGGCTGTATGGCCTTGGGAAAGTTAATACTCTTTGTGGCCAAGTTTCTTAATCTGCAAAATTGGGATGGGCTCAAATTGATCTTCAGAGAGTTTAGAAGAGCACGAGCATATTAGCATGAGCGCAGTAAGTGTCCGCCGCCACCACTGTGACTCTCCTTCTACTGTCACTACCACTTCTACTCTGAATACTGCTCTTACCAGTGCCATTCCTCCTCCTCCCTCCTCCTCCATCACCAGTCCTGCAGCTGTCACCACCATCACCGCCACGACTAATACAATTACTATGCCATCATCATCATCATCATCATCATCAATTGGCACAATGATTTTGCCAGACTTTCGTGCCAGAACTGACTGTGCTTCGGTGAGGCTTTCTCTGTTACAAAGCTTCTCAGCCCCAACTGCAAATAGGAGTCAGCTGGGGGAAATTTTCAAAAACACCAATGCCTGAATCCCACCCCCAGAAAAATTCTACCAGATATTCCGGGTGGACATATCTTTGAGGGTCCACCACTACCGTCACTTGTGGGCGGGCTCAGAACTAGGTGACGACAGAACTGCAGCCAGATGCCATTTCGTGTCCCCGAGTTGGGCACGGCTGAAGATGTGTGCACGTCACTGCAGGCTATGCTTTGACAGAGGGGAGAAGTGTAGTTGAGCGCGTATGGGCCAGATCTCAGCTGTGATTCATTTTCTTCATTCGCTGTTTTGTGCGTTCTGAAACACACAAAATTGGGGGGAAAGGGGTGTAATGAAAATTGTTGAGATTCTGTTCGGAGTGACATTCCTAAATCTTCTCTGTGCTCTTTGGCCCAATTATCTTTGTAGATATATTTCCCTCCAGGAAAGAATCAATAGGTGTTCTATCCTGTTTTGGTTTCTTCCAATATTAGTTGTATGTTTTCTTTTTAGATATAAAAACTACGGTTGTGTTGTGCAAATGATTTTTTTTTTTTTTTCACGAGAATCAGTTATTCTACTCCACAGACACAAATCTGAAGGCGCTCGCGGGCTTTTGCAAGCATTCAGAAGTAGCAGTCGTGCCAGATAGTGCAAAAAGCCTGGTGAAAATGCCAGGATATGTAGGGCATGGTCACTACATCACGAGTCATGAGTTCCGTGTTTCTGATCAGAAGGCTTCTGCTAATTGTTCTCTTCTAATCTTATCCCTCAGCTCTAAGTTCTTTCTTTACTCAGTCAACACATGTTACTGAAGGGTTTACTGTGTGACATGATTTGGCTAGATGCTAGAGAGGCAAAACAAGTAGTTTCTCTTCTCCTGTAGCTTCCGGTCGAGTGGGCAAGGTCAGACATGGAACACGTCGTAATGAGAATGACACGTGTTGTTTACGTGGACGTGCGATGACCCAGAGGTAAATCACGACGGGAGCTCACCTTCCCTGAAGTTTTAGAGAAGCAGTCCTGAGGGGAACGGTATCCATAAACTCCGAGGGGTGCATAGGAAATCAAAGAGCAAGGAAAAGGGCCAGGGTGCTAGAACAGTGCCCACAGAGGTGCACTGGTGTTAGAGGGCATGCTTGAGGGACAGAAAGAAGACCTGGGATGATTGAAGGGCTGACACAAAGGGATCACAGGGCAGAGGGTTTATCACTCAGAACACGGCGACTTGGCAATAGGAAGTTACTGAATGCTTTTAAGAATGGAAGAGGCATGGTCAGTGAGGCAGGTGCTGTCCCCTTGTTCCAGATCCCCATGCACTTGTCTGTGATGGGGAGTTCCCCAGCTTACTGGTGCTTTCCAATCTCCAGCACCCTCATCTATGGGCTCTCCTACCTGCGAACTTGTCTGGTACCACAGTATCTTGTTCAGCTGGCATGTGAGCATTTCGTGCCTTACCCAGCAGTCCTCAACAAAGGAGAGAGTTAGTGGAATTTTTCATCCCTCAGTGAAAAAACCATGAGGAATCTCTACATGATTCTTTAGAAAGCCCTAGAGGGATTGAACTCCAGTTGCTTCTCAGAGTAACCTATTTATTAGCTTTCTCCTTTCTCTGGCACACTTTCTCTACTGCTCTAATTGTGTTTCCTGGATCATATCCTAAATAAAATGCCTGCATGAAAGTCTTTATCTCAGTGTCTTCTGTTTAAGGAACTCAAATGAAAAGGGTTAGTACTAGAAGTTATACCAACAAGCAGACTCTGAGAGTTCCAGAAATTGGACCACCCATTGGTCCTATGGCATCAGGAGCTCTTGCTGCCGGTGGTGGTAAGTAGGGTAGTGATAATCCCCAGACTGTTGTAGCATCATAATTACTCAGTCTCCCTCTGTGACTGAAGCAGAACTGCTAACTTATGTAGTAACTCTTACACTTCAGCACAATTTGAGAGCAATGGTAATTATATGGGCTGTAGAAGTGACTAGCATTTGTTAACTTCCTTAGAACCATAAGGAAAGAAAAGCAATAGGCCCTCGCTTAGGACACACTTGGGAAACTGGAAACTTCTGCAGCCATAGGACAGATAGTATTAAAAGTCAGACAGGAGATGGAAATCTAAAGGATATGGAAGGTATGGCCCGCTAAGTCTCTTAGGCACAAGTCAGGGTCATGATAATAAAGTAATAGGGGCCTGGGACATGGGATGGGGACTTTCGGGTGGACTTGTGATAACTTTGAACCCCCAAGTTCTCATGAACCTTCTGGTCAGGCAGATGTGACTCCCTTATGCTTGTTAAAAGGGAGGAACCTTCCAGTGTTGAACAGCATGACAAAGTCCTCTGGAAGAACTCCTAAAATACCACACGGAGAGCCCTTTAAAGCTTTTTATACAGTAGCGGTCTACGGTTAGAGAAATGTCTTAGACGATTATTACACAATGGGTTGGAAGGCTCAGGGATGTTGACAGACTAGAATGGATTTATTACATGGGACCAGACATGCTGGTTGGTAGTATTTCCTGGGAATATTCAGAAGACCCTCCTTTCATTAGAGGAGTAAGGGATACTCAAATGTGTGGGCTATCAGAAACATTGAGAAGAAGCTCAGTGGTGGTGTTCTCTATAGGTAATGGTTAAGTAGGGCATGAGTAGTTTTTAGTCATGCAAAGGGTAGGGTAGGGTGGACATTGTTGATGTCCTGCCCCAGATCCCTCGTACTTCAGTTCATCTGTGGTGCAGTGAGTATTCCCCCAGTCATGCTGCGGGCCTCTAATCTCTAGCATCCCCATCTCTCTATTTCTGCCTGACAGCTACCTTAAGGGCCGCAAAAATAGTGCAGGTGAAAGACCCTGGTAGGTTACACTGGGGTTGTGGCCTGGGCACAGGCCAATTACAGAGATGGGACCTACAGCGTAGATTTGACTGGATATGGGGAGAAGATTTCTTTTGATCAATTTCCTAATTGTAATACGTGCCCTTGTTGCTACCTTGGGACCCATGACTATTACCCCAGTGCCTCTTAGCATTGGCTTTTCCAATGTTTTGGGGGAAGGGCATTTTGCCTCTGAGCCAATCCATTTGAGGGATTTTGCAGTTTATTTCCAGATTTCTCTTGAAACCAACTACCATGTGTACTTGGATCTCCACATATTATCACTCATCAGATGTCAGTTATGTTTCTCTTACCTTTTTAAATGTCTTATAATTGCTTCCTGCTTAGCCTATCCTTCTGGTTAACTCTGGTGTTCCTTTCTTGCTTCTCAGCTGGCTCTTCATGACCTGGCATCCCAGATCTAAGTGGACCTTTGCTCAGGATAAGTGACATCATCATCAATTATATTACTACAATCTAAATAAATTTCCCCATCAAGTTGCCCCCCTCACACAATTATTCAAAGCTACTGATGTACTGATATAAGGATATATGAATTTCCTTAAATCTGGATGCTTTGGGGGGGATGTTGAATGTTATTTTTCTCTATGCATGAGAGAGATGGCTTGAGTGCTTTGGGGAACTATAGTGTAACTCTGCCTACCTCTTCGCTTAAATTCCTCCTCTCTACTGGAGTGGGTAAGCCTTGTGTTTGGCTGAGAACACAATTCCCTCTTTCAACTTTCACAACATCATGGCAACTCTGTCTCCTTGCATCTGGTGCATAAAACATATAGTTCTGGCTCTTTACCACATCTCAAAATATCTGCACTTAGAAGCTCCTGTTAGTGAATTCAGAAAGGATTGACAACATTAGCCAGGAACTGGAAAAACCTTACCTAAGATCTTTAATATTTGCAAAGGACTATCTATTTAAGTAAGTCAGTAATTCATATGTAAAACGCTGAATAATGAAAATGATGTAAATAGTTAATTAGAGGAGAAATGTTATAAGTATCTGAACATGCACCATTATACTATTTCTGTAGCAGAGAAACCTAGCTGCTTAGAAAAGTCCACATCAACTTCTTTCCGGCCACGTGGCTAGACTGTGTTTTGTGGTTTCCCATGAAGTCAGGAATGGCATGTGACTGAGTTTTAACCAACAGAATGATAGGTAAATGTGATCCCTACCTCACGTTCTCCTGTTAAGTGTTCCTTCACCATCTGTGCCTTTCTGGTGGCTGGAATGGAGACCACTTCTACGGTCACCTTGGAAACGATGATTTCCTGGTCTCTGAATGACAGTGCTTTGTTTTCCTGGTCTCTGAATGACAGTGCTGAGCAGGCCTGCCTCCCATCTGTGAGGCTCCTCAGTATTATTCTGTGAGCAAGAAGTAAACTTCATGTTCAAGCCATTAACGCTGTTACAGCCAATAGCATACCTGATTCATCCAGTACAAAAATTAATTGAAAACATAAGAGTTCACTTCAGGTTGGATATTCCCAACTGTATATTTTTTGGAAGTTGTGGGTTTTAACTGGATATTGAAAGATGGGGTAGGATTTGGATCAGTTGAGGTCAGGATGGATATTCAAGGTATATGACAAGATAAAGCAAAAATCAAGGAGAAAATTTTGAGCAAATTAATGTGAGCAAAGAAGACAGATTTTTAAGAATAGCTCAAAGCATGACTGGATAATAGGATTGAGCCAGGTTGTGAAAGACTTTTAATATCTGGATAAATATTTTGATTTAATAAGTTTGGCAAGTATGTATATTTGAAACAAAACTGAACATTGTGCTGACACAGTAGAGGAATATTCTGAGATGATTAATCTTGTGAATATAGTTTGAGGCCAACATGAACTAAATGGCTATTCTGGCTATTCAGGTAACTCTTGCTTTTCAATTAATCAAATTTAAATCCTGAGGATTTTCTTCCATTTTGTAAATAAAAGCTAAAAGGCAGAAACAATCAATTTGAACTGCGTCTCCACATCACCAGGGATTTGCCTAATTATTTTTATGAAAGGATGGATATGTAGTCTTTGGAACTAAGGTTGCTTGACCAGCATTTTTTTTTTTTTTCTTAATTCAGGTTAGTTACCTTATAGTGTAGTATTGGTTCCAGGGGTAGAATTTAGTGATTCATTACATACATATAACACCCTGCGTTCATCCCAACAAGTGTCCTCCTTAATGCCCATCACCCATTTAGCCCATCCCCCGCCCACCTCCTCCTCAGCAGCCCTCAGTTTATTCTGTCCTCCTTAATGCCCATGAGAGACTTATGGTTTGCCTCCCTTTCTGTTTTTATCTTATTTTCCCTTCCCTTTCCCCGTGTTCATCTGTTTTGTTTCTTAAATTCCACACACATATGAATGAACTCAGATGATATTTGTCTTTCTCTGCCAGACTTATTTCGCTTAGCATAATGTACTCTAATTCCATCCACATTGTTGCAAATGGCAAGATTTCCATTCTTTTTGATTTCCAAGTAGTATTCCACTATCTCTCTCTCTCTCTCTCTCCCTCTCTCTCTCTCTCTCTCTCTCTCTATATATATATATATATATATATATCCCACATCTTTTTTTATCCATTCATCAGTCAATGGACATTTTGGCTCTTTCCATAATTTGGCTATTATTGATAGCACTGCTATAAATATTGGGGTACATGTGTCCCTCTGAATCAGCATTTTTGTATCCTTTGGATAAATACCTAGAAATACCTAGAAATCGCTGTGTAGTAGGGTAGTTCTATTTTTAATTTTTGAGGACCCTCCATATTGTTTTCCAGAGTGGCTGCACAGTTTGCATTCCCCAAAGGGGAACACTTGACCAGCATTCATAATGATCTTTGTACTCACAGTGCTCTCAGCCTGATGGGAAAGAAAGACATTACATGAATAATTACATAATTGCAGTTGTTATCTAAGTGCTTGCAAGGAGGGTGATAGGGAGGCATGACTGTGTAGCATGGGGTCCTAACATGATGGAGGGTGAGAAGGGGATATTCAGGAAAGCTTCCCTGACCAGAAAAAGAATTTGTGGTCAAAGCAGGATACTGATTATCCCTGAGACCATCGATTATTTTATAAGGTCATGAGGTCAACTAGGGTTGGGGGTGGGGAATGTCGAAGGGCTGAGCGTCCACAAAAGGGCAGGTGGCGCACTATGAAGGAAATATAAAACCACAGATAAATCAGGAGGAAATGAGCAATCAATAGATGCTTGCTGTTTGAACGTTCTTTAGTGTGGAGAATGGGGTATGAAGGTGGGACCAGAAAGTGTAAAAGTAAGGTTCAGCTACACCTATTTAAGCTCCATTAGAGCTTCCCTCTTTGGGAAACTGCTCAGACAGTGGTTAGAGAAATGGGATAAATAGCACTAGTTTCCTCACTGATGTACTTAGAGCTATTTAAAAATGTTTGTTATCAGGCTGCCTTTAAATTCACTAGGGGAAAAGAAATTCTTGTACCAGACTAATGCATCTTACCTTAATTTCCTTTTCAATCCCCTCCTCTTGGTTTAGCTGAAGACTGCATTTCCTCACTCTAATTCTCACATTATTCATACTTGATTCTCCTTAAAATAGGTTGGTTTTTTAGCACAATCATCTGGAAGCAATTTAAACAAAAAGCATTTGTACATAAGCCCAGGTCTCTGATTTCCAAAGGCTTTCAAAATGATTAATGTTGCCTAGTTAAATATTGCACTGGTCAATAAGAACAAGTAAAGTCACTAGAACGGCAAATAAACATGAGACTGTCATTCTGAGGACGAGGAATGGGAAGGACTGTATTCCAGCAGCCCTGCCCCCAGGAAACCAGACTCTCAGGTAATATGGCATGTGATTTGTGCTTACACATTTCTTCAGTGTAATTCATTGATTATGTGGGTCTTGTCTGTGCTTTGTTTTTTGTTTTTTTGTTTTTGTTTTTAAATTTTTTTAATGTTTATTTATTTTTGAGACAGAGAGAGAGCATGAATGGGGGAGGGGCAGAGAGAGAGGGAGACACAGAATCGGAAGCAGGCTCCAGGCTCCGAGCCATCAGCCCAGAGCCCGACGCGGGGCTCGAACTCATGGACCGCGAGATCGTGACCTGAGCTGAAGTCGGACGCTTAACCGACTGAGCCACCCAGGCGCCCCAGGTGCTTTGTTTTTTGAATAAAGAGCACGACAGACCTAGGATGTATGATTTGCCATGTTTATGAAATTGTTTATTTATGAACTATTTTTAGGAGGCCTACCTTGCATCAGGCATGACGATGGGTCTTGGGTAGCCTGCAGTGGAAAGGTAGCAGAGTCCCTTTTCCCCCGGAAGTTGTGTGAGAGGGAGGAGAGAGGTGCCACATAAGACGTTATGATGACCCGGGACAGGTGCCCTAAGGGGCAATGCGGGCCGGCAGACAGGCACACAGCGGAGAACCTATGCTGATCAATGAGCCTGAGAAATCGATGCTTCCGTTCAGACCTGGAGGAACAGTGGAGTTAGCCAGAAGGAAGGTGAAGGAAGAGGCGCGTTCTTGGCAGAAGAAGCACAGACAGCTTAGCAAGGTAGAGGAAGGGGAAGAGTTTCAGTACGTTTTGAGAATCAAATCGGTGATGGGGCTTCCAGAAGTGAGTCTGGAGGCACAGGCCCCAGAGGGAACCCAGGACCTTCTGTCGGCCTTTTTTCTCACTAGCAGCGGGAATCCATTGCAGAGATACAAGCAGGCAGGGGCAAGTCGTTACAGGGCAGGGGAGGTCGGATCAGGAGACATGGAGGCACTTCGGACAGTGGCGCATGTGCCCCACGATGGGCGTGGGCCCACTTACCATGTCACATGGGAGAGGTCATGAAGCTTCTTGGTGGCAAGAGGAAAGCCGTGCTCTGTTGACCCCCGATGTGCGATGCCTTCACTGACTCATGGTGTGTTATCATTTATCCATGAATCTTCAGCATTTTTACATGTATGCGGTTCTTACGATACCAGTCTATGGGAACACAGGCCCGGACTTGAAGTTCCTGTGACTGGTTTTCCCGTCACGTGATTTACTAACACCCCTCGTTTGTCTAGGTACTGTTTTCAATAACAGTGCCGTCAAACAACTTTCTTCTCTTTTAAGGATACGTGAATGTTTCCACAGGAGTTGAAGTAAACTAGCAGGTGAGAATGGCAGTATTTCAAATTTTTATATAGCTTTCACATTGCTCCTTGGGGCAGACCGCAGTGAAGGGAGACTTTACAGAAGTAGAATAGAACATAATATTTTTCAGATGTGAATTTATTAGCATCCCTCTGTGGGACAGAAGGCACCCACGAAGCAGTCCTTCTATGTTGTGGGCTGTTTTCCACTAGGTTTTGGTATAGAGATATGCATATCTTTTCTCTGGAGGAAGTTACTGACCAGAGTGTTGAGAAGGCCTGGTTCTTGGTGGTATTAAAAAAAAAAATAGTCATAAGAATTTATTTTTTATTTTATTTTGTTAATGCTTCTTTATTTTTGAGAGAGAGAGAAACAGAGTGTGAGTGGGGGGAGGGGCAGAGAGAAAGGGAGACATGAAATCCGAATCAGGCTCCAGACAGGGCTCGAACTCACAAACTGTAGGGTCATGACCTGAGCCGAAGTCAAGACGCTTAACTGACTGAGCCACCCAGGCTCTTCTAGTCATAAGAATTTAAATGATCAGCTCAACATTCAGATACTTCATAGATCTATATATAAAAAAAAAAGGCTAACGTCCCCTATATGTTAATTTTTCTATTGTGAAAACATTACTAAGAATCATTTTACCTCTTTTAATTAAATGCATTCTCATCATCTGAGTATTGTAATGATTCTGATTTGTACATTGTAATGCTATTGCATACTAACAGTGCTAAATAGGACACTGGGTTCTCCTTGTCTTTCAACCAGCCCCAGACACCAGGTTTATAGGTTAGCAGAAACTCTAGCTGCTATGAGTGCCCGTGAAGGAGGTCCAAGGGTCCATACCCCCAAATACCTCCTGGCTAGTTCTGTGCTTACCTAAGATGGGTAGGCTTTGGTAAAAGTAGGATCTTGACAAAGTAGGACCCAAGGCAATAAGCTGAAGTCCTAGGAGGAAGGCAATAAACACCATCTGAGAGGACAGACCCAAGTACAGATACTGTTAGTATGCATTTTTAAGTTTTTACGTTGCTTTGATATCCTAAACTATGAATCAATATATCTAAATGTAACGGTTTAAAGAGTCTTACGTTCTGCCTCAATTTATTCCCTTCACACTCTTTGAGAAGTAGATAGAAAGATGGATGGGTAGATACATTAAAAGGCCGATCTTGTTTTGGAGGGATTGTTTAATATATGTACATTGTTTAAAATGTTTTACTATATAGTTTTCAGTTGTAAGTGAATCTTTCTAATAGCCAAGGTGAAATTTACAATGAATTAGATGAAACCACACAAAAGAAGAGACCTCTTACATTGAAGAAGAATCAGTGTTGAGTCTGAAATGGATTAACGTTATCAAGAGAATTCTACTATGGATTCAGAGTGTATGCATTTTACTTCATAGACGACATGTCGGTCTGAGAAGTCAGCGATCTAAAATTGTTAAAAATTATATGTTTAAACTTCAAGTTCAGAATTTTGAAAAACAGCTTTAGCATTGATACATAGCTACATTCTTTTCTCCAAAATTTTATTTGAATTCCAGTTAGTTAACGTATGGTTAGTTTCAGGAGTAGAACCCAGTGATTCATCACTTGCATATAACACCCAGTGCTCATCCCAACAAGGGCCCTCCTGAATGCCCATCACCCATTTGGCCCATCCTCAGCCCATCTCCCCTTCAGTAACCCTCAGTTTGTTCTCTGCAGTTAAGAGTCTGTTTTCTGGTTTACCTCTCTTTTTACCCCCTGTGTTCATCTGTTTTGTTTCTTAAATTCCACATAGGAGTGAAATCATATGATCTGTCTTTCTCTGACTTACTTCACTTAGCATAATGCACTCTAGCTCCGTCCACATCATTGCAAATGGCAACATTTCATTCTTTTTTATGGCTGAGTAATATTCCATTGTATATTTTATACTACATCTTTAACCATTCATCAGCTGTTGGACACTGGGGCTCTTTCCATGATTTGGCTATTGTAGACAATGCTTCTATAAACAATGGGGTGCATGTGCCCCTTTGAATCAGTATTTTTGTATCCCTTTGGGTAAATACCTAGCGGTACAATTTCTGGGTCATAGGGTAGTTCTGGTTTTAACTTTTTGAGGAACATCCATACTGTTTTTCAGAGTGGCTGCACCAGTTTGCATTCCTACCAACAGTGTAAGAGGGTTCCCCTTTCTCCATATCCTTGCCAACATCTGTTGTTTCCTATGTTCTTAATTTTAGCCATTCTGACAGGTGTGAGGTGGTATCTCATTGTAGATATATAGTTATATTGACTGTATATATTTAACACCTTGCACCACCTTACAGTGCCTGTTAGGTTTCTCCCAAAGCAGTCCTCTTGACCAGCTTCCTCACATTACTGGCAGCAATTTGATCACTATCCATCTGATTCCTTCTCCTGAATTCTTTTTGGGTCAGCGTCCTGGCTTTCTCCTGATTTGGTTGGCATCTTAAGCATATACCAACTGAATTCTTGACTATTATATCTTCTGTCTGCAATCCTCTATCATTTGATTTTCTTGTTTTCCTAAATTTCATGCTCATTCCATAAGCAAACCCTGATGACTCCCCTCACCGTACATCCCGAATTCAGTCACTTCTCCCCACCTCCACAACCACTAGACTCCCAAAAGCCATCATCATCCAATGCAACTACCTTCTTCTTCTTTAAAAAAATAAATTTAAATCCAAGTTAGTTAACATGTAATGTAATAATGATTTCATGAATAGAATTTAGTGATTCATCACTTACATATAACACCCCATGCTCATCTCAACAGGTGTCCTCTTTAATGCCCATCACCCATTTAGCCCACTCCCCACCCGACACCCTGCCAGTAACCCTCAGTTCATTCTTTGTATTTAAGAGTCTTTTATGGTTTGCCTCCCTCTTTGTTTTTATCTTCCTTTTTTTCCTCTCCCCTATGTTCAGCTGCTTTGTTTCTTAAATTCCACATAGGAGTGAAATCATATGATATTTGTCTTTCTCTGACTGACTTATTTCACTTAATATAATACATTCTAGTTCCATCCACATTCAACACAACTACCTTTTGCTTCCCTCTGCTTCTATCCCCATGCCTTTCCACATCTGACTGCCAGTCTCATCTCGGTGATAACAAGAGTCATCGTTTCATGAGCAAATCGTGTCACTTCCTTATGACCCTCCAAGAAATTCCCATCCATATTTCTTAGTTTAGGCTGTAAGGTGTCTGCATGAGCAGAATGTCACTTCCAAAAGAAGAGAGGTGCCGATTATTGGGTTATTGTTGTGTCCTCAATGCTGAGCATAATGCCGAACACATAGCAGGAACTAGGTAAATGTACGTTGACTGAATGAATGTGTGAATGAATGAATGAATGGCTGTTTCCATAAAGTCTGTGGAAGCGTCAAGGAGAGCCTTGGCCTAAGGATTCCAGACTCCTCTCTTTCACAAGGGAGAACTTGTCCTATTTCACGATAATCCAAGTAGGAGTGACTTTAAGTAACTTCTCCATACACATTTAAATCGTAGTTTTTCTCCTAAGTGAGCAGTTCTGTCTTACAACTTGCAGTGGAACATTAGTCCCAGGAGAGAGCAATGAGAGCATCTCTGTTTGAAGTTGGGTTTCCAGGGTCAGGTTGGAAGTGGAGCTTGTTCTGACTCAATAGGGTTTCAAAGTGAAGGAGAAGCTCTTGTCCCCATGGTTGGGACTCTTTGATCCTAAGGGTCAGAGGAGCTGGTAAAAAGCTCACGGGTGGGTGCAAAACAGTTCATAATTCCAGAGGAAGTTGTTGTGCGAGGTGGAATCTGGGAAGAGCCTGTGAGAGGCTAATGGGGAGGGGAGGAAGCCTTTTAGAGACGTAAGTGACGAGAACCCTGGTGAGCACTCAGCCTTGAGGGTATCGAGCAGTTTCTGGCCTGTGAAAAACTAACCAGGGTTTCAGACAGCAGCACCACCAAAGCATGGTTTTGATGGAGGTGAGGATTAAAAGATATACCCATGCTGGTCCAAAAAGAAAAAAAAGGAAAGAAAAGAAAAATATAGAAGTATTTTTTTCTTAAGAACAATTCTAGTTTTCAATATTGTGATTGCATGATGTCTGATAATATTACCAAATAAATGCCAGACAATATCTCACTCATGCCTCCAACACTGCATTTTCCATAAAAGACTAACTGCTGTTAAAATTTATGGTCTCCTATAGTTTACTTGATGTTCATGTCCATATTATACTTGGGAGAGGTCTGACTAATTTCTTCTTTGTACTGGGCTGGCCAGATGTTTTGTGGCAAATAGACACAGTTAGTTTTTGCAATTACCCACTAAGTATGGTAATTAGCAACTAGGCAGTTGGCGGCCATCTTTAAAATAAGAAACTTGGGGAGAAAACGATTTCTGTTAATAATTGAAATACCTTTCCAAGTTATTAGTTTTCAGCTTTTATTTTCTCACTGCTTTTCCTACGACATCCATTGAAATTGTTAGTCCTCTTATTTTGTCAAATAATAATCTGTATGAATGCAATATTTTAATCACTGGCTCTAAAAATATTGATAAAATAGTCACACATGTAGCTTAATATCTACTTTAACACGTGGATACATTTATGAGGAGAATAAGTTAAAATTTATGTAGGTTTGTATTTACAAATATCAGCACATAAAAGGTGCACAGATTCTGGTATTCCTCTGATAGGTAAGCCTTCATACTGCTTACTTGTCTTGAGAAGTATAAAAAACATAATATAAGATTCCATTTTGTTTTCCCACCCTCTCCATTCCATGTCACCAACCCATCCTTCTCACACTCATCCTTCTTGATTTCTTGGATATTTAAATTCACCACATCTTGAGGGTATGCACCTTCACAGCCAAAGGTGCCTGGAATGAACAAGGTTGGCCAAACCCATTGGGTGTGCAACTGTTACATTGGTCAAACGTCTTCCCGGTGTGATGGGTGTAATGACACAGCTCAGCTGTCTGGAGAGTGGTCTAGCCTGGTGATCTTGGATGACCTTGGAGGAACTGGGTTGGGGGTGGGCATCTTCCTCTGTCCTCTGGAGGACATCTTGTTGGCACACTCAACTGCCAGAAGGGCATGTGACTCTAAAATTACCTTTCTTCAGCTCAGAGCCTGGAGCCCGCTTCGGATTCTGTGTCTCCCCCTCTCTCTGCCCCTCCCCTGCTCTTGCTCTGTTTCTCTCTCTCGAAAATAAATAAACATTAAAAGATTTTTTAAAATTACCTTTAATGAAAATAAAATTTTTAATGTTTGTTTATATTTGAGAGACAGTGACAGAGAGAGAGAGAGAGAGAGAGAGAGAGACAGAGCATGAGCATGAGCATGAGCATGAGCATGAGCATGAGCATGAGCATGGGAGGGGCAGAGAGAGAGGGAGATACAGAATCTGAAGCATGCCCCAGGCGCTGAGCTGTCAGCACAGGTCCCGATGCAGGGCTTGAACCCACCAACTGTGAGATCATGACCTGAGCCAAAGTTGGATGCTTAACCAACTAAGCCACCCAGGCGCCCTTAACATTACCTTTCTTAATCTACAGTTCTATTCAGTTGAAACTCGAATTTAGAATCATTAGGCATTGCTAGTATTAGAAAAAAATTCATATTTCTGAAAGCATCCCAGCTTAGTGGACAGAACAGGGGTTCTGCGCCCAGGGAGGCCTGCTGGTCATTATGTACACAGACACCCGAGAGCCAAGTGCTTCACTTCCAGCCCTCAGTCTCCAGGGAGCTGGGAAGGTTGAATGGCATATTACTTATCCGTCCACTTCAGAAGAGCAGCCTCGTCCATCTGGGTTGTGTCCAGGGTCTCTGACATACACATCCAAGACCTATTTTCCCCAAGTGAAAACTCTGATGTAAATTTTGTCCTGAACTGATTTATTACTGTAGGGAGACACTACATCTTTATTATCTCTTTGGGATCCAATTGATTTGTCTGTATAATGATGACTAACTGCTTTAAAATCTTCAAGGGATTTTTGCTGGAAATAGTGAAAGCAGAAACAAACAAACCAGCAAACAAACACCTTTCTCTGTGGACCCATTCGGGTGCCCATCTCCTCAGGCAAGTATACTGAGGTGATTAAGTGGAGCTGAGAGAATTGGGCGTAATTCAAGTGTGTCACCTCGGAGGCAGACACACTCAGTTTTGAAAACCAGTTCTGATTCTTGGTGGCCGAGGAACAGCGACTCTGCTGCCTGCCATCTCGGGTGCTGGCTCCTCCTCTGTAAGGGAGAGACAGTAATGGATTAGATTGGATGTTTGTAAGGTGCCCGGCACAGCATTGGACCCATGGAAGGCAATAAAAAACATGATTATTTCTGCCAGGATGGCTGAATTTTCTTACATTGTAAAATGTGCATTTCAGAGTTTTGATTAAATGTAAGTTTTTACCATGTGTCTAATGACACCTTGAGCAAAACATAAAGGAAATCCAATGGCTTGCATAGCTCGTCAGCACATACGAGTTTTGGGAAGAGGTGGGAACTTACTTTGCCACATTTGACGTGAGTTGTTTAAGTGAGGGAACCGATAGGCTGGATGCTAGAATCCCTTTATTCCCCCCATTTAAAAAAAAAAAAGAATTTCTAATATTCTTATGGACCACACAATTAACTAGACTGCCTGTTCTTGAATTCATTAAACCATGTGTAATGTAGTTTTTTAAATGTTCTCTTGACCCAGGCTTGAGGCTCGGAATAGAGGCCAGTAAGTACCTTTCTTAAACTCCCCCCAGCCAATCTCCCTTTCTGGGCCTCCACCTCCAGGCCCAATAACCCTGCTGTAATCATTCCAGAACGAGGTAGCAGGCATATAGGGACAGCCCCATGTCCCTTGGGCCCACTGAAATCATTCAAACCAGCCAGTCCTACACTGGCTATGCTCACTGCCTCCTCTATTCCTTCCCATGGAAACCACAGTGAAGACATTTTCCCCCAGCCCCCTCTCCCTCTGCCTTGTGTCCTACCCATAATCCCTGTGTGACCCCTTCTGACATGACCTGTGCTCCCTCTCTTGGGAGAATAAACTACCTCTTTTATTAATTCCAGTTTTATCGAGGTACAGTTGACAAGTGAATATTATGTGTATTTAAGGTGTACAGCATGATGTTTATATCTACAAATATACAGCAAGATTTGTGTGTAGTCATTCTCCATTTTTTGCTACACCTGTGTTGCTACAGATTCCTAATTGGACACTTGAACCATCGTAGAGCCGTTTTCCTTTGTGGATATTTGTCTCATTGTTATTTTTTGTAGGGAACAAAGGCTGCCGTTCCCTTCTCTGCCATCTTGCTGACATCACTCCCCAAATGACCTTTGCAATGGCAGTTACCTACTAATCTGCTGGCCATGCTGTATCTGAGTAAGAATGAGCCTATGAAAAGACCACAGTCCTTTAGAATTGATGCTAAAGGCAGTCTCACATCTTTTCAAGGCATTTTGGTAGAACAATATTTTTCTTGTGTACATAGATATTGACAGTTGAATATATAAAAGGGCATCTGCACAATGTGTGGATATTCTGTCTTCTTCTGTGGGGAATCAGACCAAGCTCTAGCATTTCATTTTGTCTCTTTATTTCACAATATTGTTGTTAAAAACCATAGTTTACTTTGAAGTAAAAATGACAATTGAAAAAAAAAACAAACACAAGGATTCTGGAGGCTCTCTGGTTTATACCCTCTGCCATTCTCTTTTTATAATAACTGTTATATCACATCAGGTCATTCCAACACCAATGAGAAGTCTGTGCTCACCTGAAATGCAATGTGTATGTGAAGGGGCCTAAATGATATTTCCAGAGGAAGTATAACTTTGAGTTTTCTTTTCCGACTGAGTTTAAAATTTTAATTTTGATATGACAGTAAAATGAGTTGATCTATCTGCCTTGCATTACCAGAGAACCAATTCAGGGGATGAAAATCCTTCACATTTGGGGCTGCTGACATAGTGATTTTGTATTTTCATGGCTAAAAAAGATTTCCCCCTAATCAAAGTTAACTAGCTTTCTGACATTTCCATTTTTTTTTCTTTAAGGAATTGGAAGAGAAATATTTCCTAACACAACTATTAGTACTCCTTATGATAATAGTAGGTTTTAAATTTGATTTTTTTCTGATACCAGCAACTATTTTCTTCCTCAAGGTTGTTTCTTAACGTCAAGTTATAATGATATGTTTATGTTACTGTATGTGCAAATTTATTTTTGAGTTTAAAATTATCCAAAGAGTTTGGATAATTGAAAGCTTTTCAGAATTTTAATGCAACTCTTATCAGAAAAGTTGCATTTTTCTGGGAATGATGTTTCATTATATCGAATGTTCTAAAGATTCTCTAATTTGCTTTGCAGTTACTTGGACCGGGTGGGTTTATAGTTAATCTACAACAGGACATCTTTAGCACAGCAGCATCTAAGACACCACAACCAATCGAAGCAACTAAGAAGGATAATGTTAACAATGGGACACTTAGGGTCAGATTGCTTGGGTTTTAATACTGGATCTAGAGCTAACTAGCTATGTGGCTTTAGCCAAGACATTGAATAGATACTGAAAATACAGTGTCTACTTTCTGCATTTATTATTTATCTAGATTGATGCAGTATTTCACAGAAAACTTAGTATGTTCTCAATAGGGGAAAATTATGCTAACCTAATACTGCTTCAAATACTGTTTAATTATTTTCATTATGAAATTTGAAGCCTATAAAACATTTGTCATATTTTTTGTGATGTTCAGTATTTGTCTTTATTATATAAGGCATCTTATATAAGATATAGCAGAGAGATTTTTTTAACTTGTTTTATTTTTTATTTTTTTAAATTTACATCCAAATTAGTTAGCATATAGTGCAACAGTGATTTCAGGAGTAGATTCCTTAGTGCCCCTTACCCATTTAGCCCATCCCCCTCCCACACCTCCTCCAGTAACCCTCTGTTTGTTCTCCATATTTATGAGTCTCTTCTGTTTTGTCCCCCTCCCTGTTTTTGTATTATTTTTGTTTCCCTTCCCTTATGTTCATCTGTTTTGTCTCTTAAAGTCCTCATATGAGTGAAGTCATATGATTTTTGTCTTTCTCTGACTGACTGATTTCACTTAGCATGAATACCCTCCAGTTCCATCCATGTAGTTGCAAATGGCAAGATTTCATTCTTTTTGATTGCCGAGTAATACTCCATTGTATGTGTATATCTCACATCTTCTTTATCCATTCATCCATCGATGGACATTTGGGCTCTTTCCATTCTTTCGCTATTGTCGATAGTGCTGCTATAACCATTGGGGTGCATGTGTCCCTTCAAAACAGCACACCTGTATCCCGTAGATAAATGCCTAGTAGTGCGATTGCTGGGTCGTAGGGTAGTTCTATTTTTAGTTTTTTGGGGAACCTCCATACTGTTTTCCAGAGTGGCTGCACCAGCTTGTGTACCCACCAACAACGCAAAAGAGATCCTCTTTCTCCGCATCCTCGCCAACATCTGTTGCCTGAGTTGTTAGTTTTAGCCATTCTGACAGGGGTCGGGTGGTATCTCATTGTGGTTTTGATTTGTATAGAGATTTTTGTTTTTAAAGGAAAATGCAGAGCAAGAAAACCTGGAAGTAAATTTATGCAGAATATTAACAGCTAGACATAATAATATCTTATTTAAAATAAAAGTCCGTGTTTAATATAGAACCGTAACCAAAGGCCACATTTGTTGATCAGACCTCTCTCCCTGTGAAGTTTACTCATGATATCATGTTATTATCCCACCGTCTAAGAAGACTAAACCCTGGTACAGAGGGTGAGAGAGTTTTCCAGACTACACGCAGGGTAACTGATACCAGGTTTTAAACCTAGGCTGTCTTGCTCCATCTTTGACCCACCTAAGATCTAAATAGCAAACATAAATCAATTCAGGAAATATTTATTTATGACATGTTTTCCTTAAGGTGCTAGGATTTCCTATGATGCCTTCAGAATATGGGGGGAAGTTGAAAAGAATTTTTTTTTGAGAGAGAGAGAGAGAGAGGGGCAGAAGGAGAGAGAAGGAGAGAGAGAGAATCGCAAGCAGGCTCCACACTCAGCACATAGCCCAATGTGAGGCTTGATCCACAACCCAGGGATCATGATCTGAGCTGAAATCAAGAGTCAGATGCTCAACCAACTGAGCCACCCAGGTACCCCCCCAAAAGAATCTTAATATATGGATTTACCCTTTAAGGTTCTTACAGACTTTAGAATCAGGCATGTATAATGTAGTTTTGCATTAAGTTAATGAAATAATACATGAATTTCCTTTATACCTTTGCGAGACATGATCTCCTCTAAGAGAATTGCAGTCCAATAAATAATAATAGCATTAAAATATCTGACCATCATAGAAAGTAATGATCTACTAATATTCCTTTAAGTTGAAATAGTAAATTCAAATGGAGTAATTTGTTACTTAAATTTGGATTGCCTGTTTGCCTCTTTAGATTTTTTTGTTAGGTTATGAACGTAACTCTGAGAGCCATCAAAGCTAGACATTTGAATGGCTATGGAAGAACAGACGTGCTGGTGGTTTTGGTGGGTTGGGACCAACGTTTTTGTAAAGGACCCTAAGCATCAAAGACACTAAGAATTTGAGAGGACAAGAGGGTGAAAGCCACCAAAACAGGTATTTACTTAGACTAGCAAAATTCTTTTACTTTTTCAAAGAGTTTTCTAGGGTGTCGTTTCTGGTTTAGAAATTACAGGGAATAAAATGTTCTAATGGGAGAAGCAGCTTAAAAATATAGAAATTCTCAAATGACTCCTGCTTAGTTCTTACTATAATTTTGTTATTGAGGGATTTTGTACTCTTTTCAGTTAATGTTGGTTGAAATTAATTGTTGAAATTATGCAGCCACCTAAGCCAGACTCTGTGATGTTTTCTAAGAAAAGCGAAAAGGGACTATTACCGGGGCGCCTGGGTGGCTCAGTCGGTTAAGCATCCGATTTCGGCTCAGGTCATGATCTCATGGTTCGTGGGTTCAAGCCCCACGTCAGAGTCTACACTGATGGCTCAGAGCCTGGAGTCTGCTTCGGATTCTGTGTCCCTCTCTCTCTCTGCCCCTCCCCGGCTTGCGCTGTCTCTCTGAAAAATGAATAAACGTTAAAAAAAAATTAAAAAGGAACTATTACCAAAATATTAGTCTTGCCAAATAGTGGCAGATTTTTCTCATTTTCTCTTCCCTACATCCTAGTGAGGATTAATACTGATAAATGTTACTTAAGCTCATTTTGCAGAAAACAAGTTTGGCATTAAAGAGGGCTAAAGTAAATCTTTTTGGAAAATAAATCATTACTTTGATTATACTCCAGATTTCCTGATGGGAGCACAGTTACTCAAAAGTATTTCATATGTTATAAAGAACGAAAATTATTATTTTGAGCATTTCATTAGAGTCTCAATTTCCTGATACTATCACTTTTCTTTTAAAAATACCATATGTAAGAAGAACAGCGTGATTTCAACGATTTATCAAGGTCTTTGTTCCAAAGATAGTCAAATGCTTTTTTTTTTTTTTTTTTTTTTTTTTTTAAGTAAATATTTCATGACACAGTTAAAAATAACTGTTGTAAAATACTGGCTAATCCAGGGTTTGGGATGCAAATTACACGCGATGCCACAACCGATGGGGTGGCTCTCCAGTGGTTCTTTCACGGGATTTTTCATTTCCATCTATCAGATGCCATTCCGTGTGTGGTTTCCTTCTAACAGCCGTTTCTCTGCAGCTATGACAGAACACAGTGTCAAGCTCAACTGATGGTCTGCAGGTCCCTGTGGACCACGCGGGTGCACAGACAGGAAAGACATACATTTTTGTGTCAGGGGGTAATGAGCATCTTTCTCTCCACCTGCAATTTTCACCGCAATTCTTTGTTTGCCCGTTGATCCCAAACAATTCTTTCCACATGACATTCACACTCTCTCAAAGGGTTCTTTATTCCCCTGCACCTTGCAGCCCAGGACGACTATGGAAATTTGAAATGAACATGAAAATAGAATTCCGGCTTGGTGACATAGAGAAATAATGATGAAGGTAAATGATGAGCCCAGTTTTGATGTATTATTTAGAAACCTTGCATTGCTTCCATGAAGCTGTTCCCCTGAGCACCGACAAGGCGTGACAGTGGGAAATGCCGTGATGGGCAGATGGAGGGAAATCATGTTAAATATGCTTTTGTTTTGTGTTTCATACGCCTTTGTGTACTTTCCCAGGGGTCAAGAAAGAAAAAAAAAAACTTGCTCACCAGCATGACTTATAATCATTACACCACTCCAGATAATTGTACCTTGTTGGTAATCAGTCATTAATTATTTGTCTATTTGTCAGGAATCATTTGCTACATGCTTGTTCCTTTGCCGCCTTTGTGTGAATGGTGCTTTATTTCATTAATAATGCTCTTCTGTACCGTAAGACAAGAGACTTGGAAACGAGGATGTATGTTTATATAGCAGGCAGGCCTGGCTTTCTCTGCTAAGGTAACAAAGAATGGGAGGGGATATTTTAAAGCAAGAAGCCAATTTTGCCTATGCAGTACCGGAAAGATGAAAATGCATTCATTTTCCTGTAGGAATCCCAGGCGATTCTGCAGTATAATTAAGATGTGATTGTGCCTGGATAGCGTATCATTTATGTAGAGCATGTACAAATGTATATTTTTAATTAAACCATGGAAGCAGGTTATTCCTAGGTGAGACCCTTCCAGTTGTATTATCTACACTCCTTGTTTTGCACCACGCTCCCTCTCCTTCATAAAAAAGTTAGTCAGTGGCTCATTTTCTCAAGAATTTGCTCTGGGAAGTTGAGGATTTGAGCTCCTTGAGTTTTAGCAGTTAAAGGTTCAAGTGCCCCCCCCCCCCATTCTATTAGTGCCCATGCAGGAAGTGAACGGGTGAGCGGTCTGTGTTTAGAATGTGAGGTCTGTAAATAAGGCCCAAGACTATCTTGAGCGGGGCTCCACGGCCCTGCTTTGCTTGAGGTGCGGTGCAAGAGGCAGTCATCAAAGTGACGACTTACCAGGTTTTGGCAGGCAGGGTTACATTTAACACCAAATAATAAAATTAGGTGATAAAAGTGGAGATATTAGAGAAGACAGCACTTGGGCAATGATGGGAGAGCAATCCAGATGAGATAAGACTCCCAGTAAAGGTTAACCTGACCGATTGATGAAGAAAAATTAGGACGAGAATAACCGTAAGACAGCGCAATTGTAGGACTGTGCTGAAATCGAGTGTTTAGTATGAGACATAAATTGGGAGGAAAGAAAGTTCTTCATAGAGGCTCTGATAGGATGCATCTTTTGGAATATTCTAATAACACTATAAAAAGATAACCCTTTTATGACGCATCAACCAGAGACTGAGAGATAATCTATACTTACCGCTAATGATCTGATTTCCTCAGTGATCCTGAGATTCTGTGTAACAGTGACATGTACAAGGACAATACGAAGTGTACTGGCATTCTGTGTTTTGCAGAGGAGATAGTAAATAAAAGGGACAAAAGCTTCTGTCCATATCTGTCCCCATCATGTTTCCACCCAATGATAAAATCTGGAAGTGCTCATACAAGGAGCCATGAAATAGACTCCTGGTCCTGGAGAACTCTGGGGGATGCTATTCAGGGGACCCTGTCAGGGAGCGTACCTTCTAATGGTCAGGTTTGGATTAGCCAGGGGAGATTTATCACTGGAACTCATCCTTGTAAGCTTCCAGAAAGGCTCTGCAAGTTTGCTACAGAGGAGGCCTCCAGGGCCTTTACCGTTGGGCCATAGACTGCTGGGGATTGCACAACTTATTCCCTGGCATCAGCAGGTATCATTCCCAGACTCCTATGTTCCTTCCCTAAAAGCCTGCCATCAACAGAAAATCAATGTGATAAAACAGGCTCAGATGCAAACTTTAAGGTAGAAGCTCTTTAAGTTCTTGAGGGCTTCATGGTTGCACACAGCTTATTCATATGTTTTAAGTATTATTTCTAAAATAATTATGTAATCTAAAAATAATATTAGTGGTTTGGAGACTATGGATTTCCATGCTTGGGGGAAGATACAATAACATATCTATGTATGTTTTAGAAGCTGCAAAATTTAATTTTACTTATTTCTCTAGGTTTTGAGGCATAAACCTTGTGGTCATATTTTTTTTCTGTTAGCACTTTTCTTTTTCCTTTTTTAAAAAATTTTAAATTTGTTTACTTAAATTGAAGCTAATTAACTAACATACAGTGTAGTATTGGTTTCAGGAATAGAACCCAGTGATTAATCACTTCCATATAACATCCAGTACTCATCCCAACAAGTGCCCTCCTTATAATGCCCATCACCCATTTAGCCCATCCCACCACCCAATACCCCTCCAGCAACCCTCAGTTTGTTCTCTGTATTTAAGAGTCTCTATGGTTTTCCTCCCTCTCTGTTTTGATTTTATTTTTCCTTCCCTTCCCCTGTGTTCATCTGTTTTGTTTCTTCAGTTCCACATATGAGTGAAATCATACATTTGTCTTTCTCTGACTTATTTTGCTTAGCATAATATACTCTAGTTCCATCCATGTTGTTGCAAATGGCAAGATTTCATTCTTTTTGATCGCCTAATAGTATTCCAGTGTGTGTGTGTGTGTGTGTGTGTGTGTGTGTGTGTGTGTGTGTATCCCACATTTTCTTTATCCATTCATCATTAGATGGACGTTTGGGCTCTTTCCATTGTTGATAGCACTGTTGTAAACATTGGGGTGAGGTGCGTCATCCTGTTTCCCCCCTTGGTGGATTGCACTAATTATATATGAGTGATTTGACATCTGGAATTCAGGACACACGTATTCATTTACTCCTTTAATACACATGTATTGAGTGCCTACCAAGTACCGCGGGTCCAGGGGCTCAGGAACACAGATGAATGTAACAGACCAAGCCCTCATGGAGCCTGCATTCTAGTGGGAGAGAGAAATAATCAGAAAGCAAGTAAGTACATAATATAAAATTAGACAATAGTCAGTGCTAGGAGGAAAAACCCAGGCACCGTGAGTGATGTGGATAGGAGAAGTATTACATTTGCTGCTTTATTCAGGGAAGTCCTCTGATGATGCGACATTTGCACAGGGAACTAGCGGGAGGGAAGAAGTAAGTCTTGCCAAGATCTGGGGAAGGAATTTTCTCAGAAGATTAACTGTATGTGGTTTACCCTAAAAGATCAGGACTGTACCTTATCTAGAATGTTCTCTAATACTTTCTCATGAGTCTCTATTTTGTGGTTTTATTAGTCATTGTGGGGACCTCTATTGTTAGCTTATGTTATGTTGATAATAAACTCCTTCTGTTGTAGCGTTCAGATTTCTCTCTAGTTTTGACTTTCTGGGAAAATGATTCACAAGGGGAGGTAGAAGGAGAAGTGGGCACTATGGGAAGGGAATGTGTACAGGTGAAGAATGCATGTGCTCACATCCCAGAGCTCTAATTCATTTCCAAGTCTGAATGAATTAATTGCAAAGCCAGGTATGGATCGATGACTTGTTTTGCATAGGCGGCGGTGGGTTAAAAAGGCCAAGAAACAATGTTATAGCCCCGCCTCAGACAGATCGTTATTCTTTTAGTCTGATTTCATAAAGAGATCCTAAACCAATGAGTGCTCCCTTGGAAGGTTGTAGTGTCGTTGGAAACGTTAGTATTTTATTGCAATTGTGTAAATTCTTTAAGAGAAAGTTCCTCCATAGCAGCCAACACAGTCTGGCTCAGTGCTGAATTACCTGGAGAAAAATCAATATGGTTTCATGGTACTCAAGAGGGAACCCACATCTTCAGAAAAAGAGAATCACAGTGGCCTGCCTTACTTGGGAGTTTATTTTAGAAGGCTGTTGTTGGAATCTGCTAAACGCTTGAGAAAAATAGTCCAGCTCTTACATAACTGGAAGATGAATCCAGAAAAAGGGAGTATTTTATGTGTAATCCACGCATACAAAACACTCAAGGTCTGAAGGACCTGTGAAGAAGTCTATGATAACGAGATCTTTTTATCTTTAACGTAAGTGTTGCTTGGTTATTTGGTACTTGTGATGATGTAAGGATTTCAAAGAGTCACACTGATGTCAAAGTTGAGGAACTTTTCATACTTCTGTTATCAGAAAGTTAAAATTGTACATCTATTAGCCACTGTACTTCTGTCCATTGCACATAATCACTAAAATTAAAAATGAACACCTCATGAAAATAGTTGAACTTAGTACGTTTGAAATTTAAGGCAGTCACTTACTCAAACGGATTACTGTCCCTGGTTACAGCCTATGGGAATTCACAGGTGCTAAATTAGCTTCAGAAGGACCCCCCCCATTGTTTCTTAATGGAAAACTAGAACATATGGAGGCTTGCACATGGAAAATAAACATGAATCAAATGTAAGAGATGCTGAGCATAGTCTAAGCATGTGCCTCCAGTTTTCCAAGCATGCGCAGCTCTGTGCCAGTTGAGCTGTCTGATGGGGTTTGCCATTTCATTTCAAAATAATAATGCAACGGCTTCAACATTTTAGCTTTAACCTTCTCCGTAACTAGAGGAACTATTCAAATGCTTTTGATGTGATAGGAGAGTGATTCTGTCTTTTGAGAATGACAATCAGTGCCTTTGTGATTTCACAGTATAAACTATTTGAAAGCGAGAAATGTAGAGGTGAGTAGCCTGTGATGATATTGAATCGCTTGGGTATGTTTCTGAACAGTTAGGAACAGAGAGGAAATACAAAGCCAGACTAGAAAGAGTTCTTTTTACCCCCAGAGATTTTTAGAGTTTCTTGGTGCATATGGATTTTAGAAAAAAATTATTTGGATTTGTTTTATTCTTTTGACCTTGACAGTATAGAATGAAGGACAGTTTTATAGCCCTTATATAGCAGAGTTGGGACATTAAATGTTCATGTGCACACACTGCTTACAGATACCAAATTCTATGGGTTATTTGTAGACCAGTGGCTCAATAAAATTCTTGGTAAGCATTTCCATTCTATTGTAATTTTGTAAAGCCAAAATATCTGACCTGAAACCACAAAACAAATTCATTTTGTCAATGGAGCTGTGGGAAGCAAAATAGGCTGATTTCAGTCCCATTGTTTTAAAGACTTCTTTCAGCCTCTGCCTATATTCTTACACTTGAAGGAGAGCTACAAACCCATTGCCTTCTCAGTATTAAAAAGTGGCAGTCATTCAAGAATACCATCCTTCATGAGTACACATCCAAGAACACAATGAGTGAATGAATGAATGAATGAATGCATGCATGCATGAACCAACTCATCTGTGTAACGGTTTGGGGGGGGGGAGGGTTGTGACAGTAATGATCGTGAGTTACCATTGATGACCTTGTCTCCCGATGACCCCTAGATTTAAAAATCCCTTTCCTGGGGGCGCTTGGGTGGCTCTGTCAGTTAAGCCTCTGACTTTGGCTCAGGTTATGATCTCATGGTTTGTGAGTTTGAGCCCCTTGTCGGGCTCTGTGCTGACAGCTCAGAGCCTGGAGCCTGCTTCAGATTCTGTGTCTCCCTCTCTCTCTGCCCCTCCCGCCTCACGCTCTGCCTACCCCCCCCCCACATAAATAAACATTAAAAAAAATCCCTCTCCTTAAAAAGTTAAAGCCCTTTGGGATCACTCATTTATTTTATATGAATTGTTTCTTCTGCTGATTGGTACCCTTCTTTTGTTGTTATTGTCATCAATCACTCTGACCTGTCATTACTTTACATCTGATTGTTTTTATGGAGAGATACTCCTCTTGGTCCGCCTTAGGAGAAACAACTCAATCACAGCTGCTGCCCTCAAACAGACAGGAAACATTTGTATGTGATGGGGTAGGCCACCACCTCTGCTTCTCATTTGTAACAGCCTGAGGTTTCTCCAGGAAAAAGAGCGTCCGTAGCAAGTAAGCCATGGGTTGAATTCAAATTTAAGACTTCCATCTTTCTAAAGTTTGTTCAGTTTATTAAGTGTCTTGCCTCCTGCTGTATAAGATATAGATGAAGAGATCATGGTTTTCCTGGGGGTTTGAAACTCAGGTTAAACAGACATCAGAAGGGAATTCTCAAATGAATTTTCAGTAAGTGCATTGACAGTCTCAGAAATTCCAACTCTAGCAAATACAGCGTTCTTTTCAATTAATGTCAAAACATCAACTACCTTGCAGGTCTGTTAAACTAATATGGTATCTAAATGTTCTGTGATTTTCAGCATGGCCCTGTTGGAGGCAAGGTTTAATTGTAGCCAGCTTCTTTGAATAGCCATTGGATAATTTCAGAAATATTTTTTACCTTTCTACTTGCCCTAAGGTTACTCTGATACGAAACCTTCTCTCCTTGGTTCGCAATATGCTGTGACTGCATCCAAAGTTGACTCAGTAAGTGGTTTAGAAAATCTTTCCTGAGGAAAATGTAGGTTTTCATTCATGTAGTTAGGAGTCTGATGGCAAAATCTACATATGTATGCTTTGTGGGAAAAACAGCTGGAAATTGTTTCTTTCTGATTGTGTCTGATGTGCTTGTTAGGGTAGGAGAGCTTACATAATTTGTAGAGCATATAGTCCTATCAGGGGTAACCCGTGGATGGGGAGACGACTCTAGGAAGTAGTTGCTCATTGTGTGTTTTCAGTAACTGCATGCTATCAGCTTTATGGGCTTGCAGGGTTTCAGAGTGCCTGGTACATAGAGGATGAGTAATAGTGGCATTGAATTGATGAAAACATGGAAGAATGAATGAATGAATGAATGGGTGAAACTTCATAGTCCTGTAGCTCACAGGATTTGTAAACTGCCTACTCTTTCCAAATGAAGGCTTTGGGATGATGGGATGTCTGAGGATATCTTAGACGGAAACATAAGAAATAATACCATTTAGCTACATGTGCAGATATGGTAGTAATCCCCAAAGAGGGATACCATATGGTTTCACTCTTATGTGGATCCTGAGAAAGTTAACAGAAACCCATGGGGGAGGGGAAGGAAAAAAAAAAAGATGTTAGAGTGGGAGAGAGCCAAAGCATAAGAGACTGTTAAAAACTGAGAACAAACTGAGGGTTGATGGGGGGTGGGAGGGAGGGGAGGGTGGGTGACGGGTATTGAGGAGGGCACCTTTTGGGATGAGCACTGGGTGTTGTATGGAAACCAATTTGACAATAAATTTCATATATTGAAAAAAAAAAGGATCATAAATACAATTAAATAGAAAGGTACCCTTATACAATACAGTCAAGAATCATTTTACATTTCTGTTTTGGACAGGTTAATTTGAATTTGGATCGGTCAGTGAAGTTGAAAGTTATATTGCTGCGTTTGAGAGAAGGCGAGAATGTCTCTCTGAAGGATGGCCCCAGCTGATACCTTTTGGATCCTCTGTCACATTCCCCTTGGGGCCGTGCTTCTCTTGGCTGCTCCCAGCCTGTGAGGCAGTGTGGCGGGAATACTAAAAGTCTCATTCTGAAGAGGCAGGGCTCATCCTGAGGGTGACTTTCACTTGAGGACTTGACTGAACATTTCTTGAATTGTCCTGCAGTCCAAAACTCCTTCTTTTTTTTTTTTTTTTTATATTGTCAAGTTAGCTCACATACAGTGTAGTCTTGGCTTCAGGAGTAGATTCCCATGATTCATCACTTACATACAACAACATCCAGTACTCATCCCAACAAGTGCCCTCCTCAATGTCCATCACCCACTTTCTCACCCCTGAAACCCAAAACTCCTTTTATTCTGTGCTTCCTCATTCCCTCTCTCTTTATGCAAGTGTGAGACTTGTACTGTGATCTGAATTATTTCCTTGCTTTCTCCTCTCTCCTCCTTCAGTGTGTTTCTTGTGTATCTCATCTCATCTTGGAGGCTGATTCTTGGCAAAGTAAAACCAGTGGTACCAAGAATGGTCCAAAAACTTGGCAAGAAGACAGAGATTTTGGACTGATTCACCACACGGTGGTGAAGAACACAATATGCTGAGCGCTGTGTGGGGCCTGGGTTATCCCTGGAACTAGGAAGTAGTCGCGTTGCAGTGCTCCATGACTCATGAACTTGAGAGACATGGGGAGGGTGGGGGGAGTGACCATGCGGAATCAGTTGGTTGAGGCCAACCTGGACGGATATATCCTGATGAGGGATAATGAAGAATCAGAGGCTGTTAACTAGCAGTAAAGACTTGTTACTTTGTGAGGGCCAGGGAGCACTCTGCGGTGGCTTACAAGGAAGCCATGTCTCCTGTAGTGGAAAAACAGATGACTCAATACTTTATTGGTTAGAGTCCTGAGCTTCAGAAATGTTTGAATGCTCAGCCATTATAGGTCTGTAATGCTAGGGTCATGTACAGGATTGGGAGAATGGGAGGCCTTGAAATATGGGTGGGGTTATCTGGCTGAAAGTCTCTGAAGATTTTGGCACTGTAGATAGGGCCCGTCTGTCCCTGTCAAGATGTGCTTGAAGATGCTGCAGAAGGTTTTCCCCTCAAGGAAACAGATACCTGTCAGGAGCTATCCCTGCCTCTTCTCCTAGGTGCCTGTACTGACCATGCTTCTAGGTTCTGTAAACTTGATGCTTGAATATCTGTTCTATATGCATATGCTGGTTACGCCTTAGAATGGACAACCTGTTAATACACCTGAGTCACCTTGCCTTGGCCTCCTGCCTCCCTCATCTCCCTCCCTACCCTTAGGAAAAATCCTTTTCTGATACAAACCAACTAATCCAGAGTCTACACTCACACTCAAGGCCATTGTCTATCTGCCCTAATCACTCCAGGCCCAGGTACAGGACAACTAGGGACAACCTCATGCCCCAGATACCACTGAAATTACTCAAACCAGCCACTAAGCTTGCTTACCATGTTTAGCCTGTTCTTTCCTGTAGAAATCACAGTGAAAGCTCTGGCCTCCTGCTCCCCATCTCCCTCTGCCTCCTGACAAATCACAGGGCTTCCCCATGTGGCCCTTCTGTGGCATGACATGCCCTCTCCTCTTGGGAAGTGTGAGTATTAAACTATCTTTTCAATGGCCATCATTTCCTGATCTGTTGGCCTTCCTGTACCTCAGATTTCCTATTAATACACTATATTTTAAGTCAGTGCTAGGCCAGTAGCAAAGGTAGATCCTAACATGACCTAGCTAGAAACATATCAGGCCTGATAAGGGAGGAAGGAGACTTTATCCTGAAGACGCTGTAAGAATTAGCTTAGTTGGTGTGAGTTGGCTGAAGCTGGGGTCGTGTGCCTGGGGTTGGATTTTGAAGTTGTTTGATCAAAGGGTTTGGAATGTAAAATTGGACGAGCAAGAATTCAGTAGCTTATGGGCACTTTCTCAGGCCTTGGAGTTTAACATTCTGGCAAGGAACCCAGGCAATGGGAGTTTTTGTTGCTGGAGTATCTTTGAGAATTCTGGAAAAAAGGGATGGTCTGTCCTCAATGAAGGGTAAATACTTGAGTTACTCTGGAAGGTGGGAGAGGAAGAAATAAAGAGGCCGAGGGGAAGTAGATAGCATTTATGGATATTTCAGGTAAGGCCAGAAGACCTCGAGAAGGCCCAGAGGACACAACATTCACCAAGGGTATTAATCACTCCCTGGCACTTGGGGCACCAACATCACTAAGAAGCTTGGTGGAGGCCCTCCTCTGTTGGCAAGGGCTGGCAGGAGGAGCAGTGGCCATAGTGATGGGTCAATATCACTCTTCAGGATGATGGAGTAAATAGAAGCCCGGTGCTGAATCTGTTTGATGAGATTTACTTTGCAAACGGTGTGCTATTATGACCTGTGGACCAGATGGAGTATTTCTAGAACTCTTAGAGGCTGAAGAATCTCTGGCTTATAACCTGATAATGGTGCAAATTGATTACCACTCCCCGATGCCTCTTGTCTGGACACCCCAGACTTTGAATGTGTCCTTAATAGCCTCTTGACTAAAGATGGTTCAGATGTGAGACACATAAAAGAGGCTGAACTTGTAAATATCTCAATAAATCTAGCTATATTCTTGCTGAAAATGCCCAATAGCCACTGGGGGAAAAAAAGGAATCTATTGAAGGACTATAGCCCATTATATCCATGTGACTGCAGCAAGGGCTTATTATTCTCATACTAGCCCTTGTAATACTCCTGTCTGTCGCAAAGACACATCGGTGTGGATACCACTTTGCACAAGATTTAAGGGCTATGAGGGAGATTTTACTTCTTTACTTCTCTGTTATCTCTAACATTATCCTATTCTCAATCCCTGAGACTGCTGCATACTTTACAGCTATGGAACTATGCTCAGCATTCTTTAGTCTATCCTTTATCCTGGACTCCCTGTACCTCTTGGCATTCACTTGGGAAAATCAGCAATGCACATAGAACGTTGTGCCCAAGAGTTCATGGAAGCATCCTCTTACTTCCCGAAAATACAAAACTATACCTGAACTGTTAGAGACATCCAGTTTCCCGAGGACTCCACTTTTATACAATATATGATCTTCTGCTTGTACTCAAGATCGAGAGTTTTGCAGAATTGATTTCTTCCACTTGCTGACATTATCAGTGTACAGGGACACAGAGTCTCTAAGGATAAACTCCCAATTTTACCAGAAGCCAAGTGCATTTTCTTGGCCATGGCATAAACTAAAAATTAAGAGTCTCTTTCCTCTTAGATGGGAACCTGTTCCTGACTTTCGTGGCCAATTAACAAAAGACAGCTTAGAGGATTTCTTGGTCCCAAAGGATATTGGAGACATTGGATTCCTAACTTTTTTTGGACCAGCTGTTCTTTCCTATAAGCTAATGAAAACTGACACTCCTGAGCCCTCGTATTACACCGACTCCCTGAAGAATGGCTTTTACAACTTCAAGGATTCTCCAATAATCATAAATCTTTCTATTTGTACATTGACACAAGTTATGCGGATTCTAACTTAACAAGAACATGGACATCAGAGACCCATTGGTGATTAAATCTTCACATTTGTTTCATGACAAAAACCTACCCTCCTTGTTTGCACACAGTGGCAGCAGTTCAAGGTCAACAGAGGGCCCTGCTGACGTAGTCTTAAGATCTCCACTTAACCCCATGATCCCTCACACTATTCAGACCGTCCTTTTGACTGAATGCACAGGACATTTTTCTGTTTCTAGAATGACTTCTTTTGAAATCCTTTAGCTTTTACCTGCACACATTTCTATCCATTGCTGAAACATCCTAAAACCTGTCCTTCTCCTCCCAGAGGAGAGAGAATCTCATGACTGCTGTGAACTTATTTGGGAGCTTTTCTTGGCTTCCTCTGGTCTTCTTGAAACCCCTTTAGACATCCTAGATTGTGAATTATGTATGGATGAATCCTGTTTGAGAACCGAACAAGAAAGCTATCAAGCTGGATATAAAATCAGAACCCACTAAGGCTTGTTCAAACCCAACCCTCTCTGAGACATGAAATATGCACAAGTTGCCACAAGTGTAGCCCTTACTAAGGCCTGCCAGTTAGCTGACGTAAACGGGCAAATGTCTATACAGAAATGGTTTTGGAGTGGTTCAAGATTTGGGTCTGCTTTGGAAGAAACACCGCTTCTTAATTGCAGCTGATGTACTCCCATTAAACAAGGCAACCTCATAAAAGCAGTTTTGAGAAGCAAAGGTTCATCTTTTAGCAGATGAATATACTAAACAAGCTATGTTAACACATCCAGGACACCCAACAAGTCCAGAATTCAAAGCCAAAATGAATGTCTGACTATTGGCATCGAGTCTTGAGTTGATTCCAGAATCAAGTACCTGATTCTGAAATAACACATTGGAAAGGATCGGATTGCTTGCTTCACCCAGATGGCATCTGGTGGCACCGAGATGGTGATTTGGTCTGCGTTGAGAGGCTGAAATAGAGTGTCTGAAAGAACCAAGCCCTACCGTCCATGGAAAGGAAAGTACAAAAAATGTCCTAAATAAGTATTCACAGGGAAACCTTAAGGAGATTTCAGAGCACATCTTTGCTGCACCTTCCAGCTGTGAAGTCCCAAACCCTTTGAAAACTGTAAAGGTGGGGCAAGGACACGAGCGCAGACTTTTAGGTCATTTAGAACATGTGCAAATGGATTTCATTCAGTTGCTCCCTGTGTTTATGAATATGTTCTTAATCCCAGGATATTGTCTATTTTCTGCTAGGCTGGAATCATTTCCTTTCTGTAAAGTAACTGTCAAGACAGTAGACTCTGGGATTGCCACTTGAGTAATACCTATTCATCTACTTTTAGGGGTACTTTGCAGTCAGAACAGAAATTAAGGGACTTTGTAAGGCTTTGTCTGTCACCCAGAAGCTTCATGGGTCCTCCCACCCCCCATCCTCAGAGAAATCAGCAACGAGTGACACATTAAAATGGAAACTTGCAATACTCTGTGGGCAACTTCAGTTGCTGTGGTCAAAGGTTTTCCTCTTAGCTCCCCTGGCTATTAGGCCCATTGTAACAGGAATTTATAGACTATCTCCCTGTGAGCTGGCCACCGGACGCCCATTCATATGGAGATATCTGTCCTGTCCTTGACGCCCACCGTTCACAGGCTGATACATTTAAAGTTGTAGAACTTTAAGGCCAAGCTTATTTTCATTAAGCCCATTTGATTTTACCCAGAGATAAATCATAGGAAGCAAGATGTTCAGCCCAGAGACCTTCTCTACTGAAGAGGAAACCAATGTAAAAATGCTCTTAAACCTTATTGGAGGGGCCCTGCACCACAAGCACTGCAGTGAAACTCCTGGGAACTGCTCCTTGGATTCATGTCTCTTAGTTAAAAAGGCAAATACACCCACCTCCTAGACATGAACGGCCATGTAAGATCAAACACTGAGAATCTCTTAGGCTCTCCAGAAGCAAATGACATCCTAAAGTAGACATCTTTCTCCAGAACTTCAGATCCAAACCCATTAATGCCGGAAGCAATTGATTGCCAGGCCCTTCTTTATCTCTTTCCTTTTTTTTTCCTATTATCTTCCTTCTCTGTTGGCTTAAGGATTTGGATTGTAAAAATGACATTCTTTAAGTTTCTTCCCCTATTCAAATCATTTTGGGTAAATTAGTATTACATACAAATTTATTAATATTAAGCCTCCCTTTCTGCAGACCTGGGTGGGGATGAGATTGTTCTGGCCGATCCCAGATCAGACAGAATCTTGGTTAAGAGGCGTTGTCTAAAGCCTGGGACACCTGAGTGATACAGTGCATTAAGCGTCTGGCTCTTGATTTTGGCTCAGGTCATGATCTCACAGCTGGTGAGTTCGAGCCCCGCATCAGGCTCTGTGCTGACAGCTCAGGCCTGGAGCCTGGTTCGGATTCTGTATATCCCTCTCTCTCTCTCTCTCTCTGCCCCTTCCCCACTCACACTCTGTCTCTCCTTCTCTTAGAAATAAACATTAAAATTTTTTTTGAAAAAAGTAAATAAATAAACATTAAAAAAGAAGAGGCATTGTGCAAGTCTCACTAGATTCACTTACAAGAATTACTAAATTCTCACGTTAATGTTTGCCTCCATAATCGTGGATCTGTTTTTTTCCAGAGGTTGTAATGCCTTTATGTAGCCACCCACTCAACAAATGATTGAAATTCAACTACAAGTTATAAGAAGCTCTGTTGGCAGTCATTGGCAAAGAGGCTAAGGCTGCTGTTGACCAGTGGTATAGATCAAGCATCCTGAAAACAAACCAAAAGCAAGATGTGGTCAAATGATGAGACTCAAAATCCCTGCGGACCAACAAGAGAGACAGAGAAAGCAAGAGTGCCCGAAATGTTCGCCACTGAGCCTTGCGACACTTGAGTCCCCGTGACCACTCCTCCTCAGTTTTCTTGGAAAGCCCTAATGACTTTAGTGCCCACATGTGTTGATGGACCTAAACTGCTCAGTCAAAGACTCTCAGACCACAAGAAGAATTCTTTCTTTCTCTGGGTCCCATCTTTGATGAACTAACTCCTGAAATACGCTGAAACAAATCTTGAAAGTTTTATATCTCTTTGTTTCTTCCTCAAAGTAACACACACACACACACACACACACACACACACA
This sequence comes from Panthera uncia, assembly GCF_023721935.1. NCBI lineage: Eukaryota > Metazoa > Chordata > Mammalia > Carnivora > Felidae > Panthera > Panthera uncia. Next base: position 7,374,189 of record NW_026057586.1, on the reverse strand, counting down.
CACACACACACCCCTCCCTCCCTCAGGGTCTGCTTGAAAGGCTCTTACCTCCCTGCACTCACTTTGCCTAATTAATTCCTACTCAATCTGCAGATCTCAAGATCACAAAGGTCGTGTTTTTGGGAAAGCCTTCCTGCTGCCCTGTTCTGTGCTCTTTTCCTTATGACACGTATTCTAATTTCTACTTAATTTTTCACTGTGATTATTTGATTATTATCTTTCTTCCCTAATAAACTGTTAAGATTCACAAGGGCAAGAATTGGATTGGATTTGTAACCATTTGATCCCCAGCCACTAACCACATGCTTGGTGTATGGTAGCCTCTTGGTCAAATGTCTGTTGAAAGAAAGGTTAAAAAGGATGGAATGAACACATTATATTAATTAATTCCTTCATAACAATAAGCAGGAGTGATTTTATCTATGGGACCAGTATATTTCAAATACCTAAACTACACATTTCTGCATTGTCTCTTTAGCAGAGATGCCTTGATGCTGTTTTGTTTTTTGATTAGTGGAACTTACTTCATTTCTCCGCATATGGCATCATTCTGTGTTTAGATTTGTTATTACCTGTAATCAGATAACCATCAGATCTTGTTGCTTTGCGAGCTCAGACCACTTCATTAGTGGAGGAGGAGGAGAAGAAAGAGAGAGGGGAGAAGGAGTAATTTTCAGAATGAGCAACATTTATAGTCGAACAAAGTATATTTCCTTACTGTTTCATTTTTGGAGGTAACTTGACTTGGTTTATTGTACATCCAGGGTCACCATCAGCTACAGTTTGGCTGAAAGAGATCTGATTTTTGCCTGATTAGGCAGGGCCTCAATTAGCGTGTGATGTGTTTTCCATGCCCTTTTGGAGGGAAAATTGTGAGCTGTCGTAACATGGCTCTAAATGGAAAGAGAATGTCAAAACTTCTTATAAAACACTGTAGGATATTTCAATTCTGTTAGCGAGAAAGAGCACAAATTTAATTATGGATCAAAATGCCTTCTGTATCAAGTGGAGAGAGGTGGATATTGGAAATCCTGTGGTGCTACTTATTCTTCAATGTGACAAGAAACTAGAAACCTAAATATCCAAGTGATTCAATTTATATGTGTTCCCATGGTTTCTAATGGGTTGGAATACTTCACACAGTTCTCTCTGAAAATAAAAAGGTTAATGAATTTTTCTGACAATATGCAAATATATTAAAGCCTGTTTTTATGGCCTCAGGCAGCACCCACAAACATGCACATTTGTAACCCACGGGGTAGTGGTAATTTACTGCCAATACCACACTTACTAACAGTGAGGTAACACGTTGTCACATATCACTTGATTATATCATTCCTGGAATGAAATGTCTAGAAATAGAGGCTTCTATAACAGCATCACATGCCAAGCCCAGAGGTAGGAAAACAAATATCAGGACAGAGAACCTGTTTTCACTTGTCTTTAGCAAATGCCTTATCTGTAGAATGATACCTAATCACAACATGGCTGCCATCCACTGTTCTCCTGTGGATAACCTTTAATTATTGGAAGTTATTTTCACGGCTTTTAACATTGTCTATCTTAGGTTACCAAGAAAAATGGCATGAGTCTATTTTCACATTAATCAGTATGAACTAATCTATCACGTAGTAAAGACTTGGAGGTCATTGATGAATGATGGGTGATGAGTCACTCAACCACTATCGACTTCAACAATAAGGCTGATGATATATTCTCCAGCCTTCATTAGACTGTAAAAACTCAATAAAGGCAGTTAATGAGTAATTTTTCTTGATTCTAGTGAGTGTAAATAATCCCAAAGCAAGACTGTTGGCTTTACTTATGTTGCAGATTATATCTGAAAAATACTGCTTTATGGAATTATTTTTATGCCTAATTTTTCAATTTTGAAAGAAACATCACTTATCAACTTGCCTCAGTAACTGTATTTGTCATAGGTAGAATGGCCTGTCAGAGAGGTCCACAACCTAATACCAGAACATGTGACTATGTCATGTTATGTGGCAAAAGAGACCTTACTTATGCAATTAGGCTTACGCACCTTAGAATAGAGAAATTTTCTTGGAATGCTTGGGTGGGTCCAACTGAATCCATGAGCCTTTAAAAAAAGCGCAGGATTTTCTGTACCTGGACTCGAAGGACGGCTGCGGCTGAAGGAGAAGGCAGTGGAGACATGGAGGGGCATCTGAAGTATGAGAAGGCCTGGACCCCACCGTTGCTGGTTTGGAGACAGAAGCGGCGACATGACGAGGAACGTTGGAAGCCCTCTGGTGCTGACAGAGACACCTGCCGACAGCCAGCAATGAAAGGAGGAGCCCAGCCCCTCCTTCTAGTGCTGCTAGAAGCTGAATTGTGCCAACAACTTGAAGGAGCTTCAAGTGGGGTCTTTCCCAGAGCCTCCGGGAAAAACGTGGCACTGCCCACACCTTGATTTTGGCCCAGTGGGACCCAGCAAAGGATTGAGCGGACTCAGTTTGTACTTGAATTTATGACTAACAGCGCCAGAGTGGACAGGAGCCAGGGCAAAGATAGTAGGGAAAGTGCAGAAACAAGAAAGGAAATCATTGACTGGCTACGGCTTACAGCCTAGCTGGCTCTTCGTGATGGGTCATCCTCAGTATTTTGATTTCGTCACCTTGAGGCGTTAGATTTTGGTTTGCTTCTATAGGCTGCCAGGCCATTAGAGCCGCCTCAGTTTAATGGCCGCTTTGATTAATCAAACACACAATATTCTTGAATCTTAAGATTTAATGAATTAAGTGTCTGATTAAATGTATTGATGTGTAAACTATTTCATGGAAAACATCTATCCACGTATCTTTTTGTTTCCAGGGTTCATTTTCTATGACATGTTTCAATTTCTCGATAGGAAAAAAAAACCTGAGAAACTAAAAGCTTTGAACTCATTGAAAATCTTTTTTTTTTTTAATGTTTTATTCATTTTTGAGAGAGAGAGAGAGAGAGACAGAGACAGAGACAGAGAACGTGTGGGGGAGGGGCAGAGAGAGGGGGAGACACAGAATCCGAAGCAGGCTCCAGGCTCCGAGCTGTCAGCACAGAGGCCAATGTGGGGCTTGAACTCGCAAACCGCAAGATCATGACCTGAGCCTAAGTCAGATGCTTAACCGACTGAGCCACCCAGGTGCCCCAAACTCTATTGTAAATCTTGAAGAAACATATTCGGAGACAGATTTAAACTTGGCAAAATGTTTCCTTCCACCTTTCGCCTTTACTTTCTTCTTCTTGCCTAACCAGGCAGAAAAGCCCTCTCTGGAAAATTGGAAGCCATAGGTAACCCTGTCATGCTTCCGTTCATCTCACACCTGCTGCTGTGGAGAGTCCTTCTTTCTTATTATCTCCGTGGCGGATTTTGCCCTTGGACATTTTTGTCCAGTGGGAGTATAAAAATAGGCAGGCTGTTGATGAAAAGGATTTTGTTTTTCTGAATTGGTCCTTTTAATTTAAAAGATGCGGAGAAGAGAGAGATTCCTTTACTTGGTTTCCCTGCAATCCCGTGGGGCTGAACAATAGCGCCTATAAGACCAAAGTGCGCATCACTCGTGATTTCTAACTCCTCCTGTTGTGGTGCTTTCCACTCAGAGTACTCAATAAAGGTCTGTAGAATGAATGAGTGATGGTGTGAGCAGTCATCTACTATAGGATTTGGGGGGCTATATCACTGAGTGCTGAAGTCCACTTTTTATGTAAAAATTTTTCCATAAATTTGTAGCAGTCTTATACTATGCTCGATGCCCTATATATAATATCCCCTCTTGATTTGGAGTACTGTGTCTCTATATCATAGGAGGGACGGTATCCTATGTTTCTGGTCTATAGGAACCTGTTTCTGCTCTTGTTCTGCAAACAATATACAAAGACCTCTGAAGTGTTAAGTGTAGGATTTATCCTAAAGCTGCAAGGACAGGGACTCTGTGAGCTGCCATCATTCCTCCAGGGCGTGGAGTGGTGCAATGATTTGCCACCCCCCGGGGCTAATTAGGGACTTACACTGGGACTGACGCCTAAGGTGTGCCCCGAGATAACCACAGTGATATCTCTAAAACCAAAAATCCTACCCGTTCGAGAGCTAGCTAGGAAGGGTGTGCCCGGGGATAATTTAATTCTGGAACATACACAACATGTTAAGGTTTTCTGATTTTTTTTTTTTAATTTTTTTTTTCAACGTTTATTTTATTTTTAGGACAGAGAGAGACAGAGCATGAACGGGGGAGGGACAGAGAGAGAGGGAGACACAGAATCGGAAACAGGCCCCAGGCTCCGAGCCATCAGCCCAGAGCCCGACGCGGGGCTCGAACTCACGGACCGTGAGATCGTGACCTGGCTGAAGTCGGACGCTTAACCGACTGCGCCACCCAGGCGCCCCAAGGTTTTCTGATTTTTAAGGAAATAAGTATTTCTTTTGGAAAAATTTGAGGCTGGGAATAATAACTGTGAAATTTGACTTTTTAATTTTACCGGGGCTGCTTTCTTCCAAGAGCGAGAGAGAGTTTCCCTTAGATGATTATGAAAAAATTATCTTCTATCTTCTGTATTCCTTACTTATGGATCTTTTTCGTGACCCAGAATGCTTAAGAATATGTCTCTGAAGAGAATTACATCAAGAAAATATGTTATACTTAATTCTTAAAATTTGAAAGAAATACCTCTTATCAATGTGTAAAGTGTTGAATTGTGTCCCCTTCAGAATTAACGTCTGGAAGTTCTAACACCCCAGTACCTCCTGATGCGACTTTATTTGAAAACACAACCATTGCAAATGTAATTAGTTAAGATGAGGTCGTACCAGAATACGCTGAATGCTTAATCCAGCATGATGGTTTCTTCATTAGAGGGGTGATTTGGACACAGGCAAGCGTACAGGGAGAATAGCAAGTGGACGCGAGAGAAGCCATCTACGAGGCAAGAAGACAGACCTCGAACACACCCTTCCCTTACAGCCTCAGAAGGAACCAGTCTGACCAGAACCTTGGTTTCGGACTTCTGGCTCCCAGAGCTGCCGAGACACAAAATTTCTTGCTAAAGCCATCCAGTTTTTGGCAGTTTGTTACGGCAGTCCTAGGAAACTGATGCATCTTAACAAACAAACAAACAAACAAACAAACAGTTCAGTTATCCACATGCTCCCATAACTCTCTGTATGGTGGGCAGAATGGTCTCCCGGAGGTATCCAAACCGTGATACCCAGACCTGTGTGTCGCATGGCGGAGGGGCCCTGTAATTGCAATTAAGCTTTTGAACCTTAAAGGAGAGGGGTGGTTATTTGGGATATCCAATTATATGTAATGATCACAAAGCCACAGACAAGCTCTATAGTGTCGAGGGGGTGAATGGTGTTCTATTTTCCATGTCATCTGAGACAGAAGATATAGCAGCTTCGGGGGACCCCTGGAGATCACGTGATTTGAAGTAACAACCGAGTGTCTTTCAAGGTCCGAATTGTATCTTCTATTATTATCATTATTTATATGGATTAAAAAGCAACATTAATCTCATTTGAAATTCCAAAGGATATGGGGGACACTGCAAGATTTTTTACTTGGGTTAATTATGGGTCACAAAGAATGAGGACTCCTTTTAGGCTCAATCTTTCATGTTTTTTTTTTTTTTTATATTTATTTTGAGGGAGAGAGAGAGAGAGAGGGAGAGAGAGAATGAGTGGGGAAGGGGGAGAGAGAGACAGAGACACAGAATCCCAAGCAGGCTCCAGGCTCCGAGCTGGCAGCACAGAACCCGACGCGGGGCTCAAACCCACGAACCGTGAGATCACAACCTGAGCTGAAGTTGAATGCTTCCCTGACTGAGCCACCCAGGTGCCCTCAGTCTTCCATGTTTTCAAACAGACTCTGTACGACTAGGAAAGCTACTCCGCTGTTTTACACAGCATTCAGTTCTCTTCAGGAAATCAAATTTCACATAGGTAGAAACATGTGTTTCTTCCCAACAGAAATAGTCATTTTAAGGATTTTAAAAACACTTTTTTTATTTAGAGGCTTTTCAGAGTGATTGCTTTTTCTTAATCCTGTACATTGTTTATTGATTTTTAAGTGCTTCTAACATTTTGCATTTTTTGCCCTGTAGTCTAAGCCCAGTAATTGTTCTTCTCTTCTCTGTCTGTCAAATTGGCTGTTATTTTCAAGTCACCCATCCACACCGCACCCTACCAGATGACCCTTTTACATTTCCTCTGGGCCTTAATGTAGTTTTCTTTCACTGTAAACCTGAGACATGTCTTTTCAGCACACAGAACATCCTTTATGTCAGGAAGTTGGTCTAATGTTCATGTCCTTGATATTGAAGAATGCTTATAGAGGTCTCTCGATGAGTGTGGTCACGTGTGTGTGAGTACGGGTGGCCCAATATTGCATTTTAAGAGAAAATTCCTTTAGTGACATTTCTTTTCAGTACTTCGCCTATTATAGAGATGAGTGAACACAATCCTTTTAAGTGTATTGGTTACTGATTGATTTTTTTTTTTTAAACGTTTTTTTTTTATTTATTTTTGGGACAGAGAGAGACAGAGCATGAACGGGGGAGGGGCAGAGAGAGAGGGAGACACAGAATCGGAAACAGGCTCCAGGCTCCGAGCCATCAGCCCAGAGCCCGACGCGGGGCTCGAACTCACGGACCGCGAGATCGTGACCTGGCTGAAGTCGGACGCTTAACCGACTGCGCCACCCAGGCGCCCCGGTTACTGATTGATTAATCTTTTGTCTTAAATCTCAAGTTGGATCTAAATCATTACAAAGAAACTGCATTATTTTTCTAAAAAGATGCCATTTCTGTGTGATTGGTTTTGACGACATCAGCTGAAAGCCTGCATATGAGATGGCAGCTAAATGCACCATTTGCTTAGTTTATAAAGTTATGAATTTGTCTTTTTATGAATTTGTCAGTTTTCCCTCAAGTCCCAGCTTCTGGGTTAGGAGACACTCCGTCCAAAGACCCACTGAACGCTGCACACAATTCCTTTCTTCACAAGCTCCCTGCCGTCACCTACTGAGGGCTCCAGAGGTCAGGCAAGGGGGCTGCTGAGCACTGAAGGAGCCGGTTCTCTTTGACTTGCAAGCGGCAGCAAATTAATATTTTTGGAGTTAGTTAAAGGAGGTTTTGTGGATATCCCACTGATATGAGAATTAATTCATTACTTGTGGATTATTAATGCATACTCAGCAAATAGGTTGTTCAGATTGCTAAGAAGAGGAAAATATAAGGCTAATTAAACTTCTCATGTACTTTTTAGATTTCAGTTTGTAAGTTTCAAAAAAAATGTGTGCTTTGGATAAAAAAAGGTCTTTCTTTTTAAAATAAAGATTTAAAATGGACAATTTATAGAAAAAAAATCACCCTAAAAACCTCATCATATTAGTTCCAGAGGAGAGACTGAAGGATAGATTTCGATTTTCATGGTGTTCTCATAAACTAAGGAGGTCTAAAAAACAATCACTACAATTCCTCATGAGTCTTATTTAAAATTCTAAGGTCTCATTATACATGAGAAAGAAAAAAATATTATTCGTATGCAAAACACAGAGAAGAGATAGGTGATATAAATTTACTTAATCTGATTTGAGACCCACTTTATCTTCTAGCTGCATTTGAGATTTGAGGCTTTATTTCCCATCTCTGTCATTGATTCCCATAAGACTCCAGCAAGCCTGAAGGTCCACCGCTAGTCTGTATGACATCTCTGAATAAATTAGAACAGGCTTTCTATCTGGGTGGATGCAATTCTGCAGGTACAGAGCCTTGTGCCTTTGTGAGAAGACAGGTGTCCTGGAGAAGTGTGAATGGCTTTGCTGATGGTTTCAGCACTGCTTACCTTCAGTGTGGTTTTCTTGTGCATTGATGCCTTTGGGCCACGTCTGGATGACCAGTCATATCATGAGTTTGTATTTTATTATGACCACAGTCCTGTGTTGCTGCCAACCTTATTATTCTTTCTACCCCTCCTCCCCACCACCTCCTTATTCTTAAAAAAAGTTATGTCATACCTACAGCTTGACAGTCAGCTGTCTATTCCCACACAAAGCTGTCATTGGAATCCTCCCTCAGGAGAAAGAGCTCAAGTGGAAAGACCTATCTACAAATCAGCAGAGGAAATCTCTGCCAGCCCTTAAGAATCACCAGACACATGAGGGGACCCAAGAGCATGAAAGAGAAAAATGAAGACAGACAACAAAGCTGGTACTGGAGAGGCAGAAATAATACAGAAACTAAAGAGAGTTAAAATACACCTACTTAAAATATTTCTTTCATTAATATATCCGGAGAGAAATAAGAAGATATTACAGTCATTGCAGAGAACAGAATGGTAGGGAAAATGAATCATTTAAGAAACAAGAAAGAGTTTATAGAACTTAAAAGAGTTTGAGTAATTCCCCAGAATATAGAGCAATGAGATGAAAAATGGAAATATTGGACCAAAATGCAGTGCAGATATGAAACAGAATTTATTGGAGATAGGAGGAATTTGACCACAAGAGAAACACTAGAGCGTATGTGTCCCCCTACCTCTCATTGTCCCACATATAGGCCAGATGGTCTGCATGATGACGGTCAGTGCTGTGGCCAAGAAGTGTCCCCTAATGTCCCATGTATTTATAGGTGCGGTGAGAGAACATCTGTGTGATTTGTGATTTGTTTTGTTTTGTTTTCCTTTTTTAATTCATTTCAAATTTATATTTATTTTTAAAACTCCAGTATATATTTGTATATCTCTATGTAGATGTATAAATAAATAAATAAATAAATATATATATATATATATATATATATATATATATATATATATTTGATTCCCATTAAAGTACAGTGTTTAAGTACAGGGTTGTATTCGTTTTGGGCACACAATATAGTGGTTCAGCAATTCTGTTCGCTGATCAGTGCTGATCACGTTAAGTGTACTCCTAACCTCCTTCACCTCTTTCACCATCCTTCCATCCACTGGCCCTCTGGCCACCACCAGTTCTCTCTGTTTAAGAGTCTGTCTGGGGGCACCTGGGTGGCTCAGTCGGTTAGGTGTCCGACTTCAGTTCAGGTCATGATCTCATGGTTTATAGGTTCAAGCCCCATGTCGGGCTGTGTGCTGACAGCTCAGAGCCTGAGCCTGCTTAGGATTGTGTGTCTCCCTCTCTCTCTCTGCCCTTCCCAACTGGTGCTCTGTTTTGTCTCTCTCAAAAATAAATACACATAAAAAAAGAGTCTTTTTCCTTGTCTGTCTTTTTCTTTGTTCATTTGTTTCATTTCTTAAATTACACCTGAGGGTAAAACCATATCGTATTTGTCTTTCTCTGACTGACTTATGTCACTTAGCATTATACCTTCCAAACGCATCCATGTTGTTGCAAATGGCAAGATTTCATTCTTTTTTTATGCCTGAGCAATATTCATTCTTCTTAATCCATTCTCTATTGGTGGACACATGGGCTGTTTCCATATCTTGGCCATTGTAAACAATGCTGCAGTAAACATAGGAGTGCATATATCTTTTTAAATTAGTGTTTTCATATTCTTAGGTAAAGAGCCAGTAGTAGAATTACTGGACCATATGGTAATTCTGTTTTGAATTTTTTGAGGAATCTCCACACTGTTCTCCAGAATGGCCGTACCAATTTGCATTCCCACCAACAGTGCAAGAGGGTTCCCCTTTCTTCACATCCTCACCAACACCTGTTGTTTCTTGTATTGTTGAATTTAGCCATTATGACAGGTGATATATCACTGTGGGTTTTTGTTTTTTTTTAAATGAACTTGTTTTTAATTAGTAATTTAATTTTTAATTTACATCCAAGTTAGCATATGGTACAACAATGATTTCAGGAGTAGATTCCTTTTTTTTTAATTTTTTAAAATTTTTTCAATGTTGATTTATTTATTTTGAGAGAGAGAGAGAGAGAGCACGAGTGGGGTAGGGGCGGAAAGAGAGGGAGACATGGAATCTGAAGTAGGCTTCAGGCTCTAAGCTGTCAGCACAGAGCCCGATGCAGGGCTTGAACTCATGAATTGTGAGATCATGACCTGAACCGAAGTCAGACGTTTAACCAACTGAGCCACCCAGGCGCCCCTCAAGAGTAGACTCCTTAATGCCTCTTACCCATTTAGCCCATACCCCCTCCCATAACCCCTCCAGCAACCCTCTGTTCTCTATATTTAAGAGTCTCTTATGTTTTGTCCCCCTCCCTGTTTTTATATTATTTTTTCTTCCCTTCCCTTATGTTCTTCTGTTTTGTCTCTTAAACTTCTCATATGAGTAAAGTCATATAGTATTTGTCTTTCTCTGACTAATTTCGCTTAGCATATGACCCTCCAGTTCCATCCATGTAGCTGCAAATGGCAAGATTTCATTCTTTTTTATCGCCAAGTAATACTCCATTGTATATATATACACCACATTATCTTTATCCATTCATCCATCGATGGGCATCTGGGCTCTTTCCATACTTTGGCTATTGTCAATAGTGCTGCTATAAACATGGGGATGAATGTGCCCCTTTGAAACAGCATACCAGTATCCCTTGGATAAATACCTAGTAGTGCAATTGCTGGGTCGTAGGGTAGTTCTATTTTTAATGTTTAGAGGAACCTTCATACTGTTTTCCAGAGCGGCTGCACCAGTTTGCATTCCCACCAGCAGGGCAAAAGAGATCCTCTTTCTCTGCATCCTCGCCAACCTCTGTTGTTGCCTGAGTTGCTAATGTGAGCCATTCTGACAGGTGTGAGGTCGTATCTCATTGTGGTTTTGATTTTTATTTCCCTGATGATGAGTGATGTGGAGCATTTTTTCATGTGTCAGTTGGCCATCTGGATGTCTTCTCTGGAGAAGTGTCTTTTGCCCATTTCTTCACTGGATTATTTGTTTTTTGGGTGTTGAGTTTGATAAGTTCTCTATAGATTTTGGATACTAACCCTTTATCTGATCTGTCATTTGCAAATATCTTCTCCCATTCTGTCGGTTGCCTTTTAGTTTTGCTGATTGTTTCCTTTGCAGTTCAGAAGCTTTTTATCTTGATGAGGTCCCAATAGTTCATTTTTGTTTTTGTTTCCCTTGCCTCTGGAGACATGTTAAGTAAGAAGTTGCTGCAACTGAGGTCAAAGAGGTTGTTGCTTGCTTTCTCCTCTAGGAATTTGATGGCTTCCTGTCTTACATTTTGGTCTTTCATCCATTTTGAGTTTATTTTTGTGTATGGTGTAAGAAAGTGGTCCAGGTTCATTTTTCCGCATGTTGCTGTCCAGTTTTCCCAGCTGCTGAAGAGACTGTCTTTATTCCATTGGATATTCTTTCCTGCTTTGTCAAGGTTAGCTGGCTGTATGTTTGTGCATCCATTTCTGGGTTCTCTATTCTGTTCCCTTAGTCTGAGTGTCTGTTTTTGTGCCACATCTGTGTGATTTTCTAAGAGTGGAAACTCCTTGGTCATGTATGTAGACTTACTAGGAAGGAGGGTTTTCAGGAGCCTCCTGGTTGTTGTCATCCTATTTCTGTGTTGAATTCACTGTGACATCCTTAGTCTGTTCTCTACCAACCTACCAAAGCAGAGAGGATATGGGCCTCTGTAATCATCTAGATAGTCTCTCCTCAGAGACACTGATGATTTGGAGATACAGGATGACTCTAAGAATTCCAAAATGAGACAAAAAAGAGAATGTAGATCAGAGCACATTTTCAAAAAAACAAAAAAAATAATAATTTCTTAGTACTGAGGAAGGACCTAAATCTTTTTACTAAAAGAGTCTAAAGAATGAAGAAAGTGAAAATAAGTGCATACTAAACATGTCCTCAAGATTTTTAAAATAACAAGGATATGGAGAAGTTTGTAAAGTCTGAGAAGAAAAATCAAGCAAACCCAAATCTGGTTACCTATAGAAGAAATGAGAATCAGATTAACAGCAGACTTTTTTTTTTATCTCCAAAATCAATGGAAGAAGATAACAGAGGAATACCTTCAAAATTCTGCGATCTTATTTGGAACGCATATTTAAAACACAGTTAATGGTGTTAAGGGTCTCTGGCTTCACAAGGGTGAGGCCAGAGAAAACTTATTTTCAGATATTTGAGTATTTAAAACATTAATTACCTCCATGCCTTTGCTTAGAAAGTTAATTAAGTCCTCCAACAAAATGATAAGTAAATCAAGATGTGGGCTTGGGATCTAAGAGAGAATGGGTTTATCCTAGATGTGAGTTTCCAGCACGGTAGTTAATAGCACTACCAGAGAAACAAATGCACACAAAAACTCCAGGAAAAAACCAAATTGCCAATCCAAAGCTATGATTCAAGTACAATGCCAACTAAATTGTGTCACAGTAATGTCACCGATACAGGATGACAAAAGAATAATTCCATTTGACAAAGTACTAGTACTTTGTCTTACACGTGTCCTAGGGTCATGGCATTGGAATGTGGAAAAGGAAATACAATCTTCACATGATACCCAAATAGTGAAAACTTGTATAGTCATAATAATGTAATTCTGTTTATTGGTCTTTCAGCTTTTAGAATCAATCTATAAACTAAGCACAGAAGGCTTGCTTGTGGTGGCAGAACAAGATATCCCTGTTTTCAACTTTGAAGTTATAGAAAGTCCAATTGTGCAGAGAGCAGAGGTGAGGGGGTGTTGCATGGAAAGAGGAAAGAATGGTAAGGGTGTTAATATCTCACCTTACAGAGTGAAATTTGACTGATTTTGTCAAAATTGGTGGGAATTGGAAATATTTAGAGAGAGAGAGAAGAAAGAGAGAGAGACAGAAAGACAGAGAGAGACAGAGAGAGAGACAGACAGAGAGAGAATGAGTGGGGGAGGGGCAGTGAGAGAGGGGGAGCAAGAGAACCCCGCTGACAGCACTGAGCCTGATGTGGGGCTCGAACTCACAAACTGTGAGATCATGACCTGAGCCGAAATCTAAAGTCAGATGCTCAAATATATAAAAATAATTATGGAAAGGAAAGAGTATGAATCAGTATGAGCAAATTTTTATCTTTTATAGTAGGGTATAAAATATTGTTAAAATTGGGAAATGAAGGTAGAAATCTATTCCTTACTGATTTATGTTAACTGTAAGAAGATGAAACAGAAGGAGTTAAGAGTTTGTCTCCAATGAATGGTGTGGTGTGTTGGCTCACGAGATCTGGGGAAGAGTGGGTAAAAGGACCAAGCTTTTTCATTATGAATGCTTCTCTACCACTTGATTCATTATTATGTGCATATATTATTTTGTTAAAACATGAAAAATCACTTGAAAATGCTTAGAGTGTAAATAATTCTAGAAACATGAAAACAATCTGGTATTCCTTAGAATCTGTCTTATTTAGTGTATCACTGAGTATTTTTTAGCATATGATTACACGTACACAAGAACTACTGAATTATTGTGAAATATTCAAACAATATCAATAAAGTAAAAGTTCCTCTTAACCCTCATCCAATCCTATTCACAATGGTAATCTTCTATGTTTGGTCCTATGAGACCATTTTCTATATACTTATATTACACATATATGTACAAATATATGATTTTGTTTTATTTATGTGCATAATTTTAGCATAAACAGATCACTCTAAATATTGACATGCAACTTCTTTTGATCCCAGGAATATGTCTGAGAGATTTTCAGGTCAGTGTGTATAAATTTGCTTCACAATGTGTTCCTTTTTGTGCTCTCATTTTCTCATATCTAGGAGCAGAATTTCTGGGCAATAGGACACATGCATTCTAAGCTTGATGTTTATATTCTCTTATACAGTATATGCAAAGGCCTGATTCCTCAGATCTTCACCTACAAAGAATGAAATTAATGTAACATACTATATCTATGTATTATGACTACATTACTATTTAATTTTAAATTCCTTGATTTATTTTGTTTTGTGGATACAAATTTTAAGTAATTGAAATGATTGAAATGAAAAGAGGGATGTCATTATATATTCTGGATAGTAATCTTTTTTTTTTTTTTTAATACATGCTTGAAATAATTCTACCCAGGTGTTAGCTGACTTTGAATACTGTTTGTGATGCTCTCTGACATATGGAAGTTTTAAAAATTTATGTAGAGCATGTCAGGTAGTATAGTGTTCCCTGATGGATCTGGTTCATCTCTCTTCCAGGGAAAAAGAGAAATGTACATGGTCTGGCTCCCTTCAATTTCAGCATGGCCACATGATTGTCTTTGTCCAGTGACGAGTAATCGGAAGTGACATGTCACTTCCAGGTGAAAGAGTTTAAGAGTCAGGTTGTGATTCTGTATGCCATTCTTCCCCTGGAGCATTGACCGAGGAGGTCATATTTTCCAAATAGCACAGCTACTAAATGGGGGAGAAAATTGATACAAATAGAAAACAAATAGTAAGAACGTGAATTTAAATCTACTTATGTGATGAATTACTTTACAAATAAACACATTTTTAAAATGTTATACTGAATAAAAAAGCAAGTCTGACTATCGGCTATTTGCTAGAGATATATTTTAAATATAAGAAACCAGTAAAGTTAAAAATGAAAGGATAGAAAAGCATATTCAGAGAAACATAACAAAAGATAGCTGGTGTGGCTGTGCAACAAGAACAGAAATAAAGATGGGCATTTCATCATGGTTAAAGGGTAAAACAGCCACAAAGATTTAACAATTTTTTATGAACATAAACCTAGTTACATAGCTCAAATAATATAAATATGTAAAGAAAATTATATGAAACCCAAATTGACCAAAATAAAAGGGAAAAGATAGAAACCACCCTTGTTTTAGGAAGTGATAACACAAGCAGATAAAATATTGAAAGGATATAAAAGAGCTCAGTGTCTTTATCAGCAACATGATTGTCATATATATTTTATTTGTTTATTTTTTTAAATTACATTCAAATTAGTTAACATATAGTGCAACAGTGATTTCAGGGGTAGGGTCCTCAATGCCCTTACCTATTTGGCCCATCCCCCCCCCCCACAACCCCTCCAGTAACCCTCTGTTTTTCTCTCTATTTAAGAGTCTCTTATGTTTTGTCCCCCCTCCCCCCGTTTTTATATTATTTTTGCTTCCCTTCCCTTGTGTTCATATGTTCTGTGTCTTAAAGTCCTCACATGAGTGAAGTCATATGATATTTGTCTTTCTTTGACTAATTTCGCTTAGCGTAATACCCTCCAGTTCCATCCACGTAGTTGCAAATGACAAGATTTCATTCTTTTTGATTGCCAAGTAATACTCCATTGTATATATATACCACATTTTCTTTATCCATTCATCCATCGATGGACATTTGGTCTCTTTCCATACTTTGGCTGTTGTCAATAGTGCTGCTGTAAATATGGGGGTGCATGTGTCCCTTCAAAACAGCATACCTGTATCTCTTGGATAAATACCTAGTAGTGCAATTGCTGGATTGTAGGGTAGTTCTATTTTTCAATTTTTTGAGGAACCTCCATACTGTTACCCAGAGTGGCTGCACCAGCTTGCATTCCCAACAGCAATGCAAAAGAGATCCTTTTTCTCTGCATCCTCGCCAATATCTGTTGTTGCCTGAGTTGTTAATGTTAGCCATTCTGACAGGTGTGAGGTGGTATCTCATTGGGGTTTTGATTTGTATTTCCCTGATGATGAGTGATGTGGAGGATTTTTTCATGTGTCAGTTGGCCACATGATTGTCATAAACAAAACACTGCAATGCAGCAGCTGGAATGCAGACTCCCTCTGGTACTCACTGATTATTTAACTAAAATATTTGGGGCCAGAAAGCAAGTTGACAGATTTGAAACAGTTAAAATCTTGCTGAGTGTTTCTTGACCACAGTTGAAATAAGCTAGACATTAAAAAAAAAAAAGCTAAATAAGAGATACCAAATGTTTTTAAATTAGACAGTTCATCTGTAAGTAACCCAATAAAAGTGCACTGACAGATAGAAAATGTCTAGAACTAAAGGATCCTAAAAATGATGACACATAAACACTTATATGTATGTAGCTAAAACTGTACTTGGAGGGGAATTTATTTTCTTAATTTTTTAGGATAAAGGAAAAGTTAAATATCAGTGACCTACATATCTGTCCCAGGAAGTTAGAAAAAGAACAACAGATTAAGTTTGAAGCAAGTATCTAGGGAGAAAATAATAAAAGTAAGATAAACATTTAATGAACCAGCTAATACCAACAGACACAATTTGGGTTTTTAAGTAGGCTGACAAAATTCAGTAGCTCATAGCAAGACTAATCAAAAGAACATGGAAGTACAAATGACTAAAACTGGGAACTTAAAAGGGACATCACTATAAATCCTACAGAAACTACAAATAATATAAGAGGAAATTCTGAACAATTCTATGAGAACAGATTTTTAATTTAGGTGAAATGGAGAAAGTTCACGCAGAATGTATTTGATCAAAACTGATAAAATAAGAGAGTTCAAATAATTCCATAGTTAAGAAATGAAAGGAGTGGGGATGTCTAGAATGTCTAGATTGCAATCAGTTGAGGCGGCAGAAGATGTTATAATTGAGAAGCTTGGGACCTAAGGAACAAGTGTTCCTTAGACGAATGTGACCGTGACCGTGCAGCAGGGTAGACAGCAATGTGCCCTCTGGAATTTGAGGGCTCTGAGGTGTCGATATGAATAGCCTTTCTTAGAGCAGTGAGGAAATTGTGCTCATAGAAGAAAGGTCACTGTGATTAAGGAAAAGACTTAGAGAAAAATATCAGTGAAGAAGTTTACAATGTCCAGAAATATGTGAAATTCAGAAACGTGTGTTAATTATGAATATACATATTATTAGAAATTCTTAATGAAAAAATTTAAAGATAGTGACATGGAAATGCTGTTTGAATAAAAAATTTGTCTTTACTGTTTTGAAATTTATTTTGTGATTTTAAAAAAAATTTGTCCTTGGGCACAACAAACATTTCTGACCATATCAATTCTGACTCTTTCCTCTTCCCCAAGCCTTACCCCATCCAGAAATAGAATCATTGAGGTATATTGGGTTGAAGTGTGGGATGGGATATAGGCCTATCTGCTATACACATTTATGATGTAATGAGTTTTTAGAAAGACTGAGTTTGGGTTTTTTGGCTTTGTTTTGTTTTGCTCTTTTCCTTCTCCTTCTCCTTCTCCTTCTCCTTCTCCTTCTCCTTCTCCTT
>NW_026057586.1:7356879-7357037 GCF_023721935.1 Panthera uncia | reverse complement strand
TCCTTCTCCTTCTCCTTCTCCTTCTCCTTCTCCTTCTCCTTCTCCTTCTCCTTCTCTTCTCCTCTCCTTCTCCTTCTCTTCTCCTCTCCTTCTCTTCTCCTCCTCCTCCACCTTCTTCTTCTTCTTCTTCTTCTTCTTCTTCTTCTTCTTCTTCTTCT